>NC_037532.1:13539860-13548024 GCF_001531365.2 Cynara cardunculus var. scolymus
TGACTTGCCACTTGGTTAAGAAATGGGAATTTTTGATAAAATGAATTTGAACTAATAAAATTCCATTTGACTGCGATCTACTCTATATGGAACTGTTTCGTGAAATATTTAAATGAGGAAATAAGGAAGGCATATCAAGGAGAGGTGTATTATGGGATAAGGGTGGCATATCAAGGAGAGGTCTACATTTGGATATAAGGGTGGCATTTGCGTGTGTGTGTTATGTAATATAACTCTTCCTATTATATCCATAAGATTATCGTGGTGTGAAATCTTTATTTCTTTGTGATTTAAAGATTTAAGATCTAGGTTTTTATTGGAAATCATAGTCTGGATGTTATTGAGAAGAAGATACCAGGTTTGGCCTGAAACATTGAATAAACCTTGTATGAATGAAAAAGGTTTAGAAGTGGCATTATGTTAATTTGGTTCGTGTGAACCAGTTTAAATTTGATATATTGTTTGCAAGCAGAGAATTTGGCTCGAAAAATGAAAGATATTGATATTATGTTTTTAATTGTTCATATATTTGATATATATATATATATATATATATGAAAAAAAGTTGTTTACATAAAAAGTTTTTGGTGATTATCACCCTGCAATAATATAAATAGGGTAACTCACTAGATCTTTCGGTCTAACCCTCGTTTTGTGATTTCATATATGTATTGCAGGAAGTGCTAACGGTAAGGGGAAGGAAAAAATGTGATAACTTCCCTATATGTTTATCTGCATGAATATTGGCTGATGACATGTATAGTTTTGATAAAAGAAAATGGATTAGTGCAAGAATTGTAATTTGAATTTTTGGACCATGTATTTTGTACTGGTAGATTCTTGTACTAAGGGACCAATGTGGTATACCAAACATGTATTTCTTGTATATGAAGTATGCGTTACATGCAATGTATAGAATGGGGTGTTACAGAAAGTGGTATCAGAGTCTGAGTTTAAGAGATTTAGGTATTAAACAGCAACATACCTAGACTTAAACTGTTTTATTGCATGTTAAGGGTCACGTACATAGTTAGCACCCTTGGAAATAATTATGATAAGTTGAAGGAACATTGTGTAAGGTAAATTTTAATTACATCTGGCCAATGTAATTATAAATTTACAGGTACACATCTGAACTTGAATGCTTCATTATATTTGGGAATGTGAATACATGATTATTAACACTAAAATCTGCAGATGTCTAGCCGAACTCGAAGATCTGAAAGAACAGCTCATTCAGAATTTGAGGAAAGGGAATAATGACCCGTTAACCTTCTGACTAGCACATCTAGAAATAGAGGTCGGGGAAGACCAAGAGGTCGAGGTAGAGGGAGAAGTCAATCTCAAGGAAGGGGTCGTACCAAAGTTCATTCTGAACATGAAGAATCTCATTCTGGGAATGTTCAGGAAATATCGGTGCCACACCCGGAATATGTAACCAGGGATATGTTGGTAGAGAAAATGGGGAAGTTGCGGGAAACTCTGACATCCATTATGGGAATACCAGCTAGGGTGGAAATAGAGAGGGTAGAAGTTCATCCCTCGGTACCGGTTATTCATAACAAGGAGAGAGATATTAAAATATTTTTGGCATGTAAGTGTTATAACCGGGTTTTAGATAACCTGGGTTGAGGTAACTTATATATATCTATTATGTGGACTATGTGAAATATGCATGTCTAATTTAGAAAATGCATGAACTATATATGTGAAATATGAACATGATATTGTGCATGCATATATGTGAAAAATTGGCATGATATATATGATTTATACATGTATGCATGTGGTGTGAAGCATACATGAGGTAGTGCATATATGTGATAAGATATTCTGGTGGAAACATTATTATAATATTTAAAAACTTATACCTCATGGTTAAGAAATCATGAATTTTATAACGACAAACCTACCGCCTAAATTACCTTTATTGGTAAACGCCATCACCGCCTTTGTTAGAAAAATATATAAAGAAGGAAAAAGATAAGATCATACCTTATCTTGATTTTTGGAAGAAAGGAACCTTTTTGAGAAAAAGAAAGTGTGTGTAACGGTGAAAGAGTTCTTGAGAAAGATTAATACACAAAAGTGATTTGAAAATTCTGTGCTAATAGAAGATCTGTTGTGTGTTTATAATCTGCAGAACCTGTGATTATAAAGGTGAGTTTTGATGAACTAAAAACCTTTATATTCGTTGCTATATGAACTGCAGAGTTATATTGATTTTGAAGAAAAGTAAAACTGTTTTTGACAATTTAAAGGTGTTAGGGATGTGAATCTGAGTTTAGAAAAAATGTTTTGAAAAAGTAAAAGAAGAGATTGTTTCTTCAAAAGAAATAGTTTTGAAATAATATCCGACGAGAGGATACAAAAGAATTTGAGTTTGGAGAAAGTATTGCAAGATTCAGTAGTTCTTGGATATTGCAAGTTTTGATGATAAAACTGTTTTCGAAACTATTGTTGGTTGAAAACTATAGAGAATATTCTTTTGAAGCAATTATGATTTTGAACTGTCTTCATTTGGAATTAATCTATAGATTTTATGGATAAAACTATGAATGAGGATTCGATAAGATGATTGTGACTGTGGTCCTTCATCCGAACTAGTTCATAGATTTTGAAGAAGAAATAAGGGTGGCATATCAAGGAGAGGTGTCTTTTGGGATAAGGGTGACATATCAAGGATAGGTGTCTTTTGGGATAAGGGTGTCATATCAAGGAGAGGTGTCTTTTGGGATAAGGGTGGCATATCAAGGAGAGGTGTACTTTTGGATATAAGGGTGGCAATTGAGTATGAATATTATAGCTCTTACTATTATGTCTTTTAAGACTACAATAGATTTGAGTCCTTACTTCTTTGTGATTTGAGAACTCAAAGATATTGTTCTAATTAGAAATAATAATATTGATGTTATTGAGAAGGAAAAACTTGGCCTATGGCCATTGATATTGGTTAAAAGTGTTTAGGTCATTTTGATGAGGAATCAGAGGGGATCTGGTTGTTCCTTGTAAAGAACCAGAGGGGCTCTGGTTGGTCCTCATTATTCGACCAGAGGATTCTGGTTATTGATTTGGAGAATGTGCAAGTTTTTACTAAATGTACTAATTGGACCAGAGACTCTGTATCTATTAAAAAGAGCTTCTATGTCAAAATCATATTTTTAGAAGTTTTTAAGAAAAAGATTTTATACTTAGAATCTTTTTATGAAAAACAAACCAGAGAGGCTCTGGTTGGCTTACACGTTGAACCATAAGGCTCTGGTTGATCATGTCTTTTGAACCAGAAGCTATGGAAGAGAGACCAGAGGGGCTCTGGTCCTGGTTATTGAAATATATTTCAAGTGTTGTTTGGAACTAGAGGCCCGATGGACCGAAACAGTATGATTTTTAGTTTTGCTACATGAGATGAATTATTTGAAATAAATGTTTTGGTGACCTTCACCCTGCATTACATAAAAGGGAACCTCACTAGACATTCATGTCTAACTCTCATTTTGTGTTTTCAAAAATATGTGTGCATGTAAAGATAATAAAAGAAAGAGCAGTATGTGAATTACTTCCCTATGTGCTTAGCTGTTTTGGAAGCATAGATGCTAGGATACAAGAAGCATGTATTTTTGAAATTTTTGAGTGGTGTAATTCACATTAAAGACTTTTGTATTATGAACCTATGTGGGAGAAGACATGTATTCTATGTATAATATATGTGTTATATGCAATGTATGGATTGGGGGTGTTACAGTAAGCCACCAATATTTTCTAAGGAAAGGGATCCAGTGAAAGTCATGTGCTGGATCAAAGAGATGGAATCTATGTTTAACACCATTCGGTGTCCGAAAACAGATAAAGTTCGATTTGTTGTTTCCGTATTGAAATCAAATGCTCTGTTCTGGTGGGAAGTCGAATCATTAGCCAGAATGGATGTTTTACAGACGTTATCCTGGATAGAATTTGTGGAACGATTCAAGAATCAGTTTTGTCCTAAAACAGCAGTGAGACAAATGGAAGAAGATTTCTTGAAACTGGAACAGGGAAATGGAACAGTTTGGGAGTATACTGAGAAATTTATTGAATACTCTCGATTTGTAGAACACTATGTTTCATCCGAATCCAGGAAGATAGAAAGGTACATCTGGGGTTTGAAACCCTCAATCAGAGAGTTTCTAATTGCTATGAACCCCAATACCTTTTCATTGACGGTAGATGCGGCCGAAGTGACAGAACGAAATAAGAATCGGCAATCAGAAGAAAAAGTAGTAGAGAAAAGAAAGTGGGAGGGGCCTTCATTGAACTTTCGAGGGCCGAAAACTGCGAGATATGATAATAGAGCTGATCAAAAATTCGGTGAGAAAGTATGTACACAATGCCGACAGGTTCATCAAGGTGAGTGCAAGATGGACCCAAGAAAATGTTACAAGTGTGGTAAAGCGGGCCATTTGTCAAGAAGTTGCCCAGCTAATAGAAGATGTTTCAATTGCAATTCTCTGGATCATATTCGACCGAACTGTCCGTTGTTAAGAACTCCACAGCTGACAATGGGAAGAAAATGCATCGGGTACTCGGGGAAGACCTACTGTGAACAGAGGAGGGCAAGGAGAGGCATGGGGACGGTCCTTCCAAATGACAAAGAATGAGGCAGAAGCATCACCAGATGTAGTAAAGGTACTTTCCTACTGAATTCTATACATGCTAAAATGTTATTTGACTCTGGTGCAAACTTTTCGTTTGTATCACCATTGTTTGCTCAAACTGCATGTTTGAATTCTGTGTTACTTGATGATGAATTAGTAGTTGATACTGCTAATAGTCAGGAAACTATTACTAATGTATTCAATAATTGTATTATTGTTATTGAGGGTTGTGAACTACCGATTCGATTATTCCCTATGGCGGTGAAGGAATTTGATATAATGGTGGGTATGGATTGGTTGGCAAAGTATCAGGCTAGTATTGCTTGTAATAAGAAAATGATCATAATTACTCTGCCAGACCAAGGAACAATTGTTATTTATGGTGATCGTCAGAATCACCATACTAGTATTTTGACCGTGATGAAAGCTCAGAAAAGTATTCAGAAAAAGTGCCAGGGATGTTTGGCATAGTAATTGATGTGAAAAAAGAGAAAGGAAAAGAATAATCAATTCCGATTGTTAATGAATATCCGGAAGTCTTTCCAGAGGACTTATTTGGATTACCGCCAGATAGAGTGATCGAATTCCAAATAAATCTCGTACCAGGGGCTGCACCAGTAGCTAAGGCACCGTATCAATTAGCTCCATCTGAATTGAAATAATTGCTTGCACAGTTGAAAGATCTGACTTATAAAGGATTTATTAGACCCAACACTTCACCTTGGGGTGCTCCGGTCTTATTTGTCAAGAAGAAAGATGGGTCTATGCGAATGTGTATAGACTATCGTGAACTAAACAAGTTAACAATTAAGAACAAATATATCCTCTACCAAGGATTGATGATTTATTTGATCAGCTGGTGGGGGAAAGTTATTTCTCCAAAATTGACTTAAGGTCAGGGTATCATCAGCTTAAGGTCAGAGAGGAAGACATTGCTACAACAGCTCTCAGAACTAGGTACGGGCATCACGAATTCTTAGTTATGCCATTTGGCTTAACTAATATGCCTGCAGCCTTTATGGACTTAATGAATAGAGTATGTAAAGAATATCTTGATAAATCATCATTGTATTTATTGATGATATTCTTATATACTCTAAGACCGAAGAAGAACACGCAGAACATCTTTGTCTGATATTGGAATTGTTGAGGAAAGAAAAGTTGTACGCAAAGTTATCCAAATGTGAGTTCTGGTTAAGAGAAGTACAATTTCTGGGTCATGTCATATCCGAAGCTGGGGTAAAGGTGGATCCAGCTAAGATAGAAGCAGTTGCAAGATGGGAAGCTCCGAAAAATCCTTCTGAAGTCCGAAGCTTTTTGGGACTGGCAGGTTATTACCGTAAGTTCATCCAGGACTTTTCTAAGATAGTCGTGCCACTGACTAAATTGACTCGGAAAAACATTAAATTCCAGTCGGAAGGAGAACAACAAAAAGCTTTCCAACTATTAAAAGATCATCTTTGTAGTGCACTGGTATTGACCCTACCTGATGGATCCGAAGATTTCGTGGTATACAGTGATGCTTCAAAATTAGGGTTGGGATGTGTTTTGATACAGAGAGGAAAAGTAATTTCTTATGCGTCGAGACAATTGAAAGATCATGAGAAGCAGTATCCAACCCATGATATGGAATTAGCTGCAGTGGTGTTTGCTCTGAAAATCTAGAGACATTATCTTCTGGGGACAAAGTGTCAGATTTATATTGATCACAAAAGTTTGCAAC
This sequence comes from Cynara cardunculus var. scolymus, assembly GCF_001531365.2. NCBI lineage: Eukaryota > Viridiplantae > Streptophyta > Magnoliopsida > Asterales > Asteraceae > Cynara > Cynara cardunculus. Next base: position 13,546,215 of record NC_037532.1, read on the forward strand.
ATTTGTTCAGCCAGAAAGAATTAAATATGCAACAGCATCGGTGGATTGAACTTGTAAATGATTATGATTGTGAAATCCTCTACCATCCGGGAAAAGCTAACGTGGTAGTTGACGCTCTGAGCAGGAAAGAAAAGAGCGGAACTATTAAAGCTGTAGCAATGAGAATGAACTTGGTCCCTGATATTCGTAAAGAGATTTTGAAATGTCAAAAAGAAGCCATAAGAGAAGAATTTGTCAAAACAGAAAGGTTGGGTAAGATGATTTCAATCTTGGAACCGAACGACGATGGACTAATGTGTTTTCAAGGACGAGTCTGGGTACCGTGTTTTGGAGATATCCGGAACACTATACTAAATGAAAGTCATAAGTCCCGATACTCTATTCATCCAGGTACCAATAAAATGTACAGAGATTTAAAATCATTTTATTGGTGGCCCAGATTGAAGAAAGACATAGCCAAATATGTGGAACAGTGTCTAATATGTCTACAGGTTAAGATTGAACATCAAAAGCCGTATGAAAGTCTTCAATCTTTGGAGATATCTGTATGGAAATGGGATCACATTACAAAGGATTTCATCATGAAGTTACCTCGAACTCCAAAGGGGTATGACGCAATCTGGGTAATTGTGGATCATCTATCTAAATCTGCGCATTTTCTACCAATGAGAGAGAACTACTCTTTAGAAAAGCTGGCACAGATTTATATTAAATAAATTGTAACCATACACGGTGTTCCATTATCTATTATCTCTGATAGAGATAGTCGGTTTATTTCAAAGTTATGGGAGAGTTTACAAAAAGCTTTGGGGTCTAAAATCCGACTAAGCACAGCTTATCATCCGCAAACTGACGGACATAGTGAAAGGACTATCCAGACTGTCGAAGACATGTTAAGAAGTTGTATCATTGACTTTGGGGGATCATGGAAAGATCACTTGGCGTTAATAGAGTTTGCATACAATAATAGTTACCATTCCAGCATCCAAGTGGCACCGTATGAAGTATTATATGGACGTAAATATCGAATGCCGTTATGTTGGAACGAGGTAGAAGAAAAACAGTTGACGGGTCCTGAAATAGTTCAAGAAACTTCTGAAAAAAGATTGAACAGATTCGCAAAAGAATCAGAACAACACAAGACCGCCATAAAAGTTATGCTGATAATCGTCGAAAGCCGATTGAATTTTGTGTAGGTGATTTTGTGATGTTGAAAGTTTCGCCATGGAAGGGTATTATCAGATTCGGAAAGAGGGGTAAGCTCAGTCCGAGGTATGTTGGACCATTTAGAATATGTAAGTGAATTGGACCAGTGGCATATCAGTTAGAGCTACTAGAAGAACTAAATCTGATTCACGACACTTTCTATGTATCGAATCTGTGAAAATGTTTAGCTGATCCAAGCCTAGCTATACCGCTGCCAGAGGTTAAATTGGACAGTAAGCTGAACTTTGTGTAAACATCGGAAGCTGTAATTGACCGAAAGATCAGAGTGTTAAGAAACAAAGAAATCAGTTTGGTTAAAGTACAGTGGAAGTTTCACAAAGGACCAGAAGCGACATGGGAATTGGAATAAAAAATGAGATCAGAATACCCATGGCTTTTTGATTAAAGGAATTCCGAGACAGAACTCTTTTAAGGGATGGATAATGTGATAACTGGATTCTGGTTATCACCTGAGGTAATGAATACGTGATTTTCTGTTAAATGTTTATGTAACAGCATGATAAATTGTTATATTTGATCATGCTAGTATGTGAAGTTATATACATAAATGAGCATGTATGCATGAAATGTATGTGTGGGATGC
>NC_037532.1:13548829-13554415 GCF_001531365.2 Cynara cardunculus var. scolymus
TCGTAATCCGGCCAGAGTTTTGACCGGATTATGTAGTGACTTGCCACTTGGTTAAGAAATGGGAATTTTTGATAAAATGAATTTGAACTAATAAATTTCCATTTGACTGCGATCTACTCTATATGGAACTGTTTCGTGAAATATTTTGATGAGGAAATAAGGGAGGCATATCAAGAAGAGGTGTACCATGGGATAAGGGTGACATATCAAGGAGAAGTATACCATGGGATAATGGTGACATATCAAGGAGAGGTGTACATTTGGATATAAGGGTAACATTTGCATATGTGTGTTATGTAATATAACTCTTCCTATTATATCCATTAAGATTACCGTGGTCTGAAATCTTTATTTCTTTGTGATTTAAAGATTTAAGATCAAGGTTCTTATTGGAAATCATAGTCTGGATGTTATTGAGGAGAAGATACCAAGTTTGGCCTGAAACATTGAATAAACCTTGTATGAATGAAAAAGGTTTAAAAGTGGCATTATGTTAATTTGGTTAGTGTGAACCTGTTTAAATTTGATATATTGTTTGCAAGCAGAGAATTTGACTCGAAAAATAAAAGATATTGATATTATGTTTTTACTTGTTCATATATTTGATATATATATATATATATATATATATATGAAAAGTTGTTTACATAAAAAGTTTTGGTGATTATCACCCTGCAATAACATAAATATGGTAACTCACTAGACCTTTCGGTCTAACCCTCGTTTTGTGATTTCAAATATGTATTGTAGAAAGTGCTGACGGTAAGGGGAAGGGAAAAATGTCATAATTTCCCTATATGTTTATCTGCATGAAGATTGGCTGATGACATATATAGTTTTGATAAAAGAAACTGGATTAGTGCAAGAATTGTAATTTGAATTTTTGGACCATGTATTTTGTACTGATAGATTCTTGTACTAAGGGACCAATGTGGTATACCAAACATGTATTTCTTGTATATGAAGTATGTCTTACATGCAATGTATGGAATGAAGTGTTACACAACTATCGCATGTAGTATCATGCGATACTTTCAACTATCGCAGGCTTCTTGTACGATATACTCCAACTATCACATGCTACTGTCGATATATTTCAACTATGCATACGACTGTGTGATAGATTTTCAAATCTTCGTAATTTGCGATATACTTCAACTATCGTATACAACTATGTGATAGATCTTCAAATCTTCATAATTTGCGATATACTTGAATCTTTAACAACAAAACCAATTTGATCTCAAAAACTCAATAAACTTGTTAAAACCTTCAAATAATGCATGAAATGTGATTACAAACACATTTAATGAAATACAAACATCAAATTTGAATCAAAATAACCTAATTAGATCAAAGTCATCAAGAAAGAAAAATCAAGAACAATTCATCCAATTTTTTTTGATTTGATCAAATTGAATAATTAAACCATGAAATTGATGATCAAAACCAATTCAAATCAATTCCAATAAAAAACGAATCAATTGATCAACAATTTACATCAAAGACATCAACAACTCACAAATTCGAATACCACAGTCCGTCATTTTTGAAAAACTTCAAGAACTTCAAATTTCTTCAATCTTTGCTTCAAATCTTCATCAAAACTTCGATTTCAGCTCTAATACCAATTGCTAAATCCAATTTCAATCAGATAACAATGAATTAAACAATAAAAACAATAATACTGAGATCAAATCATCATGTATATTGATAAACTCTCTCGATACATGTTTCTCTCTCTACAGTCCCTCTTTAAGTTAGATTCTCAATGTACGCATCTATATCTTACTATAAACTACCATTAACAAGCTATTTATATGATTTCGTAAACATACAAGTTAAACTACAATTGAGAATAATGTTGACTTTAAGCTTGACCTCTTCAATCTTTAAGGTTGATGATATTAGATACAACAATATTTTACCTAACAAGTTTCTAATATCTTAGATAGAAATTAATGTTTTCGCAATTCTTATCAGTTGGGAGAACATAATAAATTGTTGTTTTATTCTTCCAATTATTTTTCTATGGCACCATTTGATATAATCCATAGCGATATTTGGACTTCACCAATTTTAAGTTCAAGTGGCCATCACTTCTTTTTGTTGTTTCTAGATGACTATACTCAATTTGTTTGGCCACATGTATTAACAATGGCATCCTATTTCCATAATATCCTACCTCAGAAAACTCTTTCCTACTTATCTCCCACCAACCTTTTATATCACCAGTTGTCTTGATACTCCCACTTACGAGTTTTTGGGTGCTTGTGTTTTCCCCATAATCCCACCCATACTATACATAAATTACAACCATGGTCCACCCTATGTGTTTTCATCGCTTTCCCACCCAATGCTCGAGGATACAAATGTTTTGACTTATTCTCTAAACGTATAATCATTTCAAGGCATGTCACTTTTGATGAAAAATCATTCCCTTTCTCCAAACCCAAAACTACCACGAATGACTATACGTTTCTTGATAACAACCATAATCCAATGTTCTGCACATATGTATATAACCAATCACCACTCCTATTCCACTTCCACCCAACTCAACACCTTATGCCCACCCCAATTTGCTACCTGTTCTGCATGACCCTTTAGCTCACGATCAACAACTCACCAGCAGCTACCAAGCCCACCCCACTTGCCTCATCGACCTACACACGCAATGACCATAAGAGGAAAACATGACATTGTTAAACCTAATCCCAAATATGCCCTCTCTCATTCCCAAGTCCTTGTCTCTTTCTTCTTCCTTTTTCACATGTTGGTGCCTTACGTGACCATAATTGGACGAGTGCCATGCTTGATTAAAATTGTGATTTTACTAAAAACGATACGTGTGAATTTGTACCAAGGCCTGTTGATATTAATATAATCCATTTTGTGTGGCTTTTTACGCATAAGTTTCACTCTAACGGGTCTCTTAGGCGCCATATGGCTCGGTTGGTTGTTTGTGAATGGAAGGGAAAATAATTCTCATTGACCGAGTTATTGGTTTAGATTGTAGGATTTCATAAGATTTAGATTTAGATTCATTTCAGTTTTATATTTTTTAAAGTGAAGTGGTGGGCCTTCCCATCCCAACCAGGGGTATGCTAGGATTAACACCCTCAAATTTGGAAGAAGCGACTAATTTGAAATTTCTAATAATACATCAAATAAAGGATAAATCTCTTTCTATAATCAAACACTTGAATTACCTCGAATAATAAAACTAAAATTCAACATCAACAATTGGAAAACCAAGTCTTACATAAAGACTAAGGGGCCGTTTACCAAACTCTTATTTGGGTAAGAGCTTACCGACTCACATTACCTTATCGGATGAATGCGATAAAGACCAAGAATCTATACATGGTAAGATCAAGGCAAGGAAAAGAGTGTTACCTGGTAAGTGAGGACGATTGACTCTTAACGTGGTAAGCGCTTACCAGGTAAATTGTTGCATACAATGTCGTTTTCGTGAACTAAAATCTTACCAGGTAAGTAAATGATAATGTTGAATATTACCGGTAAGCGCTTACCGGTTAAGTGTTTGGTAAACGGCCCCTAAGTTAAGGTCAGGTGCTACTAAAAACACAATAAAGTCGCTATCTCCAAATGTGGAAGATGTCTCCAATTTTCTAATTACTTCTTGAGCCCTTAACTAGTACTCATCACACCAATGTACTGCTAGTACCATTCCTCTAAGGACGTGCTGGCACATGCCTACAAAGAAAAATGTTAGGCTTAACACCTAGTGAGAGACTCGATTTACCATTTGTTATGACGGAACACATAAGTAAGGCATAACCCAATATTATATAAGCATCACTTATAGATAATCAAGTTAGCAAGCTCAACTCCTCGAGTATTTGCTTGTGGAGTCACCAAGTTCAACTCCTCGAGTCTTTACCTTGAGATCTCCAAGTTCAACTCCTTGAGTCTTTTGCTTGTGGAGTCACCAAGCCCAACTCTTCGACTCTTTTGCTTGTGGAGTCACCAAGCCCAACTCTTCGACTCTTTTGCTTGTGGAGTCATCTTGTTCAACTCTTTGAGTCTTTACCTTGAGATCTCCATAATCCAAGTTAAGCTAATTCACTTAGAAATTACACTATGTTGGTCATTGGTCGATGCACGACCTCAGTAGTCCACACCTTATTGCCTATTGATAAGTAATATCTTTATTGATAAAATAACATAATTTGAGATTGTTGCCTATCACAGGCAACGACGCCAAAAACTTGTTGCGAGATTTATACAGAAATAAAATCTTTCGTACTGTTAGCAAATGGAGACTCGCGCGAGTATCGATACCGAGTATCAATCCACAGGGACAGGAACATCCAAACTTTCTTAAGTCAAACCGAAAGACGATTCCGGATCGCAAAATCGAAGAATTGTTTTTGAGTTGGTTAATTGAAAGTACTAGTACAAAAAATGAGTTAAAAAGGAATCAAGGGTGTAGGGATCCATTAAGATTTCAAAGCAAATAAATCAGATAGAACTTGTGAAAAAATAACTAATTTTATCCGACCATCAGCTTGTGTAAGGTACTCTCTCGAGGTTGAGAAGAACACGCATGCAAGGACCAACTCTTATGTTTCCAAAATAAAGTCAGTTCTTGCAATGACACAATCCATCCCTTGTACAAGTTGTGTGAAATGAAAACAAGTCTCCTTGGTTTTAAATAACTCTCTCGAATATACCTCCATATAATTCAAGTTGATGTGTTCAAGATGACTTATCTCTAAGTCCATCAAACTTTAACAATTTAACAATGATCGACTTGTCAAAAGACATGTCATTTTTATCAATATAGCATTGACTGAATGGTTGGCAAGATTTGTTATTAATTAACAAATTCCTACCATCTAATGTTGTCAAGCTATAATCACTTAGGACCCTTGCATTTAAAAAAAATTCTAAAAATGAGAAAAAAAATCTAAACAACTAAAAAATATGGAAGTCATGGTAAAACTAAAGACTATTAGAGATTAAGATAAATGAATGGAAATTACACGAAATATAAACAAAGTTAAGATGATTAATAAACATGATAATGATAATTTAAGCTAAATTTAAACGATTAAATAGTAAATAAAAACGAGAATTTAAATTGCGCTAACTTAACGACAATATATAAATGACAATGATATAATAAAGTGGTAAATAAAATTTAAACTTAAAGGGAAGATTTAAAATATTTAGTGTATATATATAATATATATATATATATATATATATTATATATACTTAAGAAAGAAAATTTAAATGATGCAAAATGCTTTATTTTTTTTGTTGGAGTATAAAAAACAGGAAATGATGTAAGGAGGATGTTTTTACAATGTAAAATGTTTTGCCTATTTATAGTAAATTATTATTTTGCATATATGGCTTATATTAGTCCAATAATACAAGAGAATCCTAACCATACATTTCCAACAAGTGGGATGACGGGTGTCGAGTCCGGCAAATAATAGAGTTTTATAAAATAAGTCTATTATCTCTAAAACACACTTGTAATAGCGATAAGTAGGGTCGTCTCCTCAGGGACTCGGTGTTAACCGTGAGTCCAAGACGTAACCGTGCGCA
>NC_037532.1:13555915-13599543 GCF_001531365.2 Cynara cardunculus var. scolymus
TCATATAGTTAAATATCATCTTAAATAAAAATGGACATTTTTAGGCATCTAATTGACATTAATCGCAAGGTACTTTGACGTAAAAATGTATATATTTGTGCTTATCAAATTCCCCCACACTTAGATCATTGTCCGTCCCGGCAATGACTTTAGTTAACACGTAGTTATAAAAAGAAATAATGAATCAAATAAGAACATCAACACATATAGCATATCATGAGTTTGAGATTTGCAACAAAGCATTGAAAAGAGTATGCACATGCAATCAAGTAGACACAAGCTAATCCCGAGAACTCTCACGAATGGGATTAACAAAACAACACTCGATTCACTCCTTGGGTTAAAGTGTATCGCTCAAATCGTCACTACACTAATATGTATCTACCATAGGCTTGAAAAACCTCTCACTCTCTACTACTTGGATAAAATACATGCTTATAAATCAAAAGGTCTTAAAAGGTGTAACGAAAAACAAAGCTTTGGGTACGGTAGGGAAATATTTAGGAAAAATGACTAAGACCTAACACCAACGGAGAATACGGCTACTCAATTACACTTTATTTTTATTTTCACAAAGGACTTTTGTATCTATCTTTGAAGCTCATTCCTTTTCAGACGATAGAGAATAGAGATAAAACACTTATATTCAACCATATCGTCATTTCCGTTATCTATTTTTATTTTTTTATTGACGACGTAATTTTGCTTTTCTCATATGTATATATGTATATATATATATATTTTTTTTTTCTTTTTGAATTTTTCTCTTTTTTTTTTCTTTTTTTTCTTTTTTTTTTCTTTTCAATCTTTTCTTTCATTTTTTTTCCTTCCCGAACATATGAATTCTTCTTTCAAGTATACAGGGATATTGAGATCACTCCATTGGTGCTTAGTCGGGTGAGTCGTGTTTGGATTGGTTCATGATGTGGGTGACAAAGGAAATAGGCTAAGGCTCAAAGTGGTGTGCAAAAGGGATAATCACATCATAAAGGGGTAGGCTTAAGGTTAGTGGTTTAACACAAAAATGAGCAAATGATGGCCTTTATCATGTTTATTAGCATGTAAATATCATGTAGTCTTAAGGAGAGAAAGATCAAGTTCTAGAGATGCATATCTAGRCATGACGCAATCACACAAGAAATGAATTTGAGACTAATATCAAGTGTTTAGTCTAAATAAGCTCAARGTCTCACGGTGTTCAAAACTAGTTCAAGAGATTAACAATAGTCTACTTTGACCGATATGCTACCACTAATCACTCTAAGTGCTATCAATCAAGCTCAATCATGMTATAYACGCATCCAAACTCATTGTCATCAACAATTTAAGCTCAATAAAAGCATGCTAACACATTGTCAAAATGGACAAAGATCCTCATTTAAGCATAAAATTTGCAAAAAGCAAAAATTTGACCCCTAAAACCAAAAACCATTTATATACCCAATTCATGCAAATAACCCCCACCCCCACACTTAATTCATACATTGTCCTCAAGGTATGCAATAAGTACAGGACACTCTAAGCAATTAAGGAAAGGGAACAGAAAACTCCCCTGATTTGATGAGTGACCTCCCAATGTAAGAATCCGTGGAGATGGGCGCGTCTCTTCGAGCGTCCAACATTCGGGGTGAACCTAAGAACATAGAAATCCTAGAGTGAAATTAAGAATCTAAAAGTAAACTAAATAACTGAAAGCAATAAATAAAAAGAAATGGAAATTCGTGGGTTGCCTCCCACGCAGCGCCTTTCTTTTATGTCTTTGGCTAGACCATACCCGGTTCAATTCTCATAGCTTGGCGTGTCCAAAGCCACCCTCTCTAAATCCCCTCCATCAAAGCCTTCATAGAACGACTTTAGCCTATGGCCGTTAACTTTGAAAATCTTCCCCGTAGATAGACTTTGTATCTCTACTGCACCATGCTCAAAAACGGTTAAAACAACAAAAGTTCTGAAAGTTGCCACCCCCAATAGCGTTCACTTGCTCTTCTTCTTCATGTAAAGTCAGGCATGCATCGGTAGGGTGTGCCACTGATGAGCAAAATCCGCATGCCTTGACTTGAGGCATATTACCCATGGCAAGCTGTTTCACAAGGTTAGTCAAATCAGTTATTTTAGTCTCTAGAGATTTAACATGTACCTCACTAGCACCTTGACCAATGTCACACCGTACTCCAAATTGCTTGGAGTTTTTTGCCATGGTGTCTATCAAAGTCCTCGCTTGAGTTGGCGTCTTGTTCACTATAGCTCCTCCGCTCGCGACATCTATCATCTTTCTTTCCATTGGTAGCAAACCTTCATAAAAAAATTGAATTAGTAATTCATCAGAAATACCATGTTGAGGACAACTTACACAAAGGCACTTGAAGCGCTCCCAATACTCGTATAAAGATTCCATGTCCTTCTGCTTGATCCCACAGATCTCTCTTCTAAGTCCGATGGCTTTGGATGCGGGAAAATACTTTTCGAGGAATGCTCTCGCCATTTGCGCCCAAGTGGTGATGGATCCCGGCGGTAAGTAGAAAAGCGACTCCCTAGCTGCGTCAACTAGGGAGAATGGAAATGCCTTCAGCTTGAGATTCTCCACCATCGTGCCTTGTGGTTTCATCCCCAAGCATACCATGTGGAACTCAGTCATATGCTTGTATGAGTCTTCGTTAGCTAAACCATGAAAACGAGGTAGTAAGTGTATTAAACCAGTTTTAAGTTCAGCACTTACCTCTTCCGGCGGATAAGTAATGCAAAGAGGTTGCTCGGCGACGTTGGGTGCTGCCCATTCCCTTAAAGTACGTTCGGGATTCGCCATTTCCTCTTCAGTCTCGATTACCGGTTCTTCTTGCTCAGAATGAACTTTCTCTTCTTCGTCGTCCGTTTGGTCTTGAGAATCAGATGATAACTCAATACCTTTCCAAATATTGAGAACCGGTGAAGAAGTAGATGCGCCTTGCTTCTCTCGAAGCTTAGCTTGCTTTCTTAGCTTTTTTTGTGGTTTTCTCAATTTCCGGATCAATTGGCAATGGTGAACCTGCACGAAACGATCTTGGCATAAACAGTTAAACTTTGCCGAGTCCCCGGCAACGGCGCCAAAAATTTGACGGGTGTCGAGTCCGGCAAATAATAGAGTTTTATAAAATAAACCTATTATCTCTAAAACACACTTGTAATAGCGATAAGTAGGGTCGTCTCCTCAGGGACTCGGTGTTAACCGTGAGTCCAAGACGTAACCGTGCGCANCTATTATCTCTAAAACACACTTGTAATAGCGATAAGTAGGGTCGTCTCCTCAGGGACTCGGTGTTAACCGTGAGTCCAAGACGTAACCGTGCGCAAATTCATTAACATTAAAACAATATATATAAAAAGGGGGGGGGGTTGGAATTTCAACTAGTCTAAGCATAGAAATTAAATTAAAATTTTAAACAATAGAAAATGAAATCTAGTAATAAGCAACAATCAACTAATTCTTTGGATTGYGTATCATCGACTCATTCAAATAAATATTTTCTCGAAAGAATTCAATTTGGCGTGAACATTAAACACGCGTCAATGCCTCATTTGTTACAAAAGCACGATTAGTATAAAACGCTTTAACAACTAATCTCTAATTAGCTAATCTAGTCTAGTSAAGGACTTAGAGTTCAMTTGCTAATCGCATTAAGATCAACAAATACCAAACCTAACCAACAATCGRACGCCGATTATTTGGGTTAGATTGTACAACCTTAYGACACTTGCAACTAACACACGCATCAATTGAGTATTGCTTGCCACTCGAAGAAATCTAAGAACAATTACGTATTCAAAAATWCCTCTAGCATAACGAATTCAAATCAGAAAAAGCAAGGGATCCAACTCACAAATTCCAACTTAAAATGTATAGGACTGAAATTCAAAGACTGTACAAATGCATTCAATCGATTGTGAAACAAAATTGAGTCTCAACTCATCCAAATTTCAAGTCAATTATATACCCATTACTAGAATAAAGAATTTAGTCACTCATGCTTGGAACTAAGAAACTTACAAAATGATTGAAATTTARGAGTTGGTGAAGAAACCTGAAATTTATCTTCAAAATCTGGAAATAGGCTTACTGTTTCTTCACCGAATCCAGTCCKGATCAATCCTTTTGAAAATCTTGATTAGTCCTCTAATTCTCCCTCTCGRCCGACTGTTGTTTGCTACCTGGCTCCAATTGAACAGCCCCTCTTTGATCGCCTCTGTATCGAAAGTTTCTTCTCATCTGCTGCTTCCAATCGACAACCCMTWGCTGTCACTCGGTTTCTTCCTCCCGTCTCTGTCCCTCTCTCGATCCTTTTYGATTTCTGCCTCTCYCGGCCGACTGCTTYYAATCGACAGCCTGCTGCTCGATTTTCAGCCTCCTTCAATCGACCGACTGCCCCTTTCTGTCGATTTCTCTCCTCCCGTCTGCTTCCTCTCGCCTCTTCTTGCTGTCAATCRACAGCCCCTTTTCTGCTCTCGGCCTTCAATCCACCACTTATCGAAACGAATAGCCTTTAATCGCACCTCCATCTCTCTTTCTCTTGATGTCCACGTCCCGATTTTTTTACCCACGTTTGGCTGCAACACGATGTCCTCTCGCTGTCGATCTCTCTCTCGCTGCCGATCTCTGTTTTGGGCAGCAGCCTTGGGCTGCTGCTGTTTGCTGTTTCTCTTCTTCTTTGATGGCTTGGGCTGCTGTTATGGGCAAAAAAACTTGGGCTGCTGTTATGGGCCAAAAAGAACACATAATCAACACATTTTTTCTCAACTTTAATGGCCTCATATAGTTAAATATCATCTTAAATAAAAATGGACATTTTTAGGCATCTAATTGACATTAATCGCAAGGTACTTTGACGTAAAAATGTATATATATTTGTGCTTATCATGGGAAAAAAGGGGCTGGTGTCTAAGCTTCAAAATCTCAGTCGAATCTTCACAAAGCTTATCCCAAAAAGTGAGCACGTTGGTGCTGCAACACTTCCTGCAACATCGTCTTCAAAAACCTTTATTTCAAATAAAAGTTACCAAACAGATTGTTTCCACTTCCAAGCTCCATAAACAAGAAATATATAAAATAGTAACAAAATAGACTCAAGTCATCCATTTCAGAATGTAAAACACGTGAAAAGTAGGGAAATTATGTTATTTAATCAATACAAATATTACTTATCGCACCCCCAAACTTGAATCGTTACTTATACCCAAGCAACTAAAATGACAAAAGCAAGACTCAGTAATACAAATAGAACAAAGTTAAAATGATATCATCTTTTTATTGCAAAAAAAATATTTCTCAATCATATTAGTATTTCCCATCTTATTTTGCCTTTCTATACCATAATCTTTTTATGAACCATCAACTTATTTACTAGAAAACTCAGCCTTTTGTGCTTACTGTAGGCTAAACCAAGGGGCTGTTTACCTAAATGCTTACTCGGTAAGTGTTTACCGTTAGGAGTCAACACTAATAATTTATTTTATTGGATAAGGTTGTAGTACATCAAAACGTATTCCATGCAACAAATTTCCTGGTAAGCGCTTACCCGGGTAAGAGTCGTCACCCTCACTTACCGGGTAAGACTCTCCATCCTTATCCTCGTTCTTACCGGGTAAGATTCTTGGCTCTTGCCATGTTTATCGGGTGAGAAAAATTACCTGGTAAGTACTTACCGGGTAAGCGTTTAATAAACGGCCCCTAAAATTCTCTTTGTTAGATTCAATCCATTAGACATAAGATCCATAGGGCTTGACATGGGTTATGATACTTGGCTTTATTCATTTTTTTTTCTTTTCCTCCGAACTTGTTTAAGGCATAAAAAAATTTTGAATGAGTTTTTCTATGGGTAGTGTTTAGCTAAGGGGTAATGACATTTTCGACATTTTGATGCACCTTTTCACTATTTTCAAGTGAAGAGGGGTTGCTCTAATGCCCAGTAATCTCCATTCGGCTCTCTAACTCTTGGCTCTTTTTTTGCATGTTTTGCTTGTGATCATTCATCATAGTTTCAAGAGCTTTAAAATGTTCAACTTGTTGTAAAAAGAGTATTGAGAAAATACAATGTTAAAATCGTCTCCTTGAAAACTCCATGAAAAATCAGTGTGCTCCTCCCAAGATTGATCAAAAGCGTTCGAGTAAATGTTATTTCAATCTTGGTAGGGAGGTTCGGGTGGTATGAAAGTGTCATGATCTTGATTATTTGAAAAACAAATTGGGATGCTCCACCCATGAATAAGTGAAAGCATTAGATTGTGATGTATCCCAATTGCCATCTTCCATGCAACAATGGAATTCACGGTTCAAAGGACAATTGTATGAGAAATGATTTCTGCCACAAGATTCATAGATAACATATCCACATGGCTTAGACGCCCCTGTTGATGAATCCATATTCATGAAAAGATAAAACTCAAAGATTTGTTGCTAGTAGACACATGGTAATGTATAACAAGCAACAGGTTGGTAGAAAAATTGACTTTAAAAAATTAGACTTTCAAAAGTTCGAGATTGTTGCCTGTCCCCGACAACAGTGCCAAAATGACATCTCTCAATATGACTTATTTTTAAGACCATCAAACTTTAACATTATAACAATGATCAACTTGTCAAAAGAGATGTCAATTTTTATCATTATAATCTTGAATGAGTGGTCTGAAAGACTTGTTATTAATTAACAAATTTTTACCATCAAAACCGTCTTTTTATCTTAACATTACCCTACACCCAAGCTAAGGTTGCCAACCAATCAATGCTTGGGATCCTTGCATTTTAAAAAGATTAAAAACGAGAAAACAAATTTACCGTAGGTTTTATTTTTATATTTTTGTAAGACATCATTTTTAAAAACTTACTCGTTAATTTACCCGAATTGTACCATACTCAAATGACGATAAGTAATCATTGAAGAGTTAAAACTGTCAAATACCTAAACTATTTATAATTATATATATATATATATATATATATAGGGTTGGGTTCACGTGAKACCAGTCTGTTTTTATGAGACTCATGAGACCACTTTTTTACACTTGAAACTTCACAACAAAACGTTGTGAAAGTAAAAAAAGCCGAACCTTCACAGAGTTTTGCTATGAAGTTTCAAGTGTAAGAAAGTGGTCTCACGGGTCTCACCAAAACAGGTTGGTCTCACGTGATCCCAAGTCTCTCTCTCTCTCTCTCTCTCTCTCTATATATATATATATATATATAGGGGCAGGTTCTTTTGTTAATCCAATCAGTGGCAGATGCAGAAAAAATTATTGTAGAGGGGATGATATAAGATAAAATGATAATTAATTTCAATTTCATACAAAAATGATTAAAAGTTACCTCTTACAACTGTACCCTACGACTCTTCATCTTTTGGAATTGGGTAATTACATCATCATTTGAAATTGTGAGAAGTGCTTCTTTTTCTATAATACATATAATTGTAGCATTCAAAAATTTATCACTGATTTTGTTGTGCAAATCTGACTTCACAATCTTCATAGTAGGAAAACATCTTTCGACTGTTGCGGTAGCAACTGGAAAAACCAAAGCTAACTTCAATAACCGATATACTAAAGTATAAGTTATATATATATTTTTTTGTTTCTACTAGCAACCTAGCGAGCTCGGCAATACAACTCAAATTGGCAAATCTTTCATCTTGACACACAATCAAATAATACATGTTAAGTTGTTTATAAAGAACGATTCTTTCTATACGACTAAAATCATGAGGATACAACACACTCAACTTCAATAACTCTGATACATTGAACTGCGAGAATGAATCACATGGACTCAAAGTCGCGATATTTTTAAGTAATTCAGTGCTTACCTCACTAAATGGATCCCCAAACTCTTGAATTTGCATATCCACAACAGTGTTGAAAATATCAAACTTGTAGTAATAATGATTGGTGATGTTGGTCCTTTGTCTTCCATTTTTTGAATAACGGTCTTCCATATCCAAAGCTTTAATACCATTTGTTTCACAAAAAGAATACATTTTCTTTAAAAGTTGATCAAAACCAGTTTCTCTAAATTGTTGCAATAGTTGTTTGGTTCCTCTTATCAATGAAACTGCTTCCAAAATATCTTGATCCTTTTTTTTGAAGAGCCCGTGACAACAAGTCTGTGACCTCTAAAATGTGAAACATCAAATGCAAATAAATCACATTATCAAATGTCTTCAAATATGCTAAAATACCAAGCAAGCATGTTAGACCCCATAATTCTTATTGTAAAAGTAATGAAAAAGGTACAAGTATGGAAGTCAAGAGGACCGATGGAAGAAGAGCTAAAAAAGCCCTAAGTGCTCAAGGCAAACCAGAGATGTGATGAATGGTCCATAGGTGAGATGAACAATGCATCTCCATCACCCCTCTGGTTATTAGCACATAGCAGATTCAACAAGAGTTCAATCAGAGATATCCAAGTAAGGCATAAACATAAAGACTCCTGGTTGAACATACTACCTAGAAGACACCTGGAGATTACTCATCGACAACTGGAATTCAGTTACACAAGGTAGTAAGAGATAACTCCTAAATTTTAGATAAATATCGTTTTATCTCATAGATATCTTTTCACTAGATTGTTATCTCTTAGACTAGATTGCTAGTATAAATAGCTATCATATGTCTTGTAAATTATTATTTCCTTCTCATTAAAGTTATTATAGTGAAATCTTTTGAATCTTCATATTCTCCTGAATATTTTATAAGCTGTTCTTCACTATTCTTCATTCATACGATAGATTTAGGTTCCATAACATAAATCTTTGTGTTATATTGAGAGATCTAGGATCAACAATTGGTATCAGAGCAAATTGATTGATTTTCAATCAAAACGATCAATTTGAATCTGAGTATTCAAATCTCTCAATTTTTCTCGATCCTCAAATTTTCTTCTTCTTTTTAAAAAATCTCTTCAATGACCAACTAGAATTCTGCCTACAATGTTGGTTCCCTCACCAAACCTCCAACTCTTTAACGTGAAGAGTATCCGAATGGAGGATACATATGGTGAATTTTCTGGAGGGGATGGACAAAAATCTCCTCAGATCAGTGATGGAAGGCCCTTATGTTCCTCAAACTCTTGTTCCAAGAGTTCATGGAACAAGCACTACCGCAGAAGTTACTGCTTATTATATGGTGAAGGATGAGAGCAACTGGGATGAAGACGACATAGAAAGGGTAGAGGCAGACAGGAAGGCCAAGGGGCTGATAATTATGGCTAATCCCAATGAAATATTCCAATCTCTGGATGCATGTACCATGGATAAGGAGATATGGGATGAACTGGCAAGCCAACTGGAGGGAGGCGCTAAAATGAAGAATACTCAAAGAGCGCAATGCTTGAATGAATATACGAACTTTAAAGCATTGCCTGATGAACCGATTCAAATGACGTATGATCGTTTCAATACCTTGATAAATCAATGTTGTAGAAATGATATTGCAAGGACAAAAGAGGAAAATAATGGCGTTTTCCTCAAAAGTCTCGGTGATGAGTGGACTCAACTATCGATGTCTTTACAAGCAAATCAAGACTTAGACAGTTGGTCACTTCATGATGTATATGGAACACTTGCTGCCCAAGAGCAAGATATCTTGAAGAGGAAGGTGTCCATCAGAGGACCTCTTGTTTTGGTATCAGAAGAAAAGGAGGTTACAAGGAGCTCTTCTAAAGAACACAAGAAGAAGAGCAAGAAGGCCTTGATAGTTGAATCAGAATCTGAAGAAGAAGAGTCAGATTCAGATGATGATATCAAGGCATTGGCCAAATCCCTTGCCTTGATAACCAAACAGTTCCAGAAAAAGTTTGTCAAGAAGCCCTTTGAAAAGGACAGCAGAAGAGACTCCAGAAGGGAGAGATATCAGCCATCCTATGGACAAAAGACGGTTAGATTTCATCAGAGAGATGAAAGAAGAGAATAAAGAGAAGATAAAGAAGAGAGGAGAGAAGAAAGAAGAGAAGGATGAGACGAAAGGAAAGATGGTCTTCGTTGCTACCGATGCAGGAAGATGGGCCATTTCTCGAAGGAATGCAAAGGACGTCTGATCAAGGATGCAGACTATTACAAAAATAATTACAAGTACAATCCGAGAGAAAGAAGCCTGATGGTTGAGAAAGAAAATTAGGTGCCCGATTCTTCGTCTGATGAAGAAGACAAGGCACTCATATGTCTGATGGCCAAGTCCAATGCATAATTCACTTCCGACTCTGATGACCAGGTATATGATTCTTCCCACGATGAAACCAACTCTGCTCCATCTAAGTTAGAGTTAAAGGTTATAAAACTTTCAGAAGTCTTTCTTAAATTAAAAGAAAAATTAAATTTTGAAAAATCTAACAAGTTAAAAGCTGAAAAAGAAGTTAGTTTCAACAAAAGAGAGACTAATATTCTTACTGAAGAAAAAGCTGAATTAGTAAAAGAGTAAACCCGCATTGCATCTCTTAAAAAATCAGAAGAAGAGAAACTGATGGATGTGAACAAGAAGATCTCTAAAGATTTAGAGAAGAAGGTAAAAGCCTTCAAAGAATCCGAGGCAGAAAGACTAAACTCAGTAGCTCTTAAAGATTTCTTTCAAAAAGAAAGGGAGATTCTTCATCAGAAGCTTCAGACCAATGAACTTTTGATGAAGAAATATAAAGATGCCCAAAATATCTATGAAAAACTTAATGGCCAAACCGATTTCCAAGGAATCGGATTCAATGATCTTGATCTTTCACCGAGAACAAGAAATCCACCTTTAAATCCACTTTTAAACTTGGGTGTGTTTAAAAACCCGACTTTTCTTCAAAACCCAAAGCAACTTTCAAAAGAGTAAAAGTCGATGGAAAAACAATTTTCTCGAGGCAAGATTTTGAAAATATGGTTTATGAGTGTAGCACTAGTAAAAAATCTGATGAAAAGGATGATGCCTCAAAACCAGAGACCGATAGAAACCCCATGTTTAAACTAGAGCCTCTGGTTATCAACTCCACAAGTTCATCAACAAGTGCTACTGATGGAACATAACTTCTTAGTAAGGAACCATCATCTGAGGGATCGTTGAATCATTCAAGTAACCTTGAAAATTCATCTGAGAAATTAGAAGCGATGGAACTCCCAAAAGACTGTTCTGAACCTTCACCCTCAGAACCCCTCTCTCCCAAAAACGTTCATGAAAATTTTGATTTTGAGAAATCTGCAAGAGACTTTCTTGACTTTGACTCTGAAGATGAAATAATCTGTGAGTCATCAGAAATAATTGTGGATAAGAAACTGAAAATTTCAAAAATCCCAACGAAATCTGACCTTCTAGACTTGTGCCTAAAAGCTAAAAATTCTCCAGACCAAGAAAAAGTAAAGCTGAAAAAGGTCAAGTCTAGCAAGGAAACTTCACAAGGCCCGACCCTTTAGTCTAAATTTATAAAGTTCACTCCTGAACAGAAATAAAAGTGGTCTGCTTCTGAAAATTCTAACCTTCATTTTTCATCTCCTTCAGCTAAAGGGAAGAAGCCTCAACCTCTCCTCAGAAAAGAAGTAAAACCCAAGTCTGCCCCCTCAAATAAAAATTCTGCACTAGATAGGAAGTTTGTAAAAACAACCAATACTAGGACAGAACAATCTATGTCTGCTTTTACTTCCAATTCTTCAAAAAAAAAATTGTTAAACGCACTTATCCAATAACTCCCACCTGTTAGTGTTTAATTCCTTTACAAAATATGAGGAATCATATGTTAAACCATCGCTGCATTTTTTTGAGCATGTTTATAGATATAAAAATGTTAAAACTCATGAAAAAAATGAAAAAGAAGCCCAAGCCTACAAAGGCTAAGGGCAAAGGAAATAAGCCCAAATCCAAGAGGGCTGATGAAAAAAAAGGATGTCAAATCCATTACTAACAAACGAGGACCCATCATGAAATGGGTACCTAAAACCACTTAATTTGTCTTGCAGGACTAGCATGTGCAACCATGGTACATGGACTCAGGTTGTTCCAGGCACATTACTAGTGATAGAAGTCAATTGTCCTCCTTCATCGAAAAATCTGGAGGCTCTATGATTTTCGGAGACAACAGTAAGGGAACAATCAAGGGGTATGGCACCCTCATTAAGGAAAACATATCAATCGTAATGGTGGCTTATTTTGAAGGCTTGAAGAACAATCTATTAAGCATCAGTAAATTTTGCGACAAAGGTCTAGAAGTACGATTTCACAAAGGTTTCTGCATTGTTGAAACAAAACCCAGTCAAACCATCATCAAGGCCAAGAGAGAAGGAAATCTCTATCTTTTGGATTTCCAATCCTCTGTGGGTCAAGACACTCTCTGCCTTATCTCCCATAGGAATGAAGAAAATTGGCTATGGCATCAAAAATTCTCTCATCTGAATTTTGATGTCTTGAAGAAGTTAGCCAAACAGAAGTTGGTCAAGAGGATTCCTGATCTCAATTTTGAAAAAGACCACCTCTACTCAGCCTGTGAGATGGGGAAGTTAAAACGGGCTTCTCACAAGTCCAAGTCAGAAACCTCATGCTCCAAACCATTGGATATGCTCCACATCGACCTTTGTGGGCCAATCGCTACACAAAGCCTCTCTAGGAAGAAGTACATTCTCGTACTCGTTGATGAATACTCAAGATATACATGGGTTGAATTCGTCAAAAAGAAATCAAACGTTCCTGACCTCCTCATCGCGGTGATGAAAAAGCTCCAAGTGCTTCTACAACGCAAACTCATCAAATTTAAAAGTGACAATGGAACAAAATTCAAGAATACCAAAATTGATGAATATCTCATCAGTAAAGGTACCTCTCAAAACTTTTCTGCAGCCAGAACTCCACAGCAAAATGGAGTTGTTGAGCGAAGGAACATAACCCTTGTAGAAGCAGCAAGGACCATGATTGCTTCATCAAAACTACCAATATCCTTCTGGGCTGAAGCAATATCTACCGCCTGCTTCACTCAGAATCGTTCTATCATCAACAAGAGGCACCAAAAGACTCCATATGAACTCATCAACCAACGACGTCCAAATGTCAAATATTTCCATGTCTTTGGGTGCAAAAGCTTTGTACTCAACAACAGGGAGTATCTTGGCAAATTCGACAAGAAGGGTGATGAAGGCATATTCCTAGATTAATCACAAACCGCCAAGGCCTACAGAGTACTCATCAGAAGGACAAAGATCGTCATAGAAAGCATCAATGTGTCTTATGATGATGCATCACCTATGACTTCTGGACACAGCAGTTCAGAACTCGGGCTAACAAAAGGAGCCTCTGATTCATCTCTATGCAAACCCAATGAATAAGAATTGGCTCAATTATTTGAAGACCTACTCATAGAAGATGCAGTCTCTGGACAAGTGCCCAATGAAAAACTACCTTCCAGAGCCAATGAAATACAAGAGATCACTAATGTTGAAGGTATAACTCTTTCTGAAACTCATGTTACTTCACCATTCACTTCTTCTGTGTCTTCAGAACCAGAGCATAACTCTGGAGACGATCTCTTTGATGGGGAGCAAGCAATCCCATCATCCAATGAAGAACTGAATCCTGTTGCTCCATAACCTCAATCTTGCACCAAATGGACAAAAGACCATCCTCATCACCAGATTATTGGTGATCCATCATCCGGTGTCAAGACGAGATATGCGACTGCCAATGAATGCCTCTTCGCGAATTTTCTAAGCATGATCAAACCGAAGAAATTTTTTGAAGCCCTACAAGATCCAAACTGGATATACGCCATGCAAGAGGAGCTACTCCAGTTTGAGCGGAACAAAGTTTGGTCCCTCATGCCTCTACCCAAGGGAAAAACGGCTATTAGGACCAAATGGGTCTTCAGAAACAAGAAGGATGAAGATGGAATTGTTATATGAAACAAAGCCAGGCTAGTTGCCAAGGGCTACTGCCAAGAAGAAGGGATAAACTATGATGAAACCTTTGCTCCCGTTGCTAGGCTTGAAGCTATCAGAATATTCCTTGCCTATGCAGTGCACAAAGGTTTTAATGTCTATCAGATGTACGTCAAGTCTGCCTTCCTCAATGGCAAACTCCAAGAGGAAGTCTATGTGCAGCAGCCCCTTAGTTTGAAAACCCCATGCATCCAGACTATGTTTATTTTCTGGAAAAAGCTCTCTATGGGCTCAAGCAAGCACCCAGGGCCTGGTATGAAACACTCTCTACCTTTCTCATATCCAATAGATTCGAAAAAGATACCATCGACACAACCCTCTTTCTTAAAAAGCATAAAGATGATATTTTACTTTTCCAAATATATGTGGACGACATCATATTTGGTTCTAGTAACTCCAAATACGCAAAGTTGTAGATGTAACCACCTACAGAGGCATGATTGGATCACTCCTATATCTAATAGCTAGAAGGCCAGATATTATGTTTGATACTTGTCTTTGTGTAAGATATCAAGCTAATCCTAAAGAATCTTATCTCTCTGCAGTCAAGAGGATCATTAGATACCTTAAGGGCACCCCTTCATTGGGACTCTGGTATCCAAAGAACTCTGGCTTTGATCTAATAGCCTATACAGATGCAGATCATGCAGGTTGCGAGCTTGATAGAAAGAGTACGTTTGGAAGCTGCCAACTTTTGGGGGACAAGCTGGTGAGTTGGACATCCAAAAACCAAAACTGTCTCTCAACATCTATAGTAGAAGCATAATATGTTGCTGCTGCTAGTTGTTGTTCACAAGTGCTCTGGACGAAAACCCAGCTGAAGGATATTATAGGTTTCAATATGAGAAAATCCCCATCCTCTGTGACTCCAAAAGTGCCATAGCCATCTCTGCAAATCCTGTGCAGCACTCCAAGACCTAGCACATTGATGTCAGGTATCATTTTCTTAAAGATCATGTAGAAAAAAGGACAATAGAGATGTATTTTGTTTTTACAGAGATTCAACTTGCTGACCTTTTTACAAAAACATTAGATGAGAAAAGATTTATATTTCTTGTTAGCAAGATGAGTATGCTGAATCTCACCACTTGAGGCAAATCATCATTTCAAACCAGAGATTCTCAATATCTCAAGGTTATGCCAAAAGTGATATATATTCGAATGGCTCTCATAACCAAGTACTCTAAACCAAAACCTCTGGAAAGACCAGAGCCTTTGGACAATTGGAATTACTTGTTTATATTTGGCCAAAATTATTCACTCTTTGGAACCGGAGCCCTTCTGGTCCAAAGAAGATACTTGGTGTTTTTCACTAAGTACCCCCCCTTCCCAACTAGAGCCTCTGGTCCTATAGACCAGAGCCCCTGGATTCCAAGTCTTTGGGACCAGAGCCCCTTTGGTACAACTTGGTCCTCATTTGTTATCTTTTTCTTTGCATTTCACTAAAATTTTATATCCTTCATGCAACCAGAGTTTCTGGTTCTAAAGACCAGAGCCTTTGGATTCTAAGTCTTTAGAACTAGAGACCCTTTGGTCCCATAGACACTCCATCCTCCTTAATATTCATATTTTTAAACCATCCTTCTCAACCAGAGCCTCTGGTTGTATAGACCAAAGCTTCTGGTCACCTTATTTTTCTCCCCTATTGGTTCTAGGGGGAGTTTTAACCCAATTTACATCCCTTTGCATCATTTGAGGGGGAGTCATACTTATCCCATAAACCCTTAAGGATCCAAAATGAACCTATCACCCCTTTGGTTGTGCATCTCAATTCAATCAGAGACCCTCTGGTTCCATACCTTGGTCCTTAATTTGCATTTTCACAACCAGAGCCTCTGATTCCTCTATTTAGAGTCTCTAGACCCAAAAATGCTATATTATGGAGTAATTCAACCCTTGCATACAACCAGAGCCCCTCTGGTACCTCTAAAAGGGTATATTTTTATTCCAAGGGTTTAATATGATGACCCAGAGTCTTTGGTTTGTCTCTCTAGAGCCTCTGTCTCATAAAAACCCAACACTTCAATGATGAACTTGTTCATCACCCACAACCAGAGACCCTCTGGTTCCCCCTCATAAGTCATGACCAACTAGAGCCCCTTTGGTTCCATGACAAATTCATTTTCTCCCACAGGCCCATCTTTAATTGCAAACCTTTTTTAGATTATACAAAATTGCAGCTTTKGTGACTAAAAACTATACAACATAGGTTTTAGAAGACCAAAACTTCATAATTAGTATTTATCTTCCAATTAGCTGGAATTTTAAATTAAATATTTTTTGGGACTATTTTCTTGAGAGTTATCCATTTGGGATCATAATTATTTTTAATAATCCCTAATATCCCAAACGTCACTCTTCCCACGCGCCTGACACCATAACAACCTGTTCCCTAGAAACCCTTCCATATTACCCTTCCATCAACCCTATGTTAACACGTGTCTCTACCCCACCTGCACCATTATGATCGTGAGCTGTCTTTACGGCTCACGCTCACAATCCTTTCACCTTTTACCCAAACGTCACCCGTAATAATCACTCTTCCCCATTATTTTATTATTTGAAAACCAAACAACCTCTCTCCCTCCCTCTATATAAACCCATCTTCCCCACCAAATACCCTTTTACGCCTTCCAAATACTCTCAAGAACAAACGCACCTGCAACTCACGAACCTGCAACTCCCAAACCTGCAACAATGGTGTCTTCTACTTCTCACGAATCAAACAACCACGAAAGCCAGGTCTAGTCAACTGGCACAGATAGTCGAGCTATTGTCTTCCTCCCCATCAAGCCCAACAATCACAGTATTGACCTCCGTCCTCAAGTTTTTGAGGAAAGGTTCGCCATTTTAATCGAGTTCTTTCAGAACTGCATCCTTCAACCGGCCTCACTCTCTCCAACAACAAGGTTCCGGTCAAATACATTCAACAGTACTGCAATATATGTGACTTCTACCCAGAAAACCGTGGCATTATGGGTGACATTGATGTCCCTAATGACATGGATTGCACGATCAAAATATTCCAAGCGAAGATCTCCAAGGTGCTCTTCATTCCTACTCGACAAG
This sequence comes from Cynara cardunculus var. scolymus, assembly GCF_001531365.2. Classification (NCBI taxonomy): domain Eukaryota; kingdom Viridiplantae; phylum Streptophyta; class Magnoliopsida; order Asterales; family Asteraceae; genus Cynara; species Cynara cardunculus. Next base: position 13,572,889 of record NC_037532.1, read on the forward strand.
AACTCGGGATTGCATGTTACGAGGACCCGCTATCGAGTCACGACATATTGCGGTTCATTCAGATGTTGGGCTACAACCGAGAGCTCCGGAATGCCTCAGACTTCAAATGACAATACCTTCCACCCATGTGGAACGTATTTTTCAGCGTTATCAACCGAGCTCTCACTTGCAAACTCGGGAGCATGGACCAAGGCAACATAAACATCATGACCATTATGTATGGTCTAGTCTTCAATATGCCTCTGGATTACGCCCTTCTGGTCTACAACAAATCCACGCCGCCATGGTAAAGAAGAATAAATTGATGGCCGTAGGGAAGCCGGTTACATTTGTGCTATTTCCTCGCTTCCTCGTCCTTTTCATCAAGGACGCGATGAAAGTGCACAACTTGCCATGCGATGCACCATTCACCCCACAATTTGTTATGAATGGTCATCGCCCCACCATCTCCAAAGATGGATACCATGCGGAGAGGCCTTTGTCAAGGGCCATGCTAAGTGTCATTCTAGACACCTCCACCACTCGTAGGACCTATGAACTTTCTATGCTGCTGAGAGGACTTCATCGGATGATGAATCTGATGATGATGATGATAGTCCTCCTACCTCCCCCGGTCCGATGAACATTGTTGTTCCATCTCCCCAACCAGCTCCCTGGGATACCACATCTACTATCCCTGATGTCCAAGGCCAAAGGGATATTGAACAAGGACCGCCCAGTCCGATCCCAACCCAAGACAGCCATCCAGAGGCTACTCTTCGGGTCTCTAGAGATGATATAACCGAGGAACCCCATCATCCATCGCCTCTCTCCCAACAGAGGGGTGATGAAGAAATAAGAACCCCTTCTCCTCAGGGCTCGACACTACCGACACACACAGAAGCATTCGTTGTTTCTGACCTTGAAATTCCTATCGATTGTTTAGAGCAATCGCCCATTCATGCATGCACCCCCTCGATACATGGTCTATCGACGAGGAAACACACATACTTCTCTTCATTGGACTCTGAATCCAATGAGGATGAAGTACCTGTCGCAACATCTTGAGATAGTTCCTCACTAGAGGGCTATCAAGGACGAGATGGAAGTCCTCCCTTGCCTCCCTCTCCCCAAGGCATCGATGGAGGCACCTTGGAACAGAGGCCCAACCTACAGCATCCGTTGCTGTAGGGGTTACCCCCAATGCTAAGTTGGTCACAAAGGCCGAGTTCCAGGCTTTTCTGACTCTATTTAGTGGTCCTTGGATGACCTTAAACTCAACATAGCGAGGATTGCTGAATCCACCCAACCCATGACCTAACATCCATTCATCAATCCATCATATCCTCGAGGCTCAATCGAGGGATAACACCACAAGAATCCAATCTTTCTAGCGTCTGGTGGTCCAGCAACATAACTAACACCACAACATGACGATCACCAGACATGACTCCATAGATGCATCCCTAGCTGCCTTCTCAGCCCAAGTAAACGCCATCAATGCATCAATCGCCACCCTTTCCACCCAAGTCTCCACAATCACCAATTCCATCACCTCTCTACCCACCACCATAATATTCAGTATACCACAAACAACCCTTCCTCCCTCTGTAGCACCCACCCCTAATAACGCATTTACCTTATTTGCTATAGAGGTATGAACCTTCATATCCTCCATCACCATACCACCCACTACCTCCACCTCCACCTCCATCCCCCAAGACGTGGTCACTCGCACCGACCTCTGCTCTCTAACCAATGCATTGATCTCAAACTTCAACGAGATTAGTGCCAAGTTCGCTTCCAGAGTCGCCGAGCCTACAAACGCCCTCAAGAGGAGTCTTACTCTACAGCAAGAGCGAACCAACTCTCTCCTCCTTACGATGGAAAAAGCGTGCAGGAGAGAAATGGTCAAATGGTATGTAGAATCGCTGCGGCTGAAGAAGAAAAAGAGGAGTCGTGCCTCATGCTCCACAAGTTGGCCTCTCAAATGGCCAAGACATGGCGACCCAAACCAAGATGATCATGGTATTGGTCCTCATGAGGGGGAGAATCTGTCCATCGCCCCAATGGAAACAACACCACCTCCACCAGTCCAAGAACCAACCTCCCAACCTACAGCTGAAATAGAGGTGAGGGAACTAGAGGCTCAGCCCTCTGATGATGTACATAATGTACAAGTTCCCTCTGTCATTTTTCCTGCTTCCTTATCTCATCCAACTGCAGGCACTGCCAACCCATCACCACTAGCCAATGAATCCTCACCAATTTTGGTGAGTTCTTCATCACCATTTGATCAACAACCCTCAACCTCACAAGTACCACCCATACCCTTTACCCCATCACGAACACCACCTCCATCACAAAAGCAACCAGAACCCACCCCAAAACAACCAGAACCCACAAACCCTCAACCAGAAATTACACCATCCCAACAGATTACCACCAATGACCTAACCAGAACTACCAATGAGCCAACCAGAACCACCTATTAGACAACCAGAACCACCCGTTAGCCAACCTCCTTAAACAGTGCTTGCAGATATTCCCTCATCCTCTATGCAACCTCCATCCATCGATCGAGTTCAGGAAGTCGTAGCACACACGGAGACCCTAAGGAGACGTCCACCGATGCCACCAAGAGAACCTGTCATGATGGAACATCCATCAATACCTCTATCATGATCACAACGAGCAAATAGTTCTCAATCCTCCCAACCTATCACAAGAATCCATGGATCTGCTTCGGCACAAATTCGTGAGACAAACGACACAATCGCCACAAGCCGTCTTCTTAAATGATGGAATTAAAATAGTCCACGACATCAAGATGCGGACATTCGTGAATAGAGCCATCATGTACATCGAGTACACTGTGGAACGCGCCCATGGTATGACCTGCGTCTTCAATGACAATAATCTCATCAATCTCAATCCATGGGACTTGATGGACTTATATGGCCACACAACTCAACATCAGGATCACGGGATACGGTACGAGATGGGGCAACGAGCGATTATAGAGGCGATGGGGACACTTGTAAAGTTTAGAGCAAATAATGATTTCCAAATAGCTCTGGAACTTAGCATCGATAGACTTCCCTTGACTGCAGGAGATGCGCTCTGCTTCAGTCTTAACTCAACCAGAACTTGGCTTGGTCTTCAAGAACGAGTACAAGGCAAAGAAGTTCTTCAGACTGACTGGGGCCTTAAAGTATTCGACAGATACACTTGAATGGTTTTAGAAGGTCATACGAGAGAGTTTGGGCAGAGAGCATGTTCCAAGGAAGGAGGGACATAAGTTAATTCATGGGATCTCGACAGTCATCCGTTACAGAGGACTGATGATGCGCTTCTGGAGAATATACAATGGAGACCATGATTGAGATGTAAAATTTTCTTTACCCTTATTTACTTCTGTATTGTATGAAACAATCCAATTTTCAGAAAATGAAAACTTTTGGTAAAAGGATGTTTCTACTAGTTTAATCTTTGTTCATGACATTCATTTATGTTTCATAGATTAGTTATTGTTTATTTTTCATTACTTAGGGGGAGATTGTTAGACTCCATAATTCTTATTGTAAAAGTAATAAAAAAAATGTACAAGTATGGAAGTCCAAAGGACCGATGGAAGAAGAGCTAGAAAAGACCTAAGTGCTCAAGGCGAACCAGAGATGTGATGAATGATCCATAGGTGCGATGAACAATGCATTTCCATTACCCCTCTGGTTATTAGCACTTAGCAGATTCAACAAGAGTTCAATCAGATATATCCAAGTAAAGTAGAAACGTAAAGACTCTTGGTTGAACATACTACCTAGAAGACAGTTGGAGATGACTTATCGACAGCTGGAATTCGGTTACACAAGGTAGTTAGAGATAACTCCTAACTTCTAGATAGATATCTTTTTATCTCATAGATATCTTTTCACTAGATTGTTATCTCTTAGACTAGATTGCTAGTATAAGTAGCTATCATATGTCTTGTAAATTATTCATTCCTTCTCATTAAAGTTATTATAATGGAATCTTTTGAAGCTTCATATTCTCCTGAATATTTTATAAGTTGTTCTTCACTATTTTTCATTCATACGATAGATTTAGGTTTCATAACATAAATCTTCGGGTTATATAGAGAGATCTGGGATCAACAAAGCAGGAAGCTGGAACTGGAAGACTAGAAGCAGGAAGCTGGAACTAGAAGACTAGAAGCAGCAGCCAGTAGGAAGGCCGAACCGAAGGCAGAAGAGGGAAGACGGGGTAGTAGGCAGTAGGGGCGGAAGCAATGTGCAGGAAGGGCCGAAGGGAAGCAGGAAGTGATGGTCTGAGAAGGTGAAGTCGTGCCCATGGAACGGTAGAAGAAGGACAAGGTTAAATAAATTATGGGCTGGGTTGAGAGTGAGGGGCCTTCATGTTTATTTTATTAGGGGCCCAATCAGATAAACATAAAACTATAAGTAAAAAATGGGCTTTGTGGACTTGATTTGTTGAGGGCCCACGAGCCCAATCCCAAATACATGCATCTGTCCCTGAACCCAATAATTGRTGCTAACTTTGTGAACCAATCTTGACCCTTGATTCTTAAAATCTATGGATGAGAACAATTGCGTGATATTTGTAATTAACTAAAACTGAAGGATATCAAAACATAGGCGAATAAGAGTATTTTTGGGAGAGATGTCCAAATCGGTTACAAATCAATGATTAATAAATTACATCGATTACAAATCAGTAATTGCTCATTTCTTTTATAGTTCTTGTAATCATCCATGTTGCAATATGAACACTTATGAATACATATGAACATATATGTAACTTATTAACTAATCTTAGTTCATGGCTTTCACATATGAACATACGGGAACACTTATGAACACTTATTTGCACCTATTAAAACTTATGAACGCTAAAGTAATTGGCTTTCACATGTGAAAACAATAATATATGATCAAAGTGTTTCCTTTGTGAACACATATTGACCAAATGTTAGATGTACGTAGATACTGTTTTATGAACACATTAAACACATATGAACAATATATACACGATATGACCATTGGTGACTACATATATGTTGAATATAGAACATACAAGTTTCTTATCATATTAAAATAACAAGCCATTTATAATTTGGAAAAAAATAAACATATTATTTTAGCTATAATCATGGGATTGATGTTTTCGTAACCGCCCATTAATAAATGTGAAGTTAAGACAAAAAAGAATATTTCCATTATGTCCTCAATACTAATTGTAAGGTCATGGAATAACCTAATCTAACAAAKGCTTTGATTGGTSTAAATGGTTTGTATAGTTAATACATTTTTCATGGTTAACAAACGATCTTAACTATATATATAAAGTTAGAGTAAATTACAATCAATTTTCCCTGTGTTTTGTTTCTTTTTTCAACCGCCTCATCTTCATTTCATTCTCTCTTCCTAGACTCTCCCCTTCTCTCTAAATTTTATGTTAAAGTGCTGAAGAAATCGAAGCAACAATCACAAATTCGGAATCCACTCTTCGAATCCTTCCTAAAGATATAAGTTTCTTCCGTCTTTGTTGAGATATTTATGTTAGGATTTTTKATATTGGTATTTATTTGGGGAGGTAAAATTGAATAGAAAATTAAAGGGTAAAGTWTGAAATCAATATAGTTAGCTTGTGTGTATTTCTTTGATCGCACACCAAGTGTTCGGTTAAATGTCTAAGTGAGTAAAATTGCATGTTTAAGCTTAGGATAATGACYATTGAACTCCATTTTTATGTTTATTATGTTAAGATATAATTTAGAGCATTTAAATGTAGTAAATGATGAAATTGGGATTATAAAAGTGAATCGAGAAAAATTGTGAAATCGGATTTGACGATAGTGCAGGTCCAGTACTTAAACATCACACAAATCACAAATAGTAAGTCAGAATAATTGAAATTTTGCAGATAGAAAGCCCTATATGTATACTACAACTGTTGTGGAGGGACTCAATCCTAGTTATGACTCTAAATGACTCAAAATAGAGTGTTTTTGGGGCTGTTCACACTATACTCGGGAATAATCTATTGTTTTGGTAAATTTCGTATAAAATTGATGGATATTCCAAATGAGTTGATTCAAAAACCAACTTACTCACAATAAAAAAAATAATACAACTTTCATTTATTTTATGGAATATGTATTGACTTCTAAGTGAGAGAAAAATGCTCACGAAAAAGAGGGACATAAGCTGTTAAATGTTGGGAACGAAATTGCACTAGGCTAAGTATTGAGTTTGTTTTCTTAATGCGTATCTGGTTGTTTCTTTTCAAGTCTAAGATCATTTAGGACCTAGATAACTTACTAGAAGAATTGTGATATGTTTTTACGTCATTCAAGTAATAACAGATTTATGCATTTGTTAGGCATGCGACCAAGTCGAACTTTATCGTGAATTCCTTTTGATCGTGCATTACTTTTCAATATAGATTAAGGTACGGATTTCACTTATTTTAAATCTTAGACAACTAATTGTTGTAGTTAACCCTTTCGTGGTGGTTCACCGCCTTGTGATTGATCACTTCAACGTAGTCAACAAACTACGCATTTAAATATATAAAATTTTGAATCTTTATTTTGAACATTTGAGTTTGGTCTATCAAATCCTATATTTAAATCATTTTCATGTTTTGTTAATTGATTCTCATATTTGAAGTGCTTTCGAGTTTTGGGAGTGGCACGTGTTTAATTTTCTTGGTTTTCAATATCAACCAATTGATGGACACATTAGTTGGGATGCCTTCTATGGTGACTTTGTAGTAATTGCGTCCTCCAGGTGAACTCGGTCCACCGGGGTTAGGCCCAATAATGACTCCTTTGAACTCGACCCTAGGGACTAGGCCGATTTTATTGGCTCGAGGGCGGATGGATCGATCCTAGGATATTTACCCACCATGTGACTGTGATTAATTTCACGGGGGCCTGCCCACACTCTGCTCCGATAGTTCGTATGGTTTGGTCACCTCACGAACACTTAAACAGGAATTGATGGACTTTATTTACATTATATTTTAATGCAAAAATTATGAATCATCTTGATTTTCTATGAGTTTAGTTTAACCGAATTGTTAATCTTTTGCTTTATTATCGATGTTACATATTGTTAATTAGAGTTCATATTATAATATGTTCACTGAGCCATGTGATCAGTCGCGTTCTTGTTTTCTGACACGACAAGTTCCAAGTGACTGATAGAGCGGGACTTGAGATCGTGAGTACATTTTTTGGAGTTTTCAAACTCACGTTTAGATGTTAATGTTCTAAGTTTATACATACTTTTTGTAATGTAATATTTTGGATCGTAAAGCATGTTTAGAATGCTGTAATCTATGTTTGTTGTTTATTTATAGTTGTGGATATTTATGTCTTTGTATTAACTGTCGTTAGTGACACCATCCGTTCCGAACTATGTGGACGGGGGATGTTACAATTTTGTTACTATTTTATATATTTCTTGTTTATGGAGCTTGGAAGTGGAAACAATCTGTTTTGGTAACTTTTGTTTCATAATAAAGGTTTTGGAAGACAATGCTGCTGGGAGTGCTGCAGCACCATGGTGCTCACTTTTTGGATAAGTCTTGGAAAAATTCGACTGAGATATTGAAGCTTAAACACCAACCTCATATATTCCTTTTTGCAAATTCCAACTTGTGACTTTATGTTTGACTATAAATAGCCAAAGCAATTGGCATTGTAGAACATCTTCCTTGTAGCTATTTCCTGTCTTTTGTTCTCCAATAAAAATAATGAAGTATTTGCATCTTTTAAATTTTCTTTCTTATATATATATATATATATATGTGTGTGTGTGTGTGTGTGTGTGTAGGGGAGCGTTCAAATAAAAACCACTCAATTTGTAAAAACCGTGAAAACCTTATTCAACCAATCATAATTTTTTATTTTGTTCATTTTTTTGTAATTATGAGAGGTTGATTAACCATTTTTATTGTGTAGGGTGTTAATCATGAATATTATCATCTTCATTATTTTAATTTTAAAGAAATATATGAAACAGTTTCATTAAAATTTCATTAAATATTATATGAAACAATTTCATAACCATATATGAAACAAATTCATCAAAAAAAATATTATATGAAACAATTTCATAACCATATATGAAACAAATTCATCAAAAAAAATATTATATGAAACAATTTCACAAGATTAAACAATTTCATGAAAAAATTTCATAAGATTAAACAATGAAATCGACGTATGAGGGTGGTTTGTACGGTTTTTACAAATGAGGGTGGTTTTCATTTGATCGCTCCTATATATATTAGTTAAAATTTTTAAATCTTCCCTTTGAGTTTAAGTTTTATTTACCCCTTTATTATGTCATTTATATATCGTCGTTACATTATATCAATTTAAATTCTCGTTTTTATTTACCGTAAGTTTTTATTTAGTCATTTAAATTTAATTTAAATTATCTTTATCATGTTTATTAATCATGGTAACTTAGTTTATATTTCGGGTAATTTTCTATCGTTTATTTTAATCTCTAATAGTCTTAAATTTTACCATGACTTTCATATCTTTTTAGTTGTGTTGTAAAAATTTGTTTTTTTGTTTTTAGTCTTTTTAAAATCCAAGGATCCCAAGCGATGATAGGTTGACAACCTTAGCTTGGTGTAGGGTAACAATAAGATAAAAAGTCGATTTTGATGATAGGAATTTGTTAATTAATAACAAATATTTCCAACCATTCATTCAATGTTATATTGATAAAAATGACATCTCTTTTGACAAGTTGATCATTGTTAAAATGTTAAAGTTTGATGGACTTAAAGATTAGTCATCCCGAACACATCAACTTGAATGATATGAATGCATACTCGAGACAATTACTTAAAACCAAGAAGACTTGTTTTCATTCGTACAACTTATACAATGGATAGATTGTGCCATTTCAAGAACTTACTTGTTTTGGAAACATCAGAGTCGGTTTTAGAATGCATACCCTTATCAATCTCGAGAGAGTACCTTACACAAGCTGATGGTTGGATAAAATTAGTTATTTTTCACAAAGTTCTATCTGATTTATTTGCATTGAAATCTTAACGGATTCTTACACCCTTGCTTCCTTTTTTAATTAATTGTTTGCATAAGTAATTTTAGTTAACCAATTCAAAAACAATCCTTCAATCTCGCTATCTAAATTTGTCTTTTGGTTTGACTTAAAAAAGGTTGGATTTTCTTGTCCTTGTGAATCAATACTCGGTAACTTACCGTTTTCATTACTTGTTTAAGACGACAATTGATTGACAAGTGTATACTTGTGCGAGTCTCCATCTGCTAACCGTCTGAGAGATTTTATTTCTATATAAATCTCAGAACAAGATTATGGGGCGACAACTTATGTCTAAGTACATCAAACTTTCTTAACCTTAAAATAAAATAAAAGCAAAAAAAAACTTGTTGCAAGATTATATAAGGATAAATCTCTCAGACTGTTATCAATGGAGATTCGTGCAAGTATAAATGTGTCAACCCACTTTGATTTTTTACAAGTATTAAAAAACGGTAAAGTACTGAGTATCGATCCAAAAAGTTGACATATAGGCACATATTTGAAGATCTTGTTTTGTCTCTAGTACGATGATCTCATATGATCTGCTCAATAAGGTGACTTTTTGTCCATTCTGTGGCAGGATAAAGAGAAATAGATGGGGAGATATATGTTGTATTTGATGAGATGTTTGAATAAAGAGTAAGGAAGGTTTTGGATGGGGGTATGGTTTGAGAAGAAATAAGTTGTTGAACATCATTTTGAATCAAGGGAGACGTACATGCCTCAGATTAATGATTGATTGGTTTAGACGAGGGAGAAGGATTAGAAGATCAAACCTAAAGTATGTTTAAGGAGGATTCTTGATTAGATTTCATTAGATGTGAATAGATCCCTTCATTGAGATCATCTTCATTGAAGGTATCTGTGGATGATGAAGGTGGTGTTCCATTTTCATCAAAATAAACATGTATTAATTCATTAATACATTGTCTTCTTTGATTGTAGACACTGAAAGATTTTGAGACAATGAAATATCTTACAAAGATCCCTTCATCAGATTTAAGATCAAATATTCCAAGACGATTTTTATCATTTAGGATGTAACATACATCCGAATGTGTGAAAGAATCCGATGTTTGGTTTTTGACCATGAAATAGTTCATAAACAGTTTTATGATATCTTTTCACAATTGTAGCTCGATTTTGAGTGAAGCAAGTAGTATTCACAACTTCAACCCAAAAGTAAGTGGGCACACAAACATCCTAATCATTAATCTGGCAGCTTTACACCTAGTTTTATTTCTTCTTTATACAACACCAATTTGCTTAGTGAAGTGAAATTTTGATAAATTCTTCTACTTGAACAGAAAAATCTTCAAGAATATAGTTCTTAAATTTTGTTCCATTTTTACTTTTTAAAGAAAGAACTGAAGTGTCATTCAGTACTTCAATCTTCTTGATAAAGTGAATAATATCTTCACTTGCATAACTTTTTGCCTGTGAGAATACAACCCAACTATATCTTGAAAACTCATCCAAAATCACAAGAGTGTATCTTTTTCCACCCAAAATCTGAATGTTCACTGGTCCACATAAATCATGTGAAGAAGATGGAGAGGACAAGTGATGGAAGAATAACTTTTGGATATAGAACTTGATTTTAGAATTCCTCCCTTTTTCACAAGATCCACACAACTTTTCTTTTGTGAAGTAGAAGGGAAGTTTTTTAACCAATCCTTTTGTGAAGGTTTATTAATGATTTTAAAATTTAGGTGAAATAGAATTTCTGCCACAACCAATTTTACTCAGATGAAGATTTTTGAAGAAGTGAAGATCGAGTTGAAGACATGTCAATCACATAGACATGTTTTTACGAAACCCGGAAAGAAATTATACATTGTCAGGGGAGAGAATAGAACATTTTCCTTCCAAAAAATTGACAGAAAAACCTTTGTCATGGAGTTGACTAATGCTTAGAAGATTATGTTTAAGACCTTCTACATATGCCACTTTGCTGAAAGTTATTGATCCATTTGTCAACACACGATACCCTAAAGTTGACCCTTTTGAATTGTCACCAAAAGTGAGTTATAGTCTTTTTATTGATACATAGTCTCTAAGAAGGTAAAGATAACTAGTAATGTGCCTTGACACCCATTGTCCAAGTACCATATTTTTGTATGACCTTGTCCCTTAAGTAGTAAAAGATTAGTGACTAGATGCCTATTTAGTAATGAGTATTTTAAGAAACAAGTGAAATAGATTGAAATTTTTAGGTGAAGGGGGATGGTATGAGAAGAATAAGTCATAATAACTGTGAGTTATTTTAACTAAGCGAGAAGTGAAATGTACATGTTTTTCTGAACTTGAGATTTTTGACGAGATAGTTTTGGAGACATGTGATGTGTTCTTAGCATTTTTCTTGTTTGAACCACTTAGTTCAGTGAAATATGCCATAAAGCACATATTTGTCTCATCTTCTGGTTCCTTTTCTGACAAACTTGAAAAGTCATTTATGACTTGTCCTTTGGAGACCATTCCTTTTCCTTTCCCTTGATAATTCCTAGTCTTTTTTGAGCTTTTCAGTGAACTGTAGTTCACTGACATCTTATAAATAGAAGTAACAGAAGCTTCTCAAGAAGTTGAGGAATTTGTATTCTTGCAAACAACTAAAATATGCCCTTTCTTTTTACAGAAGTTGCATTTACTTTAAGAAAAAAAACTTTTGTCTTTTTGAAAAGTAAGATCTTCTTTAGAACTTTCTTTCAAATTTCTAAAAAGTATGATTTTTATTAGACATTTTGAAAGATTTAGAGTCCATTAAGGACAGAATTTTTGATATCTAGTAAGAAGATTTTATTGGTACAACTATCTTCTTCAGAAAATGCATTGAAATTGTGTCATAAATAGGGAGTGACACTGATTCTGGTCTTTCAAGTTCGTAGATAGAGATGATAGATTTTTACTTTTGATGAGTTCAAAATTTTGAGCTATCTCAGGATTGTTTAAAGTATAAAACAAAGAGGTGAGAGTTATAAAAGATGCAGGTCTTTGGAGCTTTTTAAACACACGATTAAATTTTTCCAAGAGTCTGGTAAACAATATAAAAATTTGCATAATAATTCAAGGCTATGAAAAACTTTATCATGAACTTTAAGATCATTTAGAAGAAAATTAAACCTGTTTTATAAATCTCAAAAAGTGATTCATCCTTGCTGCACTTGAAAAGTTCGTATTGTCAGATAAGACTGATCTTATGGCTTTCTTTAACTTTAGAGGTCTCTTCGTGCAAGACAGTGAGAGTGTTCCACATATCTTTTGCAATGGTAAGATTCATGACGGAATGATAGAAATTACCTGGAAGAGACATAACGATGATAGTTCTAGCCTTGGTGTCAATTGCAACTTGTTTCTTGTCTTCTTATGTCCATAGATCAGAAGTCTTGATTATTTGCCTTCCTGGTCTTATGAATTTGACATTTTATCTCTATCACTAGGTAGAAAAGTAGTAGGAACATATGGACCATTTTTTAGAACATGTAGGATTTGGTTGTCATCTCATTCAAGAAAGAGTGTCATCAGATTTTTTCAAAGAGAAAAATTAAACTTTTGAAAATGAGGAGGTTTAGATAGAGAGTCATGATCATTGGCTATGGAAGTCATTTCGGATGTTGTTTATGAGATTATCAAACCATTCTGATACCACTTGTTGCTCTTGGAAAGTAATGATTTACACATGATGTGCTTGTAGAAGCGAGGTTGAATACAAACACAACAAATTTTTACTTTTAGTTTTTATATATTGTATTAAAACAAAGAATTACATATTTGTTGCGGAAACTAGGAAGGTAAGACCTACAATCTAAGCAATTCGATTGCTAAAAATTTTGCTAACATTAAGAGTATGAGAGAAGAAGGTACTCTTTCAGATCTGAAGACTAAGATTATTCTTTAGATATTGACGCCAATTTTGCTTAAGAAACTATCATATAGAAGTTCTATCAAAAAGGGTGAGTAGCAATGTATGACAAGGGTGCCATTTTATAGCCACCATTGCATTAAATGCTATTGTGCAGCTTCAATGTATGTCTTGATCTAATTTGTTGATCCATGCATACTTGTACTTTTAATTTCAGTATTTTTAGTCGATGTAGACATTTGTTATCCTATCACTTCCTTTTGTATGCTGAGGGAACAATAAAGGAAGTATGTCACTAATAAAATAGTGTTTCAAAACTTACTTTGGCTGACATGCTAAGCATGTTCCCATACCAGGATGAGTGTTGGAAGAGTTGGTGAGCCAAACTTGTTGGACAAGTTTGTACTCCAAAATTCGGCTTAGTAGTAAAATTTGTCATAGTACTATTTGGCTTTATCTTGTATTAATCTTCTTTCGGCTATATGACAAATCAATCCGCTGTAACACCCCACTCCATATTTGCATAAAACACATATATTCCATATAACATGAAATACAATTATACACATTGGTCCCAGATTTACACCTATGGCTACATACGAAAGTAGATGCAAATTTTTGTTTAACTAAAGTACATGACTTGCATATCACACACAGTCAAGTACATGTATAAATTCATCTTCCCAAAATCCACAGATGTTAAGCATTAAAAAATCCTTTCACATCTTCTCTTTCCCTTTACCTTCCACATGTTCCCAACCTGTAATGCACATTTTTGAAAAAAAAATGAGGGTTAGACCACAAGGTAAAGTGAATAATCCCCTTATTTGCAATTACAGGGTGAAAGTCACCAAAACACTTTTGGAAAAGCAATTCTTTGAAACGACAATATGAAAATATCATTTAATGACATCAAATATCTTTTGTCGTATCATACAGATGAGATAACCCCGTTTCATTGTATTAAACAACATAAAAACCAATTTCTCACATCAAACTCATAATACACCAACTTGTCGCATCATTCAGATGTGATGATATATTTTCTCGCACCATACAGATGTGATCACCTCTTTTTATCATATCATACTGATGCAATAACCTCAATTTGTCGCATCAAAGATTGTGATAACACCATTCTTCACACCACATAAATGCGATAACTACCACTTTATCGCACCATATAGATACAATAACCATAACTTCTAGATCACACTGGTGCAATAAACCCATCATGTAGCGTCACAAGGATGCGATAAAATAACACTCTTAATCCAAACCAATTTCATCGCATTAGATACATGTGATAAAATTAATCTTATCGCATCATAAACATGCGATAACAATAACCCATGATCAAAAGATGCGATAACCACGTTCCTTCTTGCCCCTTATGAAATCGCCATTGAAGTTTCACAACACTAACCTCTTTATTTATCAACACTTTAGTCTTCTGGTCAGTGATGGCTTTTGGGGTTTCCACAAAACTTAAATTTTCATCAATCTAAATTTCAAGTAAAGGTGCGGCCCTATTCTGATCAACCAAACACTTCTGCAAATTAGAAACATGGAAAGTGTTGTGAATAGCGTTGAGTTCTTCTAGCAGTTCTAATTGATACATTACTTCACCAACTCGTGTACTGATTCTGAATGGCCCAATGTACCTCAGACTCAACTTACCTCTTTTCCTAAAACATACAATTCTCTTCCAAGGTGAAACTTTCAGCATCACATGATCTCCCACCTAAAATTCAATCGGCTTACTACATTTTTCGGCATAACTCTTTTGTCGGTCCCGAGTTGTCTTTATTATTTCTTGAATTTGATCTACCTTTTCGGTTATTAACTGTACAATCTATAGACCGGCTAACTATTGTCCCTCCACTTCATTCCAACATAAAGGTATTCGACATTTTCTGCCGTATAGGACTTCATAAGGTGTCGCTTGAATGCTGAAATGATAACTGTTGTTGTAGGCAAATTCGATCAATGGTAGATATTTTTCCCATGAACCCCCAAAGTCAATAATACAGACTTGCAACATATCTACAAGGGTCTATATCGTTCACTCACTTTGCCCATCAGTCTGTGGGTGATACGTTGTACTCAACCAAATTTGGGATCTCATTCCTTCATGAAAGCTTCCATATAATCTTAAGGTAACCGCCTGTCCCTATCTGAAATAATTGATAATAGAACACCATGTCGAGTCACAATCTCATCAATATAAATTCTCGCAAGTTTTTCCAGTGAATATGCCTCTTTAATCGGTAGAAAGTGTGCAAACTTAGTCAAACGATCTACCATCACCCAAATAACATCATACCCTTTCGGAGTTCATGGCAGCTTCATTATTAAATCCATCGTTATATGATCCCACTTCCACATTGGAATTTTTAAAGATTGCAAATTTTCATAGGGTCATTGATGTTCTATCTTCAATTGTAGACACGTCAGACACCGTTGTATGTATCGTGCAATATCCTTTTTCAATCCCGACCACCAGTGGAATGGTTTCAAATCTATGTACATCTTGTTAGTACCCATGTGAATCAAATATCGAGACTTGTGATTTTCATTCAATATTATTTCACGGTTGATACTTAAATGAGGCACCCAAATTCTACCTTTGAAGCATAGAATTTCACGATCGTTCTTTACCAAGTTTGTTAACATTTCTCCAATTCTTTCTGCTTTTACATTTTCTTCTTTAATAGATTCATTCTGACATTTTACAATCTCATCAAGAATGCTAGGGATCAAACTAGCTCATAATGCAATGGCTTTAATTGTGCCACTCTTTTCTTTTCTACTGAGTGTGTCAGCCACCGCATACGCCTTTCCAAGATGATAAAGAATCTCGTGATCATAATTGTTCACCAATTCTATCCATCGCCTTTGCCTCATATTTAACTCTTTCCAATTGAACAGATGTTGAAGACTTTTATGATCTATATAAATCAGAAATGGTGTCTCCCAATTCTCAATAGCTTCAACTTTTACCAGATCAACTTTTACACCTATTTCTGAAGCTATGTGACCCATAAATTGAACTTCTCTCAACCAGAATTTAAATTTCGATAACTTATCATACAACGTTTCTCTTTTTAAAAGTTCCAGAATCAAAAGAAGATGTTCAACGTGTTCTGCTTCCGATCGAGAGTAGATAAGAATATCGTCGATAAAAACAATGACAATTTATCAATATATTTATTACATACTATGTTCATTAAATCCAAAAAAGCAGTTGAAGCGTTAGTCAAACCAAATGGCATTACCAAGAACTCATGATGCCCATACCTGGTACAGAAAGTAGCTTTGGCTATATCTTCACCTCGAACTTTCAGTTGATGATAACTCGACCGTAAGTGAATTTTAGAGAAATAGCTTGTCCCGACTAACTGATCAAACAAATCATCGATTATGGGTAAAAGATATTTATTTTTTATTGTCAGCTTATTCACTTCTCGGTAAATGTTATCATTTTGATGTGTAAGTAAAAAGCCTCTTGCCCAAGTCAAGAGGACTTGACGTCTTGAAGCGGCCTGGAACCAGAGCTCAAATACAGAGCTCGGACACAGAGGATATCAAGACTAAAGTCGCGTACCAATGATGATAAGTACTCGGGATGCAAAGCCCGAGTCCCAAATACAAAGCCTCTACATATTACATGCAGAGCCTCTAGGTCTCAACTTCTCCCGTCTACATGGTAGTTCCTTGGCCAATATCTTTATCACAAGTGGTCCTGTCTCATTGCAACACGTGTACAGAAACTATTACTACACTCAAGATACGTGGAGGCAGAAGACTAGTGGACGTGTTGACCTTCCAAAGATGCCATTTCTAGAACATGCCTTCTCTGGAAATGCCTATAAAAACGGAATTCCTCTAAGGGATCCCTTAACAAGTTGAACGCGCTCCTAGTAATATTGAGAGAGAAATTATAGCACTTGTGAGATATAGCTCTTGAGAGATTTTCCGATCACGCATTACTGTGTGTTCTTGGAGTGATTACTTGTTCTCATTAGCATTGGAATACATTTGACTTGAAAACTTCCCCAAAGAATATTTGTTCTTCATTATTGTGCTCTTGTCAATTCTTATTAACCAAACTAGTATTTTGCTATTTGCTTTCGCTCATTATTAACCTTAGCATTAATTACTAGAGAATTTGGGGATCTAGGTTCCTACACCTGGTATCAAAGCCTCCTAATCAATCTATTGGTTAGTTGGATCCAATATGTTAAGGATTATTCCTTATTCGCTTGGTTATTTTCTTCTTTGAAATCGGTCATTCCAGATCCCTATTTTTCGAGTTTTATGCATTCATTGCTATTTTTGGAATACTAGTTGATCTTTTTCATTTCACTGAAGATAAGTGTATTTCAAACCATTTCTCAAAGTTGCTTTTGTCAAGTTCTGTTATTTGAATCCCTATAATTTTCAAGCTTAAAGTTCCTTTAGATACCCTATTTCTTCAATATGTCAAATCAAACCTAGAACGCGATGTATAGCATAGGTTCTCTTACCAAACCTCCTACTCCTCTAAGGGATGAATATCCGCAACAGAAAATACAAATGATCAACATCTATGAAGGTCCAGATCTCGAGCGTTTTGAGTCTGTCAAAAATGAACCGTGCATCCCCATGACTGTTGCCCCAAGAGTCCCTGCCACTCTTACCACTGTTGAAATTCCTGCAATCCAGATCCCTAAGGAAAGAAAGGATTGGGATGATGAAGACAAAAGGAGAATCAAAATCGATCAAAAGGCCAAAAGGATACTGATCATTCCTAATGAGATCTTCCAATCCCTAAACGCATGTGAATCTGCTAAGGATTTGTAGGATCAACTTGCAAATTAGCTTGAAGGTGAAATAAAGATGAGGAATAATAAACGTGCTCAATGACTTTAAAGCTCTTCTTGATGAGTCCCTGGAATAAAAGTTATCACTGGTTCAACACACTAATCAATAAATGCAAAAAATGTGATGTGGTTAGAATACAAAAAGAGAACAACATGTTGTTCTTGAAAAAGTTGAATGAAGAGTGAGCAAACATGTCTATGTATCTTTAGGACAACCAGGACTTGGAGCAATGGGCTCTGCATGATGTTTATGGGACATTGCAGGTTCAAGAGAAAGAGCTGCAGAAGAAGAAGGTGGCTCTAGGTGGTCATTTGGCCCTAGTCTCTGAGTCTAAATAGACCAACTCTACAAGGCCATCCAGAGAGAAGAAGACCAGAGAATAAAGAAGAAGAGGTAAGAAGGTGTTGATTGTTGAGAGTAAAGAAGAAGGCAGAGCATCTGGCTCTGATGATGATGATGATATTAGTTTCACAATCCGTAGCTCTCATCACCGAGGAGTTTACCAGAAAGTTTGGGAGGAGATCATTTGACAAAAGATGCAGAGATGATAGGAATGATAGGTTCAAGAAATAGATGTATGAGTTCAAACAAGCCCCTCCACAGATGATGAAGAAGAAGGAAGAGCAACCAGAGAAGCCCAAATAGAGCGACAAGTGCTAAAGATGTGACAATCCTGGACATTTTGCTGTAGAGTGTAAAGGTCCTTTGGTGAAGGATGGTCTGTACTATAAGAACAAGTACAAGTACAAGAGACCACAAAGGATCCCTATGGTTGAACAAGAGAATTAAGTCCCTGAATCAACTTCTGAAGATGAATCGCAAGCATACTTCTGCGGCATGGCTGTGGACAATGAAGATGAAGCAGACGCATCTGCCTCTGATTCTCAAGTTTGTTCTACATCTGAATATGATCACACATAGCTTGAACAAAGCATAATTATTTTGTCAAATGATTTTGAAAAACTCCAACAGAAGCTCCAAAAGGAGAAATAAAAGAGGAAATTGATTAAAAAAGAAATGAATATCTACAAAAGAGAAACGGAGCTTCTGACTGAGGAGAAAAAGGAGCTCTCGGTGAAAGCCACAGAATTTTAAAAATCAAATCTTCCACAGAGAATGTCTTCAAATCATAGTGTGATGAACTTAAAAAGGAACTTGTTGAGAAGGACAAGAGGATTGCAAAAAAAAAGTGTGATAGATTTAACTCTCTAGCTTTTAAAAATTATTTTAAAAAAGAAAGAGAATTCCTGCACCAGAGCTTATAAAAGACAGAGCTCTGGATCAAAAAATATCAAGATGCTCAGCAAGTACATGAAAAGATCAATTCTCAACAGGATACAACAGGTCTAGGATTTGAAGACCTAGACCCATTTACCTATAAGAAGAAATCAACGTTACAATTTGTATTTTGTTTAAGGAAGGAGCAAAAACCAAATTTTCCAGCTCTATATGAATCATCACCTTTCAGAAGACCCAAACTTGAAACAGGAGCCAGAGCAAGAAAACTAAAATATAAAAATAATTCTTATACTTCTATTAAAAGTTTGCCAAAAATCAAACAAGTTGATTTAAAAAAGCATACAAAAGAAGGAGAAAGTTTTCTGTTTTTGTAGCTTTGAACAAAAAATGTTATATCCTAAGGTTGATGAGTTCATTCCTGAACAGATTGAGATAATGTTAAGAAGAATTTCTAAAAACAATTTTATGAAAACTCTAGATACAAGCTTAACGACAGAATTTATAGAAAAAGTGAGACAGATCTTTGAGCAAGATCTGCTTGAAGCTCTGGATCAATCATTTGTATCTAATCAAAGTGAACTAGAGATAATCCCAAGCAAAATGATTGATTTAAACTTTTCCATGCAAAAGGATGCAGATGGCTTTGACATATATCTATGGGAATCTCAAAATTTGAATCAAATGAAAGAATTCTCTGATGAATAATTTTTCAACATCAATGTAGATAAGTTCTCTCAGTCTTTTAAGTCGCCACAAAAGCTCAATGAAAACTACAAAACCCATGTCACAAACGAGACTTTCTAGATTTTGACTCTAAGTCAGAAGAGGACTTGGATACAGAGCATCTTGAGACAGAGATAGTGGTTTCAGGACAAGAAGTTCCAAAACTTCCAAATGGGATCCCTCTTAATCTGTTCCAATTACGGTAGAAAGGAAAACGGTTCCCATGTGTGCTGACTTCATGGATATATGCTTAAAGGCCAAATATTGTCTTGAGCTTGAGAAACAGAAAAGAGCAAGAGAAAGCAACTCTAACGCCTCTACTTCAAAGTCAAATTTCCAAAAGCCTATCAAGTTTACACGAAAACAAAAAGGGAAATGGATTTCTAAAGATAATCTTGATTCCTATGTTTTAATGAATCCTTTGAAGGTGAAAAGATATAAACGGAACCAGAGAAGTGAATTAGAGAAGGCAAACTAATGCTATATAAGAAGTTCAATAGAACAACTAATGCTACAACATATTGTAATAAGAGGCCCCAAACTTTCGTCAATTAAATGAAGCATTTCATCATTCAAATTGTCTTCAAAATTGAAAATGTCTATCTCCGTTGCTTCAATTGAAGCAGCACTTCTCTGGACCTCGTTGCATTCTCTCTGGGTCAAACAAAAGAAATTTTCAAAAGCCCCAGAGGAAGAAGACTCCCAAGGCCAAGCCTAGAAAACATGCTACGACTGGAGACCAGGTTCTCAAACAGAAAATCCTAAAAGAAGAAAGAAATCCTTAAGCCTAATGTCAAAGGACCCATTATGAAATGGGTACCTAAAATCTCTAATTTGTCTTGCAGAAACATTATGTGCACATCTGGTACCTTGACTCTGGATGTTCAAGGTACATGACTAGAAACAAAGAGTTGCTCTCCTCATTCAAAAACAAAAAAGGAGGATGTGAGCTTTGGTGATAATAAGCAAGGACAAATAAAGGGATATGGGATGCTAAAGAAAGGTAATGTTTCTGTTTTGAAGGTTGCTTATGTGTCTGGGCTAAAGCATAATCTGCTCAGCATAAGTCAACTTTGTGATTTTGGTTGCAATGTCAACTTCAAAAAGAAGTCTTGTTCATTACTAACAGAATCTAGTCAAGAGATGCTCAAAGTCGATCGAAAAGGTAATTTATATCTAATGAACTTCACTTCCAAAGATGGTGCAGGTGTCTCATATCTAGATAGAGTGAATAGGCCTGGCTCTAGCTTCACAAGCTGTCTCATCTAAAATTTTCAAGTCTTAAGAAGCTTGTCAAAAATAATTTGGTTATTGGACTACCAAGTGTGAAGTTCTAAAAATATCATCTTTGTCCTGCATATGAGATGGGTAAACTCAAACGAGCCTCTCACAAGACAAAGAATGATGTTTCATGCATCAGACCTCTGCATATGCTTCATGTGGACCTTTGTGGTCCTATCTCTGTTCAAAGCATGTATGGTAAGAAGTATATTCCTTGTACTGATTGATGAATACTCACGATATACTTGGATTGATTTTGTAAGGAAAAATCAGATGTACTAGAGGTGTTGATCAAGCTAAAGACGAAGATTCAAGTACTCCTACAGAGCAAGGTTCAAAGGTTGAGAAGTGACAATGGTATAGAATTCAAAAACTCCAAAATTGAATGGTACATTGCCAAAAGGGGAATATCCCAAAACCTCTCAGCAGCATGAACTCCATAACAAAATGGTGTTGTGGAAAGGAGGAATCAAACTCTGGTTGAAGTTGCTCAAACAATGCTTGCAGCCTCTGTCTTCCAACCCATTTCTGGGCCGAAGCAGTCTCGACTGCGTGCTTCACACAGAATAGATCAATTGTGGTCAAGATACATTTGAAGACACCTTATGAACTTATCAACCAAAGAGATCCTAATATAAAATTCTTACACATCTTTGGTTGCAGGTGATTTATCCTAAATGATCGTGAGCAACTTGGTAAATTTGACAAGAAGGCAGACGAAGGAAAATTCCTTGGATACTCTATGTATTCCAAAGCCTACAGAACCTTCAACCTCATAACCAAAGCCTAAAATATAACCGTTTTTTGTCATGGTTGAGGGGCTTACATATTAACTTACAAATCGCAAAAAACGCAAAAAAAAAACGTTCATAATTCTTGGTGTCTTGCTATATTTTGTGACTTCGACTCGTATTCATTTCTCGTTTTTAGTTCACAATTCTTATTTCTTTATCTCTTTGTCTTACAAAATAGCCGGTGAACAACATGATGCATCAAATGAACAAGTTGCCCAAATTCTAGCCAAACACAGACGAAAGTCCAAGATTTGAAATTCATACAACTTGGTGATCCTCACGAAGGGGGAAAAAACAGGCACAATGCAAAATGTGCCAAGATCTCCTTATGGTGGAAGGAAATTCTACTTTAAGGTGGCATACCAAAAAAAAAGTTGATATTCCCTGAAATAATTAATCTTCAATAATACTCATCTATGGCAGATTCAAGTATGAACAGTAAGAACATTTGAGATGAAGTTTGAGAGAGAAAGTCAAATCTCACAATATGGTCAAACTTTATTACGTAATCAGATTTTAACAAATGAGCTCTTCTTACTAATTACACAAGACTTACCATTTATATAGGGTCAAAGTAAACACTAAAAGTCAAAGTCAAACAATCTATAGAAAAGTCAAACACGGTCACTTTAATACAATTATAGACAATTTTAACTTTCAGAATGAATACAACTTTACACAGAAATTCAATCCTAACAAAAGTGCCCAGGGTTGAGGTCGGGGGCGATTCAAGCCAACCGATAGTTGACACTTAAAGACAAATATGGTCGTATGATGCCGAGTTGAACCGACAAATGACAACACAATGTGTCATTCAAGTCGGGTTGCCTCTCGGACATTTCGACAATCCTCATGTTACGAAGTTGATCCAAAAACACTACAACCACAATACAAGCCGGTAAGTCGTCAAACCCTTAGATGTGATGCAATTAAAATGTGGAAAATATGTCGAGGTGAAATGTAACAAGTGTTTTTTCTTTTGCCTAACAACATTTCTTTAACATGTGATATATGGAGCGCACCATACGGATTGTCAGTTTATTATTATGCATAACGGCACATTGGATTGAGCCGCAATCGTGGCATTTATTCAAACGTGTAATCACCTTTAAACCATTTGGTGCGCCACATTCAGGTGCATGTCAATTTTCAATTTAATAAAATGTCTTGTATCTTATATTTAACTACAAAAATAATTAGCATTTCATTTTATAACGCTAGTAATAACAATCTACGTGTGAAAAAATTGAAGTGCCATTTGACACTTATTTTAAATGGTAAATTATTTGATACACGTTGTTGTGCACGCATAATAAATTTAGCCGTTCAAGACGGTTTAAATACTTGTAAACCCGTAATAGATAAGTTTAGACTTATGTTGCGACGAATTTTCACAAAGAGTAAGAAAATGGATGCGGAAAATATAGAAAATATTGCGAAGACGTTGGTTTCAAAGATTTGGGACCGAGGTTCGATATGATCGTTCGTTGGAGTTCGACTTATTTTATGATTGAAAATTTGATAGAACAAAAAATTATATTTTTTTCATTCTATAGACACCATTACCCGCAAATTCAATTGGAAATCTTGATTGGGTCGTGGTTGAAGGATTGTACAATATTTTAGGCGATTTTAAAAATACGACAACACTTTTATTCGGTATTTTTATCCAACATGCTCTTTACTTTTAAACCAATTATATATTTTGGCAAGTAAGATTGCTGAATACGAAGACCACGATTGGGGAAGGTTGATGAGTTCAATGAACAAGAAATTGTTAAAATATTTTATGAGCATCCCATTTGATTTTCTTTGTACTGCAGCGTTAAACCTGTATTTAAATGTTATCGGTGTTGAAATTTTAATTACACAAATATATATGTAACCTTTGGTTTAGATACGACTACGCATAATTCTTTTTCAACGGAACAAAAATGTTTGTTTAATCATAAGGAGCATATTGGTAAAACTAAAAGAGCATATTGAGGGAAACTTAAAAATCTTGAATCAAATTGAGATACTTCAATCTATTAAGAGAAAAAAATTGTTGAAAAAATGGTCGATCCCAAATCTACACAAAAAAATCTTGAGCAACTCAAAATTATCATCACAGAGGTACAAGTCATGGTTTGATTTGTCTAACAATGGTATGTCTAGTCATGGAAAAATTGGTTACATTTATATGATCATTTATGAAAACAAAAAACTCTGTACATACCACTTGGTGGGAGTGGAACGGTGGTAGAGCATGAGAAACAAATTCAAAATAGAAAACATCAAAAAAGTAACTTGTAAAGTTAATTTTGACAAAAATAATATGAAAAGTTACCACTGAAAAAATTAATGACATCAAATAACTTGTATAACATGCTTAAACAATAGTAATTATGAAATTCTTAGATGTTATGCTTTAAACAACAATAAGGTCTTGTTTGTTTTTTTGAAATCACCTCTTAATCACCTCTTAAGTCTGAATCGTTTAGACATTTCCATTTTCTGACCGTTTTTTTTTCCTTTCAAAATAAGAGTTTAAATGATGTTTTCTTGCTCTGGATTTTTAAGTGATAAACCTGTAAATTAATACCTCTTAAAGCAACTCTTTCTCGCTGGTGGTCCATCTTGCAATGATCCATGTTTCCCCTCACAACCAACACAATACATAATCAAAATCTGAAGGCGGCGAAGAAGATCACCATCTCCTGCTGATATCCCAATCTTCTCTTCTACGAATCTCATGATAAAATTGTAATCGACGGATTAGATTCAGATTCCATGATACAACTGATTTCAACTCCACCCACCATAAGAAAAACTCTGAATTTTTTTGTTATTTGACTAAAACCTTAAAAGAAAGAAATACAAATCCATTATCTATACTATATTATAAAACATTTGACAAAAATTCTTAAAAATTATTTTTTATGCATTAAGTACTGTTTATTAATGCATATTACTTAAAAAATCAAGATTACAAGTAATTTGTGTGCATGCACAACTTATTAAAGTTTCATGTTTAAATTTGTGCAACTAACTACAAATAGACATAAGCAAATACAAGATAAATATCTTATTTTAAATATAAAAAATTTAAAATATATTTAGGATAATCATTGAATTCTAACAAAATACTAATTATTATCTTTATGAAATAATTATGTTATTAAACCAAAAATAAATGACTTTATTATTAAATCTAAATTAAATTATAATAACACTTTTTATTAAAGAACTTATACAACAAAATGAAGTTTTAAATATTTAATTTGATACTAAAACCGATACATTTTTTTTTAAATTTTATGATACCTTTAAATTTATATTTTATTCAGAAAATAAAAACATTATCGTTTTTCCAATACCACATAAAATCATATTAGAACATTGACGATGTAATATTCAGCTGTAAATTGTAGTTGGTTAGGTTTTGAAAATATATTGCAACAAAAAGTTCAGGGGTAAAATCTGATGTATGTTGGAAACTGAGGAATCATTAGTAAAATTAATTTTTCTCCTCCGTAAATGAGTTTTGGTCCAATAAGATTGTAAATTGTCTCTTGAGTGCATGGCTTCAAATTTATATTTTATTCAGAAAATAAAAACATTATTGTTTTCTAAATACCACATAAAATCATACTAGAACATTGATGGTGTAATATTCGGCTTTAAATTGTAGTTGGTGAAGTTTTGAAAATATATTGCAACTGAAAGTTCAGGGGTAAAATCTGATATATGTTGGGAACTGAGGAATCATTAGTAAAATTAATTTTTTTCCTCCTTATGGTAAATGAGTTTTGGTCCACTAAGAGTGTAAATTGTCTGTTTAGGGGGAGGCTGGTGCATGGCTATGCACCGCGTCACCTCTTATCACTATATATAGTAAGTTAGGAGACTAAGAGTTTTTTTTCGGATTCTTTGAGAGAGCTTTAGCAATTGGTTTATCAAAGGAAAAAAGGTAGAAGCATTCTTTGAGGTCTTAGAAAAATGACAGTTTTTACAAAGTTTTGATCAATTATGTATTATAAGGTTTTACATAAATTGCTTTGATGCATGGAAGTATGTACTGTATTGGATTCAAATTAATGTGTTTAAGTGTTATAGTAAAAATTCTAAGCCTGATATAGCTTGTTATCGCCTAACATTTTGTCCGATAAAGCTAGGTCATCGCCCAAAGCCTTGTCCGGTGAGGGCGTTTATCGCCCAAAGTGTTGACTGGTGAGAGTGTTCATCGCTCATGTGTTGTCCGATGAAGGCATTCAAAACCAATAAAGAAAACTACAAATTTGACAGATCATAAGCCATGAAAAGACCAAAAAAGATGAGTTTTAGAATGAAATTTCAACTGCTTACCCTCTTTCTTTCTAGAAACTCAGATTAAAGTTGAATTAATACATGTATATATATATTTCAAAAAAACACAAAAACATATTAATTCAGAACATATTATACAGTGCAATTTGGACAGCCTAACCCCAAAATATATAATATATATACTAGTTGTGTATCCGCACAATGCGGCGGGAGCCATGAATTTTAACGATTTTGAAGTTCCACTGGTTTTATAATATAAGATTTAACGATGATATAGGTTACACTTGGTCTTTAGATATTAATACAATTTGAATAAATAAGAGTCATGGTTCCAATTACAGACTATCGATGAAAAAAATTGTATGACAATTTAAAATCCAACATATTTRAACGACTTCACAAATGTGTTCGATTTAAACCAAGAGCAAAAAATCAAGAAACTTAAGTTTTAAGATAAACACTCAAAACCAATAAAGAAAACTACAAATTTGAC
>NC_037532.1:13599673-13615712 GCF_001531365.2 Cynara cardunculus var. scolymus
ATATTATACAGTGCAATTTGGACAGCCTAACCCCAAAATATATAGTATATATATAAATAAAAACTATAAAAGTATAAATCGTAAATATTAAAAATATTTTTTCACAATATATATATATAATATATAATAATATAATTAAGTCAAAAACTATTCAATATTGGACTCATTTCGTAGGTATTAACGAGATGATTATAATGGTGTAACTTATTAAAATAAAAATGTATTCTTTAAACATGTTTTAATTGATATACGATTATGTATGTTAATTTGATAAAGATTTAAAATGAAACATTTAAAAGTAAAGGACCTAAAATAAATTAATTAACTAATTATAGGAATATAAAGTATAAATTTAAAATTATAATTTTAAAGGGGTTGATATCCTCACCCCCTTACGTCACTTATTCACCCTCTCCCTCTCACATTCAACTAGGGGTGAGCAGCGGAACCGGGTACCCGGCTATGGAACCGGAACTGTCTTGGAACCGCCGGTTTCGGAACCGGAACCGATATGAGTGGTTCCGGTTCCTAAAATACGGAACCGATTGAGAATGGTTCCGGTTCCGGTTCTCAATTTTTTGTAACCGTTACCCGCCGGGTACCCGGTATTTTTAAATAAAAAATTTATTATTATTTTTTAATACCAAATTTATATTAGGTTTACATCTTGAAAGCACGCCGTCATCTTCATTCTTCATCTAAATTCTTCATATAGAATGATTCGTATTTTTTTAAATTGTGTGTTCACTTGGATTCATAATATGTAATCGTTAAACTTTGAAAATTTACCATTATAATATGTAATCGTTAAACTTTGAACATTTTATATTAGTCTATTGTGGTTTGTAATTGTTAAACAATATTTGTAACCATTATTATATATAATTTGTATTATTGCTTATTTATTTAGTGTTTTGGCAATGTTTTATTTTTTATTTCTAAATAACAAAATTTTAATATTTTAGGAAGCGGGTACCCGGAACAGGAACAGGAACCGGTTCCCGGCGGTTCCGGTTCCGGTTCCAAAAATTTAAGAACCGCTCTAACCGGTTCCGGTTCCAGTTCCAATATCTCAAAAACCGCCGGCTCCGGTTCCGGTTCCGATTCCGATTCCTGTCAAAAAGGGTGGGTACCCGCCTATGTTCACCCCTACATTCAACCTCTCTCACATTCGATCAATTTGTTGAATATTATAATTTTAAATTACACTTCATACCCCTGTAATTATTTAATTAATTTACTTTATACTCTTTACTTTTAAATTTTTCATTTTGCACATTTATTAAATTAACATACATAATCGTATATCAACTAAAACATATTTAAAAAATACCTTTTTATTTTAACAAGTTATACCATTATAATCGTCTCGTTAATACCTTCGAAATGAGTTCAATATTGAATAGTTTTTGAGTTAATTATATTATTATATATTATATACACTGTGAAAAATCGTCAATCTCTTCGAAATAAACATAATAATGAATATTATTTGATTTAATTATATTACTATAATCGTATTTTAACAAAAATCCGTTAAAAATATGTTTTTATTTTAATAAGTTACATCATTGTAATCGTCTCGTCAATAACTTCAAAATGAACCAAATATTGAACATCGTTTTATTTAATTATGGAACTGTAATTATATAAATATCACAAGGGTATAAAATAAAAATAAAAAAGTAAATAAATATAATAAATTTTTATAAAGATATAAAGTATAAATATTGAAAAAAATTCATATACAAATATATAATTTAAAAATTACATATTTTTAATATTTAATTAATTAATAACTATATATAGTTAATTAATATATATAATTATGGTATATAGATAAAAAACCTGGAGGATATAATAGGAAAATATTTAAAAAGTTGAAGGATTAAAACTAAAAATATTAAAGGGTTAAAATTGAAAAATAAAATAAATAAATTTTAATTATTTTATTATTTCATATATGTGGGGGTATAGAAAGAGTAGGGGAAAGAAATAGGAGGGGGTGGCTTTAGAATACCCTTTTTAAAAAAATGAGTGTATGTGAGCAGAGAAGGGGGTGAAAAAATAGTATAAAGAGTATCTTAGTTATTTAGTATTTTAAGACTTTAAGACTTAAGACTTGATAAATAAATAACTATAAAAGTATAAATCGTAAATATTAAAAATATTTTTTCACAATTTATATAATATATAATAATATAATTAAGTCAAAAACTATTCAATATTAGACTCATTTCGAAGGTATTAACGAGATGATTATAATGGTGTAACTTGTTAAAATAAAAATGTATTTTTTAAACATGTTTTAATTGATATACGATTATGTATGTTAATTTGATAAAGATTTAAAATGAAACATTTAAAAGTAAAAGACGTAAAATAAATTAATTAACTAATTATAGGGCTATAAAGTGTAAAACCAAATAGATCTACCAAATTCTTTTTTACTTTTGTGTCGCGAGTTTTAGATAAACTTTGTGTTCCTGTGAACCCTAATTAGGTTCTTTCTGCCGGATCAACTCATTTCAATTGTTGGCAGAAACCTCAAATTTCAGGTATTTCTTTCTGCCGATCCGATTCTATAAGCTGTTGTTCCTTCTATGGCAAATTGTCGTCTTAATTTTTCTTCTAATGGACACGTGTTTGAAGAATGCGATATAATGGGACTCTATGACTCCTTTTCAGCTGAGTTTGAAGTTAATTGGTTGGTAAATTAATGTTTATCATGTCTTGGCAGTTGATGATCATGCTCTTATACGGGTTTTATTTAGTTTAAAAGGTATTGAATTTGTGTTGAATAGAAGATGCTCATTACTTTTGGCTTTACAACTTTAACCAATGACCTTCTGAGAATCTTTGAAGTTTGAAGTGTTTTTTATTTATAGTTCTATGACGTTTTGCTTACTGTCAATTCCAATTTAGCACTATAATCCCCAATTTTCTGTATGCCTTCCTCCCCAAATGCAATTTGAGACAGTTTGCTACGTCCAACAACTTAGGGTTAAGTTTGTGCCATGTCATAGCAAAAGCCTCACAGGAAATAACCTAAAGCTGTTGCACATCACAAATTGCCACATATGCATTTGGGATGAACAACAAAGAAAATTGGGATTCTAGGCTAAAATGGAAACGGGAAGCATCATAGAACAATAAATAAGAAACACTTCAAACTTCAAAGATTCTCAGAAGATGATAAACTTGTAAAGCCAAAAAGTAATGAATCATCTTCTATTCAAGAACATTCACAAATTCAATAGCGCTTTAAACTAACCAAAACCCATGTAAGATCATGAACGTCTTCGCCAAGGCCTAATAAACATCCATTTACCAACCAAATAACTCCGCCCATGTGCATTGATACATGCACTTTCCGCACTGGGAAACATGTAAAGAATTTGCCTATTCATCATATTTTTATGGGGAGGAGAGTCCATAATGAGTTACTCGCAATTGAGGTTGTGTTATGCTTGAAATATGTAATGATGTATTTTTTATGTAATTTATGTATATTTTAGTATGTTCCTCTAATACAGTTCATCCGTTCTTCAGGAAAAACCCATTGCTTTTACAGTTTTAAACATCCGAATGGGACTTTGCTTCTCTTCAGTGAGTTTTCTTTTGTTTCAAAGAATGGGATACTTGTCTCTACAATTTGTTTCCATTTATAATTGGATGCAATTCTTCTTCTTGTCAGTTACAAAACTTTGACCTTTTACCCAAGTTTTTGATACCTCTAGATGGATGGATGTTATTAGCAGTAAGAGTGTTTTTCATTTCATTACATTATGCTATGTATGCAAACACAAACTAGGTAAGAGCTTACTGGATAAAAGTCACTATCTTCACTTACCTTACCGAGTAAGATTCTAGGTCAGCAAAATAACATTGTTAGCAAAGACCATCATCTCTAACCGGGTAAGCGTCTCTTACCCAGTAAGAGGTAATAAGTGTTAGTTATAAGGTAAGAGGCAGTAAGTGTTTAGTAAATAACCCCAAAGCCCGCTTCTAGAGTTGTGGACATTTAGTGATCTTTATGGTATGGCATATTAGTTAATTTAGACATACTATTTCATGAGTTATGGTTTTTGGAAAATTTCTAATACAATTTGATAACTAGTTGCTATGTTGAATGAATAAGCTTTACAAGAGGACCTGGCTATGTTGAATGAATAGAGGCTAGTTGATGATGATCCGCTTCCATGATTGTGAGGTAGAGTGTATCTATGAGATCATTTAAGATTAATGTTGTGAAAATACCGAAACTTATAAGTGACACACAAACCTATAAATTTTGATCCGAGAGATTAATGCAAAAAATGAACTAATTAGATGGTGAACAAAGAATTGAATGTGGTGGAGGGTAGGGTTATCTTTCTTCATGTGCTTAGAGCATATAATTTCCTCCGCTTATGCCTATTAACCTCTCCCAACTAGTCCGAGACAAAGTTTTATAGAGTCAAAATGAAAAAAAAATCTTCTGTAAACAAACCAAACCAAACAAACCCAGTATGTTCCACCCTGAGGTGGGGTCTGAGGAGGGTGGGATGTACGTAGATCTAACCTATACCCCGAAGAGTAGAGCAGCTATTTCCATGAAGACTCTCGGCTTGTGCAAGATGTGCGAAATGAAAAGATAAAACTTGCTCAAAGAATATTGAAATAGAAAAAGAGAAACATGAAAAAAGAAAGGCAATGCTAAAAATTGAAAAAGAGTGAGAAATAAGCAACTACATTCAACGAGGCATATAAATAAACAAACAAAGAAAACACCCAAATAGAAACATGTACAAGGAAACATAACCAAGATAGGAAGAGCGACACACCTTAGCCTAACTCAGGAGATCTAACTGCCGACCCACTAACCCTACTAAACTATGCTCATCCTTTACCTTTCCAGATCCCTTCCCCGTGTCTAGGATAGGTACAGTTTCTCACCGCTAGTCAACTACCCTAATCTTGTGTCTCCAAGAACTCCTATCTGAGCTCATGGCCTTGGACTTTATTTTCTAAATAAAGTTTCCATTTTGTGGGTTTTCTTGGCCTTTGGTTAGGATCTAGTGTCTCATTTTTCATCGTCATGTAACTACAATAGTCACACCTTTCATCAAAGCTTACAAACTAAAATCTTATATGTTCAGATAGGTAAACTTAAGTTTCTTCTCTTTACAGTAAGAAATAAAGAGCATTTTCATTGGTTTCTCTCTTTCTCCCATTTTCAAGAGCAATATCGTGTATAAGAACTCACAAACCACTATACATGAAGAACTGGGGATTTGGTGTATCAAATCTTTCATCAAGAAAAGGATTGCACATATTTTAGCTCTTTTTATGTACTGCTGGAGTATGACATTATTCCTCTCTGGTTTTGGTGGAAGAAAAATGTGAGTGTACCCTTTTTTACTTTCTTAAGGAAATCATGAATGCCCGATGTGAAAAATCAAGCTTTAGTGCTTGCTTGAATTGATATGTTGCATTTTATAGACTCCTCTTCTCGCGTAATGTGTTTAGTATGCAAACGGGACAGACTGGACCGAACGAGCGAAAGTGAGGTAGGCGGGTGATAGAATTGTGCAAGGTTTTAGGGTTTAAATTTGACATGTGTAGTTTAGTAGTTTATCAAGCATGTCTCATCTCCCTGAATTTGCTCCTCCAATTTTGGTGGAACAAAACAGATGCATTTTTTGTCCCACTTGGTCATGTCCTGTCCCAGCCTAAATGTCGATGCAAACATAGTACACCCAGTTTTTGTTCTGTCATGCCTCACGTACCAAACGCACTGAAGTCCTAGACTTTCTATAAGGATATAGAAAACTAAGTTTGCAAAGGACAGAAGCTGATAGGAATGTTCCAGAGTCCTAGACTTTCCATTTCGAAGTCATTTTGAAATCTTTTTGGTGTGACCAAGGTGAAATATAGATAATTCCAAGTTACCTTTGAACCATAGAAGTTTGCTGAAACGTTATACACACGTTTGTTGTCTTTTCATGTTAGTATGTTACGTCAAGCGTACATGAAATGAGGTATCTACAAGCTCTTTTCATTTTAAAGTTGTATGGAAAATGTGAAGGTAGAAATTCAAAAGCATGTTTCCACGGTGCGTCTGTGGTACACAGAACATGACAAAACAAAAACTTGTTCTCTCACGTTTGGTATGACATTTAGACTGGGACATGATGGGACTGAGTGGGACAAATGCATTTTCTTGTAGAACAAAAATCAATGAGATAGGATAAGATTGGTAAATTACTAAATTACCCATGTCAAATTAAAACCCTTCACAATTCTTTCACCCGTTTACCATACTCTCGCCCATTCCATTTTGTCTTGTATTAAAAACTCTTCCATTCCGTCAGTTTAACTTTGTACTGCACAACTATTGTGATGAGTTTAGAGGGGTGTAAATGAGTATATAAGCAAGATTTTAAAAAGCGGAATCGGGCCTCGAGATGTTTTCCATGCGGAAACTAAAAAGTAAATAAAAATATTTATATATATGTACTACATACTTAATAATAATATATAAAATCATCATTAATAGTCTGAAAATTATTTTAATATATAAATGTTTTATTATTTAGTTTTTGTTAACAAGTAGTTAAAATCACACGTATCAAGAGAGAATTAAGGTTACATTTAAATAGAGAACTAAAATCACCTATAAAAAACGTCAAGATGGTAGAAGAGAGGGAGAAGGAGCAGCAAGCCACGACACGACAAGTGGAGGGTGAATGAACTAAAGGATAAAGTAAGTTAGCTTAGCCCCAAGTCAATTTTGGAACTCTAGTTTCTAACCCACGCCTCATTCTCGCCTCCCCACCTCAAGCGATTCAAGGCCTGCCTCAGATGGCCTGAGGCGTAGGTTTCATTTGGTTCACTTGAGGTGGCGCCTCATATTGGAATAAACGATTTTGAAAACCATGGATATAAGAGTAATATTTGATGCTTAAAGGCATTACTAAGCATATGTAGATGCTGCCACCATCACATACAAATGGTCACCAATTCGATTTATCATCCTTCATGGTATCCATTTCCTGTGAGTCGTAATCTATTGCACACTTTCCCTACAAACCCTTATAAAAAATTGAAAATCAAATCATTTTTGAATAAGTATGACCTTTAAGCCCGCTCCTTTGTTGATTTATGGAGATGTCATATCCCCAAACCTACCAGAAAAGGAACAATCCATCATCAAATTGTCCTATATGGTGGTTGATATCAAATATTACAAGTAACAAAATTTTCAATTCTTATCCAATTGCAATGCTCGACCTAACATCCTTTGCTACAATCCCACCGTAGATCTATGAGATTCAGGTTGTAGAAGCTGGGTAAGCGTTGACCGGGTAAGAGTCATCGCCCTCACTTACCTCACCATGTAAGATTGTTGGTCATCAAATGGGCATAGTAAGATTGTTGGTAAACACCATCATTTGTGACCGGTAAGCGTCTCTTGGGGGCTGCTTGTTTAACTCTAAATAGTTCCATTAAGAGGCAGCTTCTGAATGGCTAAGAGGTGAATCTTGTTTGGCAAAAAAAAGTCTGCTTATTAATTGTTCTAAAACCCTCTGAATAATCTTGTATCTTGAGCCCTTCCTAAACCATTCGGTGCCCTAATTTCATTCTGAACAATTACCAAACAACCATATTTCATTTTGCATTATATCATAAGAGCCCCTTATTAATTCTGACCACTTAATCATCATGCACTAAGTCATTCAGCAACTGCCAAACAGTCTCTTACCCGGTAAGCGTTGACCCGGGGAAATAGCAAAATATCATAGTAAGCCCTTACTGGATAAGAGGTTGTAAGTGTTTAGTTACCCTCACTACAAAAAAAATGGTTTTATAGGACTCTTAAAATGTCTAAGCATTCTAATAGAATACTTTATAGGCCTTAAGTTTATAGGACCAAACTATAAGTCATCCCATCTAAAAGTGTTCCATAGGTTTATTGGACGCTTGGGTGTTTTAACTAGTTTTTTAGGACGCTTTTAGCATAAAGTGTCATGTTAGCTATTTTTTAGGATACTTTAGAGAAATGTTCTATAAACCCATCTTCTTATAGGACAATTTTTCAAATAGTGTCATATAAAATAACTAATATGACACTTTATTTTAAGGGAGTTCTAAAAAACTTGTAAAAATGCCCAAAAACGTCTTATAAACCTATTGTAAACACTTATAGATAGGACGCTTTTTCGTTTTGTAATATAAAATAAGTCCTATTAAAGCATTTTATTAGAACGCTTAGTAAAAAGCCCCTTAGTTGCTTTTTTGTTTTGGCCATTAGCATTATCGTTTTTGTGGTCCCATTTATATGGTGTGAGAAGGGAAGATGTGGTTTTGGGTCCCATCTACTTGGTGTAAATCTAAACAAAGATGGGACCCACATAAAGGAGAATGCAGGATGGTATTAACAAATAGAGTTCCATAATGCTTAATCCCTTGTGGCGATGGGCTTTCACCAATGATGACTCGAGGCCATTCGTGGTCACCTGGGGGGTTAATCGGTGTACACTGGCCCAGATAACCACGGTTACCCAAAAAATAAAAATTACACTTGATGATGTCAACCTCATATATCTTGTGCTAATGTGTTTTCAATTGACCATGGAATTTGATGATATTCATATTTGTAGACTCCAAAAGAAGAAGATGAGCCTGACCATCATGCGCAATTTGTGGGAGGTAATGTGAATCTCATCACTACCAAGGATGCTTGGGACAAAAAGCTATCGGAAGCAAAGACGCAAGGCAAAATAGTAAGCTATTAACCATATATATTGTTACACTTCTACCAATGTTTGGTATGCAAGCCAGGATGGGGCACAACAAAAACTTGTCCACGTTTGGTGCGATATTAGGCGGGAGACAAAAATCAGGGAGATGAGACAAGATTAGTAAATTACTAAACTAACCATGTCAAATTAAAACCTTAAAACCTTTACAATTTTTTCACCCGCCTACCTTACTCTCACGTGCCCAATCCTATCAGCATGCCAAACGCACACAATGAACTACAATGGCATACATACCATGGTTTCTCGAAGAAGTTTGTGCTACATCTATGTAGAATTCATATTTGTATATTATCTTTATGCCATAGACATCTGTTTTGTATTTTTGATATCTTTTTTTTGAAGTAGATAATATTATTTTTGATATCTTATGTCGCATTGATTGTTTTATTTTGTATGTTTAACAGGTGATTGCCAACTTTAGTGCAACTTGGTGTGATCCTTGCAAATCAGTTGCACCATATTACGTTGAGCTTTCAGAGAAGCATCCTTCTCTTATGTTTCTTACCATAGACGTTGATGAATTAACGGTAAGTTGCATCATTTATATGCCTATGGAGAAATTATACCAACGCCCTTTTGACTTTCAAAGTCAAAGAGCAGCTTAGCAATATCCGGGTTACTGGTAGAGCTTAGCCTCCCAGGAGATCTTGCGTATTTATAGGTCAATAGGGATAAGGGTTTAGGAGGAAAAATTGAGTCTAGTCTCGTGGGAGATCACACTTGCTTCTCGAATTGTAGGCACTATTCATGTTATTTTGTTTCGTTCATTGATGAATAATATAAGAGTTTATCTATTTGTTGCGTTCTTATCATATATTCATTGGTGAATATTAATGCTGAAACCCGTATGAAAAAAAGTCACTTTGAAATTATGAACACTATGCATAGTGGTTATGTTGTACCTCCAGTTTCCATGATGAAATTGAAATAAATGTTAAATGCAGGATTTTAGTAAGCAATGGGAAGTAAAAGCTACGCCAACGTTCTTCTTCCTTAGAGACGGACAACAAATAGATAAACTTGTGGGAGCCAACAAGCATGAACTGGAAAAGAAGATAACCAATATACTCGAGGATTCGAATACAACTCATCACTAGCTGCCTTGCCCTGCCCGGCTGGTTCGGGTTATAATTTGGTCAACGGTTGGTTATGTATTTAATCATGTATAGAAATTTCGGTGGGTGAGTGTTGTGTGTATGCGAATGTAATGTTTGTAAAGCTTATAAACACCTTGTTCTATGTTTACCAAAAAGAAAGTTTCTCAACATATTCTTCTGCTTAATTCAAATGTTGTGGTCTCTCTTTCTTTATTGCATGCTAAAATATACATATACACAAACATGACGTGTATATATATATATATATATATATAGAGAGAGAGAGAGAGAGAGAGAGAGAGAAACGTGTTCAAATGAGAAGGCAGTCAACTTGTGAGAAGGTTGCGACTTTAGAGCAAAATCATATGTGACACAAACACATTACGTTGACCGGCTGTGGCTCAGGCGAGTTTTCACATGATCTTGGTTGCATTGACTGGTTGCAGCCCACGTCATGTTGGATATGTATCACATGTGATTTTACTCTAGAATCACATGTGATTTGGGCCTTCTCATGGACTTCTTGCTTGATCAACACCCCCCCCCCCCACCCCCCAATATCTCTCTCTATATATATGTGTGTATATAAACTTTTATGCATGATTTTGGAGGATTGTTTGTGTTTTCCTTGTTTTATATGTTTTATTATTGCTTGTTTTTTTTCAAACTTACTAGTTACAAGTCCTGGTTCTTTTCATTTGTATTGTTGCATAACTTGGATGGAAACAATTGTACTATCTTTTAGGATAGAGTATGGGTTTATTTATATCCCACTCTCCACACTCTATATCCCACTCTCCACACTCTGCTCTCAAGGGGAATATACTTGTTCTGTCTGGTTTGGTTTTAATTGAAAGATGCAACAACCAGTTTTTTAGTGGGACAACTCATAATGTTCATATTGATCTATTAAGTGCTTTTGCTTTATCACTCGGTAGACCTTATACAATAACTGTCTTAGCTCTTTATCAGTATCTTCTATTTCATTCCTTGTGCAATAATCACACACATTTCTTTGATTATTAATCTACTATGAGAAATTCAATACGTAATCTCAACATTTAATGTGTATTTTTAAATAACAAATTTTTGAATAAAAAATACCGGATTAATTTGGTTTAAAAGGTTGCATGAAAGGCTAGGAATACCCTTTGATTGACATGGGATTGAGGTTCAACAAAATGAAAACATTCTAAAAGTTTTATTCATACTTTTAAAAACTTCTAAAAATGAGACGAGAATAAAGCAAATTTAAACAATTGAAGTTTAGGGGGCGAAAGTGACATTTTTTTGAAGTTGAGAGATTTTTTTTGTAAATTATCCATCGGTAATCATTAGTGATAGTAGAGATGACATAAGAATTGACTGAAAAAATCAGGACCGGTTAGGGTTAAGCTAGTTTGAGTTGAAGGAAGATTCTTATGTCAATTGATGCATAAAGCTTGTGTATTGGGTTTAGCAAAGAAAATTCAAGTCGTTAGATAGTTGATGGTTGACCGGGTCAAATGCAAGAATGGTCTGAATATTTACCGGCAAAAATCGTATTTGGACTTGGGCTTTGGGTTGTATGCATTGGGTCCGGGCTTGACCGAGTGTAATGGCTCGTAACTTTAGAAAAAACCAAATTTTACGGTTTGAATGACTCTAGTTTTTCAATGTAAATGTTACAAAATTTCATGTACAACAAATCGATGTCTTGATCATAATTTTAAAAGCTCTTGCTAAGTTAATTTCTCTTACCAATTTCAGTGATGATCGTTCTATTTAAAGTAATTTAAAAAACATAACACTCGTCCAAAGATGTATTTAAGTCACTTGTATTCTGAATAGTTAAATTCATATTCACATTGATTTGTGTAAGATCTATTTCTCAGTAAAAATGGAGTACAGTTGAATGAATCACGCTAAACGTTGTTGTTTGTAACTCATATTCAACCTATTACATTTATGCATTATTTGGTTCTGGGAACCAACAAACTGAGACAAACAACTTTAGGGTACCAATGTTTGTAATACACAAGGTAGTACCATTGTGTATAAAAGCTATATATGTAACATCTCGCTTGAGCAAACCTCAAATTATCAATTTTTATAAAATCTCCAATAAAATATAATTTATTGATTGTTAGGACCAAAAATTTATCCTAATTATTCTAAAAGTTTTATCAAAGCAATCGGCGCCAAGGATGGAAAATCAGAAGATGCTGCTGAAACGACTAAGTCTGGAGGAAGACCAGAGCCCCTATGGCGGACCAGAGGCAGGCGATGGACCAGAGGCTGTTGAAACGACTAAGTCTGGAAGAAGACCAGAGCCCCTATGGACCAGAGGCGATGAAATGAACCAGAGGCAGGCGATGGACCAGAGGCTGCTGAAACGACTAAGTGTGGAAGAAGACCAGAGGCGATGAAAACGGTCCAGAGGCGATGAAATGGTCTAGAGGCAGGCGATGGACCAGAGGCTGCTGAAATGACTAAGTCTGGAAGAAGTCCAGAGGCGATGAATTGGTCCAGAGGCAGGCGATGGACCAGAGGCTGCTGAAATGACTAAGTCTGGAAGAAGACCAAAGGCGATGAAAATGGACCAGAGGCTGCCGATGAAATGGTCCAGAGGCACCTGATGAAATGGCAACACTTTGAAACACACAGATCTGGGATTATTTTTAATTAACCTCAAAATACGGGATATTAATTTTCTAAAAAAAAGACTTCGAAATATCCGTTCGTTTTTAGTGATAAAACCACCCAAAACACAATTCCAAACCGGATATAACGGATTTTTACTTACAACCCGAATTAAGTAGCAAAAGAATACGGGACATATTTATAACCGGAACAAGACTATATATAAGCTATACTTACTACATCTATGAGATACCGTAATAAGCTACTATTTACCCAAAAGCAAGATCGTAATCTTCAAGTTCCCCGGTAAATCTTCATTCAAACAACAGATTCTTTCTTTTTGTCCGACTTATTTCCTGAGAGGGGTTGCCACTTAAACGGTAAGCCAACGCTTAGTGAGTTAGATAGTTAAGTATTACATATCAATATCACACATGTTTATAAACATACATAATAAACTCTTATCAATAAAATAGTTCAAGACTTCATCTAATTGCAAACCGAGACTTACAAGAAACCGAGTGAACAATTACCTACCGGATGCTAAGATCATAGGATTCCATATTCAAATCACCATAATATACCATACCATTGATGTTCAATACAACAAGGAGACAGGATCAACGACCAAATATATTCAGCAACGTTAGAATACCAACAAATATCAAGAACCAATAGATCGAATTTGTAAACATAACGAGGGCAGTGCATCACCCCGTCCTTCACCTCCCGGGCTCATGCCAAAGTCTGAGTCAGAATCATACATTATGGGAAACCTCGCATTGCCCGCCTTCCTCTACCGGGTATGTGCCGAGGTTCCCTACTCATTGCTCTTCCTCCTCTTCGAGCAATGAGTATTCACAACCGCAGAAAGTCTCACCCGTCCAACCCGAGATCTTGACTTCACCATAAACTTTCGGCGTGCCACACGAAGTAGTACCCGTACTATGGCGTACAATTCAAGGAACAAAACAACGAGTCCGAATCCAGAAAACAAACCGATGTACCGATATAGTAATAAGGAATCGACTCAAGAGACGGAATGAAATACAAATCAAGATCGTTTAACTCCATTCAAGACCAAAAATATTTATATGAAAATATATATGTTCAAATCAATATGTAACAATTAACTATATAACTCACCGGGCAACCGTATAATACCGAAAAGCTCCAAAATTATCTCACAAAGCAAGTCCAAGCTACCACACTTCGATTGTTTCCAAAGCATCAAAATATGTCCTAATTACCCCTGGAGTAAATGCACAAAATCTCATAAGCAGCCAATATAAGAAACTGTTTTGCCCATTTTAAACTCGGATTCATGCCTTGATCATAAAATAAGAAAAACCTAGACTCAAATATCTAACTAAGAAAATTGACCTTAGTTCATTTGGATTTTTCTATGATTTTATACAGTTTTTCAAAGTCTGCACACTTTCAATGCATTCTTAAGTCAAAATTCTCATTTTCATACATCTTTCTCAAACCATTTCGATTCCAAACTATTCCAACTTCTGAATCTCAACTTAATATAACATATTTGACATAAACAATCAAAATCCAACCTTCATTTTAGCATTTATATTCTCTCCCAAATCATTGACTTGATCAAGTCAAAGTTCACATGATGAACTTGCTTAAATCTTGATAATCTCTTGAATCTAATGATCATTTCAAGCCATAAACACTAAAAAGCACTCATTTTATTCACTTAATATCAAACTCATATGAAACCCTAACTCTATCTCAACATGCAATCCATAAAACAAGAATGTCAACCAAGAACAAGTGCAAAAATAGATTATACCTTACTTGATGATCAAATTCTTCAAAAATCTTGTAGTTCCTCTTTGATTTGAGTTGAATCAAGCCTATGTGTGTGAAAATCGCACCTCTAATGTGTGTGTGAGTTCTGAACTTAGATGACATGAAAAATGGGCCAAAAACCCAATTTATTATGTTAAAACTCGAGTTGGGTCCGGTTGGCCCGGCTAGGTACCCATTTTGACTATCAACACTTAAAATATTCATAACTTTTCTCTCGGACCTCCGTTTTCTATGAGGTTTTCGCCTACACGTTCATAAAGAGATATTCTATATATCTAATAAAAATATTCCAGAAAAGATCTCCCAAAAATATCAGTTTTATGTATCTTTTCGACGTAAAATTTTCCCAAATCCTCTAATATATTCCTAAGAAGTATAATTCTAAAATTTCAAACCCAACTCCCACTAAATCATAGATTCTCTTTAACCTAAAATTAAATATACTTAGCAAATAATTTGTGCATATTAGAAATTGGATGTTACAAATACCTCCACCTTTTGAGGATTTCGTCCCCGAAATCACTGTTGTGAAAATAAAGATGGGTATTTTGCCTTCATCTCATCTTTACACTCCCACGTCCAATTTGGTCCCCGATGGTTTTTCCAGTTGATCAATACCAAGTCTACCTTCTTATTACGTAGTTTCACTTTTCTCTCGTTCAGAATTGATTTTGGTTCTTCAATGTATCTTAATTTCTCATCTACTTTGACTTCGGCTAACGGCACCGTCTCTTCATGTTCACTCAAGAATTTACGTAAGTATCCGACATGAAACACATCGTGTATCCCCGTAAGTTCCTCCGGTAACTCTAGTCGATAAGCCTGTTTTCCGATACGCTCCAATACTTTGAACGGGCCAATAAATCGTGGACTTAACTTACCTTGTTTTCAGAATCGAAGTACACCTCGCCAAGGAGAAACTTTCACCATTACCATATCACCCACTGAGAACTCGATTGGCCTTTTGCGACGATCAGCATAAGACTTTTGACGATCTTGGGCAGCTTTCATTTATTCGCGAATAATCTGAATTTTGTCATGAGTAATCTGAATGAGTTCGGGACCAACTAAAACTTTCTCTCCCATCTCTCGCCAACACAAGGGTGTATGACACTTACGTCTGTATAAAGCCTCATAGGGAGTCATTCCAATTGTCGATTGAAAGCTATTGTTGTAAGAAAACTCAACCAAGGGTAGGTGAGTATCCCAACTACCACCCAATTCTAAGACACATGCGCGTAGCATATCCTCGAGAGTCTGAATGGTACGTTCTGATTGACCATCGGTCTGAGGATGATAGGCCGTACTAAACGCATGACGTGTTCCCAACTCTCATTGAAATCTAGTCCAAAAATTAGAAGTGAATCGAGAGTCGCGATCAGAGATAATCTTCACTGGTACACCGTGTCACGAGACAACTTTATCAATGTACAACCGTGCCCATCGATCCATAGAGTAAGACTCTCGAACAGGTAAGAACAATACAGATTTGGTCAATCAATCAACTATAACCCAAATACTGTCGTGTTGTAGTTGGGTCTTCGG
The DNA here is from genome assembly GCF_001531365.2 of Cynara cardunculus var. scolymus. NCBI lineage: Eukaryota > Viridiplantae > Streptophyta > Magnoliopsida > Asterales > Asteraceae > Cynara > Cynara cardunculus. Next base: position 13,615,575 of record NC_037532.1, read on the forward strand.
TAGTTTAGTAACCAGATCCATAGTTAATTCCTCCCATTTCCACATCGGTACCTCAAGAGGTTGTAAACTACCATACGGTTTCTGGTGTTCAGCCTTTACTTGTAAGCATGTGGTACATTTCTCAACATAACATCCAAT
>NC_037532.1:13617667-13621852 GCF_001531365.2 Cynara cardunculus var. scolymus
ACGAACATAATCATTTGACACAAAAGAATTTGTTGCACCAGAATCAAATAAAATACGAGCAGGCCAAGAATTAACAAGAAATATACCCGTAACAACATCGGGATCATTCATGGCTTCCTTCGCGGTAATTTGAAATGCCCTGGCATGAGGTTTTGGAACCTCCTCCTTTTTGGTCGAAGCCCCTGCTGTATGTATCGGTCATTGCCTCGGTTGTTGTACCGACCCCTTACTTTCCTCCAGTCTATTCTTTGTACATTCTCGCATACGATGACCTAACACACCACAATTATAACATGCCTTTTCTCTTTGAGGGCACTGAGTTCGTATGTGCCCAACTTCACCACAACAGAAGCATCGTACATAAGTTTGATCACCACTACATCGTCCCTAGTGATTCTTGCCACATCGGTTGCAGTTCTGTGGTGTATTTGACTGCATGTATAAGCCTGAGAGGTAGTACGTGGTGTATTATGCGATTGAGCTCGTCTCGACTTGAAGAATCGAGACGATTTAGATTCGGGGTCGAGAAGGTTCTTTCAACTCTCGATCATTTCTCTGGTACATCAGAGTCATCAGGGAGACTCAGATCATGCTCCCGTTTCCTTGCATATTCAACTGCTTTGGCAAATGAAGGTATGTCGCAATTGGTGACGAAATCGCGAATATTCCGTCGAAAACCGTTGACGAAATGATTAATCTTGTCCTTTTCACTTGGTACAAACTGCTGGGCAAACTGAAGCTTCCGATTGAACTCTGTTTCATATTCAATCATCGACATGGATCCCTGTTTGAGCTCTAGGAATTCCTTCTCGAGCTTTTGTTTCAGATCATCCGGACAGTATTGTTCGAAGAACAACACTTGAAACTCTTCCCATGTCGTTCTATCCCAAGTATTAGGATCCATTGATCAATATATAGCGTTCCACCAAGTGAGTGCACGATCGGTAAATGCCACTGTAGCATAACGTACTTTATCCTCCTCTTGCACGTAAACAATCCTGAATACCTTTTCAGTGTTTTCGACCCATTGCATTGCAAGTACTGGGTCCGTCTATCCCAAGAACTCTGTAGCCCTACTGCTTCTAAATGTTTTAAATGAAGGCTGGTCTGACTTTGGTTTGGGTACGTCTTCATTAACCGGCTTCGGTCCTTGGACAACCGGATTCTGAGCATTAACTAGATTTTGCACTTCAGATAACTTTCTTTCAAACTCTATTATTTGTTCTCGTAGAGCAGCCCATGTTTGATCATTCATTATTTTCAATAACCTCTCAGTACGAGGTGATAGTTGGGCTTCATCATCATTGTCATCACTTCCTTGGACATTCCCTTCTAGATTGAGGTTGTCATCCCCAATTTCTTGAGTAATCGGTGCGTTGCTAGATGCATCATGTTCAGACATCGTACTGAAATTATAATACATATATATAGGGGTCAAATAATATTCTATCCCTTATACCCCAACAAATCCTAGGTCTCTCCTATTGGTCTATATCTCATATAATCATAACCTAGTCACTATACAATGTCAATACCTAAGTTTGAGTCCGAATATCATTAATGATATCCAGTTCACTCAAACCACAGCTCTGATACCATATATGTAACATCTCGCTTGAGCAAACCCCAAATTATCAATTTTTATAAAATCTCCAACAAAATATAATTTATTGATTGTTAGGACCAAATATTTATCCTAATTATTCTAAAAGTTTTATCAAAGCAATCGGGGCCAAGGATGGAAAATCTGAAGATGCTGCTGAAACGACTAAGTCTGGAGGAAGACCAGAGCCCCTATGGACAAACCAGAGGCAAGCGATAGACCAGAGGCAAGCGATGGACCAGAGGCTGCTGAAACGACTAAGTCTGGAAGAAGACCAGAGCCCCTATGGACCAGAGACGATGAAATGGACCAGATGCAGGCGATGGACCAAAGGCTGCTGAAACGACTAAGTCTGGAAGAAGACCAGAGGCGATGAAAATGGTCCAGAGGCGATGAAATGGTCCAGAGGCAGGCGATGGACCAGAGGTTGCTGAAATGACTAAGTCTGGAAGAAGACCAGAGGCGATGAAAATGGACCAGAGGCTGCCGATGAAATGGTCCAGAGGCACCCGATGAAATAGCAACACTTTGAAACACACAGATCTGGGCTTATCTTTAATTAACCTCAAAATACGGGATATTAATTTTCAAAAAAAAACTTCGAAATATCCGTTCTATTTTAGTGATAAAACCACCCAAAACACAATTCCAAACCGAATATAACGGATTTTTACTTACAACCCGAATTAAGTAGCAAAAGAATACAAGACATATTTATAACCGGAACAAGACTATATATAAGCTATACTTACTACATCTATGAGATACCATCATAAGCTACTATTTACCCAAAAACAAGATCGTAATCTTCAAGTTCCCCAGTAAATCTTCAAGTCAAACAACAGGTTCTTTCTTTTTGTCTGACTTCTTTCCTGAGAGGGGTTGCCACTTAAACGGCAAGTTAACGCTTAGTGAGTTAGATAGTTAAGTATTACATATCAATATCACACATGTTTATAAACATACATAATAAACTCTTATCAATAAAAGAGTTCAAGACTTCATCTAATTGCAAATCGAGACTTACAAGAAACTGAGTGAACAATTACGTACCGGATGCTAAGATCATAGGATTCCATATTCAAATCACCATAATATACCATACCATTGATGCTCAATACAACAAGGAGACAATATCAACGACCAAATATATTCAGCAACATTAGAATACTAATAAATATCAAGAACCAAGAGATCGAATCGGTAAACATAACGAGGACAGTGCATCACCCCATCTTTCACCTCCTGGACCCATGCCAAAGTCTGAGTCAGAATCATACATTACGGGAAACCTCGCATTGCCCACCTTCCTCTACCGGGTATGTGTCGAGGTTCCCTACTCATTGCTCTTCCTCCTCTTCGAGCAATGAGTATTCACAACCGCAGAAAGTCTCACCCGTCCAACCTGGGATCTTGAATTCGCCATAAAATTTTGGCATGCCATACGAAGTAGTACCCGTACTATGACGTACAATTCAAGGAACAAAACAACGAGTCCGGATCCAGAAAGCAAACCGATGTACCGAGATAGTAATAAGGAATCGACTCAAGAGACGGAATCAAAGACAAATCAATATCGTGTGACTCCATTCAAGACCAAAAACATTCATAAGAAAATATATATGTTCAAATCAATATGTAGCAATTAACTATATAACTCACCGGGTAACCGTATAATACCGAAAAGCTCCAAAATGAGCTCACAAAGCAAGTCCAAGCTACCACACTTAGATTACTTCCAAAGCATAAAAATATGTCCTAATTACCACCTGGAGTAAATGCACAAAATCTCATAAGCAACTAATATAAGAAACTCATGATATACACATATCCTATTTGAACACTTTACCTAAATTTCTATATACAGCGGCTGCATGCAGAACTGTTTTGCCCATTTTAAACTCGGATTCATGCCTTGATCATAAAATAGGAAATAAACTAGACTCAAATATCTATCTAAGAAATTTGACTTCACTTCATTTGGATTTTTCTATGATTTAATACAGTTTTTCAAAGTCTGCACACTTTCAATGCATTCTTAAGTCAAAATTCTCATTTTCATACATTTTTCTCAAACCATTTTGATTCCAAACTATTCCAACTTCTGAATCTCAACTTAATATAACATATTTGACATAAACAACCAAAATCCAACCTTTATTTTAGCCTTTATATTCTCTCCCAAATCATTTGTAACACCTCGGTTACACATTTTAATAACCCAAAATATACATACGGGATATCATTTCTAGGTAATTCACCAAAAGTTAATTACATTTTAGTAAATATTTGAAAATCCAAAATAAAAGCTTACAATCCTTAAGATTAAACATTTACTAACCAAAAGTCGGGTCAATATAATAACTATTCGTATACATTTACAACCCACAATATAAACTAGACGTAATTATATATATATAGATATATATATATATACCAAAACTTGGCAACGATCCCCGAACTGATCACGAACTAACTACACCAGGTTCTTGCCTTTATCTCCTTTCTTTCCTGAAAAAAAAATGGTGAGCTAACGGGATAAGCACATGGCTTAGTGAGATAAATAGTCTAAACAAATGTTA
>NC_037532.1:13622122-13623386 GCF_001531365.2 Cynara cardunculus var. scolymus
GGAACACATAGGACTAGCAGGGAGCCCATCATCACTGGGTATGCTCGAGCTCCTATGGTTACACAGAATAATACTTAGAACTGGCAGGGAGCCCGCCTTCATCTCCCGGGTATGCCCGAGTCCCTATACTCGTGCCTCTCTCCACATTAGGCACTGAGTACGGCCAACAGACAAACGAACGAGAATGACCCGAATGTCTCACCGGCTCCTCCCTCTTCACCCGACATGTTGACATTCACCATTTTCGGGACGGATCACACAAAGTAATCCCCGTACTTCCGGTTTCACAAGAAATCAGAGGAACAATACCAACAGACAATTTGGATATCCAAACCGACCGACATTTCGGAAGAATTCGTAATCGAAKGATCAACACGTACAAAAACAAAAGACCAATAAAAACTGACTCCAAAGTCAAAGAAWTCACATACATACAGGTGGTACGTAAATATAAACTTAATACAGTAAGATTTGAATAGCTATTTAACTCACCTCACGACCGAATGTCAAATACGRTCAAACCGAACGACAAACGTCCAACCTTGCAATCAAACTATAAGATACCTTCCAAATGACTCAAACAAGCTTAAATTATCCCCTGGATTGTAGATACAAAATCTCATAAGCATCCAATAAAAGAAACTCGAGTTATACACATTTCTTTATTAAGCACTTAACATTGATTTCCATCGACAGCTGCTACTTGCAGGTCTGTTTTTCCCAATTTAAACTTATATTCAGATCTTGGTCATCAAATAAGAAATAAACTAAACTTAATTATCTAGCCAACCCAATTGGCCTCACCTCATTTAGAGTTTTCTACAATTTTCTACAATCTTTACAAAACAGCAGCAACAAGCTGTCAAAATCARCTTTACAACACTGAAAATATGACCCTTTTTACCCTTCCTAAGCTTGGAATTAGAATTCTAGGTMTGAATACAAAACATAGTAGACAATCTCATATTTCCAATGCCACTGACCTCATATTTTTATGATTTTTCTATGATTTTATACAATTTTTTTTTTCTAAAACAGTGTTGTAACCATGTTGTTTCATGATCAAAACATCCATTTTTCAAGAAATCTTACAATCCATCAATGGATTTCACATRCCAATTGATAATAATACTTAATCCTAACATAATTTCATGATTTCATMAATAAATCATCACATGCATTAAGCTTATCTCACCCAAATGTCATCATACTTGTTACAACTTCAAATTGTTGTTTAAATCTTTCAAGATAACATGATATTAAC
>NC_037532.1:13624116-13639327 GCF_001531365.2 Cynara cardunculus var. scolymus
TCAACATTTTCTCCTATGTAAGCACATAATATCCTATTTACATATAATTAAGCACACTTAGAAAATAATTTGGGTATATTGGAAATGGGATGTTACATCATTGACTTGATCAAGTCAAAGTTCATATGATGAACTTGCTTAAATATTGATAATCTCTTGAATCTAATGATCATTTCAAGCCATAAACACTAAAAGCACTCATTTTATTCACTTAAGATCAAACTCATATGAAACCCTAACTCTATCTCAACATGCAATCCATAAAACAAGAATGTCAACCAATAACAAGTGCAAAAATAGATTATACCTTACTTGATGATCAAATTCTTCAAAGATCTTGTAGTTCCTCTTTGATTTGAGTTGAATCAAACCTATGTGTGTAAAAATCTCACCTCTAGTGTGTGTGTGTGAATTCTGAACTTATATGACATGAAAAATGGGCCAAAAACCCAATTTATTATGCTAAAACTCGAGTTGGGTCGGGTTGGCCCGACTAGGTACCCATTTTGACTATCAACACATAAAATATTCATAACTTTTCGCTCGGACCTCCGTTTTCTATGAGGTTTTCGCCTACACGTTCATAAAGAGATAATCTATAACATCCAACAAAAATATTCCAGAAAAGATCTCCCAAAAATATCAGTTTTACGTATTTTTTCGACGTAAAATTTTCCCAAATCCTCTAATATAYTCCTAAGAAGTATAATTCTAAAATTTCAAACCCAACTCCCACTAAATCATAGATTCTCTTTAACCCAAAATTAAATATACTTAGCAAATAATTTGGGCATATTAGAAATTGGATGTTACAATATACTTTCATTTAGTTTCCATTTTGGTAAACATACTTCAAAAATTGACGTTTTGATTACCAAACTGTTGTAGTATAACACCCCTAAATTTTGAAAATATCAATTGATTTGAACTTCGGTAAAAACCAATCACAATTACAAAATGATAGTAATTATACAAACAGGCATTAATGTTTACAAGATAGCACACAAATAAAGTTATGTATTAGAGTTCTAAAGACTTTTATCTAATCCTAGTAGGACTAGATTTAAGTCGGGGTTTACTGATCACCAAAGTTGTATCTTCAAAAGTATGAGCTCTCTGAAAATGCTAATCATTTATGCCCCTAAATGGCACTCCAACCTCTAGAATCTATATCAATGACCATTACTACGCTTTTTGCTAAAACATGACATTAAAATAAACATTTACGCTAACGTCTAGTCAAGCAGTTTATAAAAAAATTGAAGCCACAAAGTTTAAATATAAGATATACCTAATGGTTTATCCTATTTAAAACGAGGGTATAGTTGAAGGACCGAAGTCCATTTCAAACCTTATTTATTTCAGGAAGGTGGGTACAATCAACATATCTTGTGATAACAGTGGAGACCCGATTCCATCAAGTGGTGGAACACTAAGTATGCCATATTAAGATGTTGACGAGCAATCACACTAAGCATACAAGCCATAGTAATACTCTACTTGGGGCTCAGATAAGAACCTCAAACCTTCTTACTTAGTTGGCCCCAAGGTTACAAGATGAGAACCTCAGAACTCCTCGCTTGTCTATAATCAAAGGTTCAAATGCAAGAACATCAAAACTCCTCCCTTATCCTGAACCAATGACACCAAGAAGAGAACATCAAAACTACTCTTTTGACATAAGTATGAACAATGCATACGAATCCAATGCAATATGAGACCAAGGATAAAATATGCATACTCGAGCAATTTTAACAAGTATCATTTACGATGGCTTCAAGGGTTAGTAAACCAAGTGCTATCAACAATAATAAATAATATATCCAAACCATGATCAAGACAAATTTGTAACTTTCTTGTGTTTACATCAAGTCTACCCAACAGGGTAAAACCCTAAATCGATCATTTGTCTCCAAAAAGGGTGAAATGAAGAATCAAAGTTCATTTGTACATAATTGCCCATTCATACCAATAATTATGGATTTAGGTTTGCCCAAATGGAGTTTTGGGTTTCTAATAGGTTTAAAACCTTCATGCAATAGAGACAAGGTCATTTCCCCATGTTTAAACACAAATTGTAAGCTTCCATCCTTTCCAATCTTTATAATCAAAGATATTGTTAGACCCCATAAGTATTATGCATGAAGTAATGAAGACAAACAAGTGATGAAGAACCAAGAACCAGAAGGCCGATGGAAGACTTCAAGGAAAAATGACTAAGTCTGAAGAACAACCAGAGGGTCGATGAACTGACCAGAGAYGCGATGGAAAGTGCATCTCCATAACCCCTCTGGATACTAACACTTGGAGTTTCCTTCACCAGTTCAACCAGAGGCAAGCAATGAAGATATGAAGATAAGGTTGAACGCATAAACCATGGAAGACAGCTAGAGATAATCATTCAACAGMTGGATTCTACAAAGTTTATCTCGTTTTAATGTTTATCCTTATTATAGATAAGCTTTATCTGTTAGTAGAAGATTAGYTAAATACTCTCGCTAGATAGTTATCTTATTATTAGCCTACTAGTATAAATAGGTGATTAGGCCTATTGTAATCGATGACGCTTTTACGTTTTTACATTATTTATTGAATAAAGTGAAATCTTTGGCACTCAAGATTATTCTTTAAATGTTCATACATTGTTCTTGAGTGTTCATCATTTTGTCCATTAAAACACTATAATTTGGTTATTTTTAACTTGATTATTAGTGTTATTGAGAGATCTGGGATCAACAATTGGTATCAGAGCCAATTGATTGATTTTCCAATCAAACGATCATCAAAAATCTCTCAATTCGCATTTTTCACAAAATATCTTCTCTAAAACGTAAATTTTCTCTCTTCAAAAATCTTAATGGTCAACTGGAATTCCGCCTATAGTGTTGGTTCCCTCACCAAACCTCCAACTCTTCAAAGAGAAGAGTACCCACAATGGAAGATATGAATGGTGAATTTTCTAGAAGGGATGGACAGAAACCTTCTAAGATCTGTCATGGAGGGTCCCTATGTTCCACAGACTCTTGTCCAAGAGTCCCAGGAACAAATACCACAGCAGAAATTCCTGCCTACTACATGCCCAAGGATGAGAATAATTGGGATGAAGACGACAAATAGCGGGTTGAAACCGACAAAAAAGCCAAAAGACTGATAATCATGGCCATACCCAATGAAATCTTCCAATCCTTTGATGCATGTTCCACAGCCAAGGAACTATGGGATGAGCTGGCAAGCCAATTGGAAGGAGGGGCAAAAACAAAGAAGAATCGTAGAGCCCARTGTCTCAACGAATACACCAASTTCAAGGCTCTTCCTGATGAACCAACTCAGAAGACATACGATCAGTTCAACACATTGATTAATCAATGTCATCGAAACGATATCTCCAGAACGAAGGAAGAAAACAATGTTTTGTTCCTTAAAAGTCTCGGCGATGAATGGACACAGCTGTCGATGTCCCTTCAAGCAAATCAGGACTTAGATGGCTGGTCACTCCATGACGTATACGGAACGCTTGCTGCACAAGAGAAATATATCATGAAGAAAAAGGTGTCCATCGGTGGACCCCTGGCTCTTGCAGCTGAAGAAAAGGACGTTTCAAGGACCTCCACCAGAGATCATAAGAACAAAGGAAAGAAAGCACTGGTGGTAGAATCAGAATCTGAAGACGAAACTTCTAAATTAGATGATGATATCAAAGCCTTTGCCAAATCTCTGGCATTGATTACAAAGCAGTTCCAGAAAAAGTTCATCAAGAAACCCTATGAACAAATATAATTCAAGAGAGAAAGGTACCCGCCATCCTATGAAAGGAAACCATCTAAATTTCATCAAAGGGAAGACAGAAGAGAGGAAAGAGAAGAGAGAGAAGAAAGAAGAGAAGTTAGAAAAGAGGAAAAGAAAGAGGACAAGGATGGAAGGAAAAATGACCTCCGCTGCTTCAGGTACGGAAAAATCGGTCATTTTTTCAAGGAATGCAAAGGACGATTGGTAAAGGATGCAGACTACTATAAGAATAAATACGAATACAATCCTAGAGAGCGAAGCCTGATGGCTGAGAAAGAAAACTGGGTGTCTGACTCTTCATCTGATGAAGAAGACAAAGCACTCATCTGTCTGATGGCCACGTCCAATGCAGAATCTGCCTCTGACACAGATGATCAGGTATGTGACTCTACTGTCAATGAAACGAACTCAGCTCCATCTGAGCTAGAGTTAACGGTAATTAAGCTTTCAGAGGACTTTTTAAAATTAAAAGAAAATTTAAATTTTGAAAAATCTGAAAGACTTAAAGCGGAAAAAGAAGTCAGTTTCTACAAAAGAGAGACTGATCTTCTAACCGAAGAAAAGGCTGATCTGATGAAAGAAAAAACTCGCATCGCTGCCCTTAAAAAGTCAAAGGAAGAAAAACTTCTGGAAATAAACAAGCGAGTAACCTAAGATTTAGAAAAGAAAACTAAGGCCTTAAAAGAATCTAAGGCAGAGAGACTCAACTCAGTAGCTCTCAAAGATTTCTTTCAAAAGGAATGGGAGATTCTTCATCAAAAGCTTCAAACCAATGAACTTCTGATGAAGAAATACAAAGATGCCCAAGATGTATATGAAAAGTTAAACGGTCAAACGGACACCCAAGGGATTGAATACAATGATTTGGACTCCTTCATCGAAACAAAGAAATCCACCCTTGAATCCACTTTCAAACTTGGATGCATTCAGAAACCCGACTTTATCCCGAACCCAAAAGCGAATTTTAAAAGAGTTAAAGTCGATGGAAAAACTGTCGTTTTAAGACAGGATTTTGAAAATGTGGTGTACGAGAGCTGTACATGGAAGAGTTCTGATGAAATGAATGACACCTCCGAATCAGAAACCGATGGAAACTCTATGGTCAAACCAAAGTCTTTGGTTGTCAATTCCACTTCATCAGCAAGTACTATTGATGAAAAGGAGAATCCTAATGAGGAACCATCAGCTGATGAATCGATGAACCATCCAAGTAAAACTGAAAGTTCATCTAAGTCAGAATCGATGCAACCTCAAGCAGATCACTCTGAAGCATCAACCTCTGAACCCACACCCCCCACAAACATCCATGCTAATTTTGATTTCGAGAAATCAGCGAGAGACTTTCTCGATTCCGGATCTGAAGAAGAGATAATCTGTGAATCATCTAAGAAAAATGAGGATAAAAAGTCTCAAAACTTCAAACCCTCAATAAAATCTAATGTTCCACTATCAATGAAATCTTCAGACAAAGGAAAAGGAAAACTGGGCAATATCAAATCTGCTAACGATAACTCACAAGGCCCTAGTACATCTTCTAAGTTCATTAAGTTTACTCGTGAGCAAAAACAGAAGTGGCCTGCCTCTAAGAACTCTAACCATCACCTTTCCTCTCATTCAGCTGAAGAAAAGCAGTCCTTCCTCAGGAGAAAAGAAGTAAAGACAAAGACCCCTTCAAATAAAAAATCTGACCTAGATAGGAAGTTTGTAAAAACAACCGATGCTAGGACAGGATTTATATATCATGCATTTACTTCTTTGTTTTCAACGAATAAAAAGAACGTTAGACATTCATGTCCAAATTATAATTGTCAATGTTTAGCTCTTTTACAAAACCTGAGGAATCACATGTTGACACATCGCTGCATATTCTCCCAACACATTTATCGCTATAAAGTTAAAACCACTGAAAACGTGAAAAAGCCCAAGTCCAAGGGCAAGGGAAATGCTAATAAACCCAAGCCTGCAACGGCCAAGGGCGATGAAAATAGAGTGGTATCTCCTACTAACAAACGTGGACCCATTAAGAAATGGGTACCTAAAACCCCTTAATTTTCTTGTAGGACCAGCATGTGCAACCATGGTACATGGATTCAGGTTGCTCCAGGCACATGACTGGTGACAAAAGTCAGCTGATCTCCTTCATCGAAAAATCTGGAGGCTCTGTCACTTTTGGAGACAACAGCAAGGAAACCATCAAGGGATACATAACTCTCATCAAAGGCAACATCTCAATCAGTAAAGTGGCTTATGTTGAAGGTTTGAAGCACAATTTACTAAGCATAAGCCAGTTCTGCGACAAGGGTCTTGAAGTCAGCTTCTGCAAAGGTTTCTGTATCATAGAAACAAAGCCCGGTCAAACCATTATCAAAGCCAAGAGAGAAGGGAATCTCTATCTTCTGGATTTTCAATCCTTTGAGGGACAAGACACCATTTGCCTTGTATCCCATAAGAGCGATGAAAATTGGCTACGGCACCAGAAATTCTCACACCTGAATTTTGATGTCTTAAGAAAACTAGCCAAATAGAAGCTGGTCAAGGGGATTCCTGATCTCAACTTTGAAAAAATATCATCTATGCTCAGCCTGTGAAATGGGAAAGCTAAAATGGGCCACTCATCGAACAAAATCAGAAACCTCCTACACCAAGCCCTTAGATATGATCCATATTGATCTCTGTGGGCCCATATCTACACAGCCTCTCAGGAAAGAAATACATATTGGTACTTGTTGATGAATACTCCAGATACACTTGGGTTGAGTTTGTGAAGAAGAAATCAGATGTTGCTGACCTACTTATTGGGGTGATGAAAAGAATCCTAGTCCTTCTACAACTAAAACTCTATAGTTAGAAGCGACAATGGAATTGAATTCAAAAATGCCAGAATCGATGAATACCTCATCAATGAAGGCATCACACAAAACTTTTCAGCAGCCAGAACCCCACAACAGAATGGAGTGGTAGAACGAAGGAACAGAACCCTTGTGGAAGTAGCAACGACCATGCTTGCTTCATCGAAATTACCCATTACCTTCTGGGCTGAAGAAATTTCTATTGCATGCTTCACCCAGAGTCGATCCATCATCAACAAGAGGCACCAGAAGACACCTTATGAGCTCATTAATCAGAGAAGACCAAATGTCAAGTATTTCCATGTTTTTGGGTGCAAATGCTTTGTACTCAATGATAGGGAATACCTTGGCAAGTTCAACAAGAAATCCGATGAAGGGATCTTTCTGGGATATTCTCAAACCGCAAAAGCCTACAGAGTCTACATCAAAAGGACAAATATCGTCATAGAAAGCATCAATGTGTCCTTTGATGACGCCACACCAATGATTTCTGGACACAATAGTTCAGGACTCGGACTTCAAAGAAGAGGATCTGATTCATCACTTGGCAAACCCAATGAATCAGAGTTAGCTTAATTATTTGAAGACATCTTCGAAGAAGAAGTAATCTCTAGACATGCACCTACTGCAAAATCCACTTCCAGAATCGATGAAGAACATGTAGTCTGCAATGCTAAAGGTACAACTCTTACTGAAACTCATGTTACTTCATCTTTCTACTTCTTCTGTGCCTTCAGATCAAGAACAAGAACCAGAGTCTAACTCTAGAGATGATCTCTTCGAGGGGGAGCAACTAGTTCCATCAATCGATGAAGAACTGCATCATGTTGCTCCAGAACCCCAGTCAAGCACCAAGTGGACGAAAAACCATCCACATCACCAAATCATTGGTGATCCAACTCTGGTGTAAAGACGAGATCAGCAACAGCCAATGAATGCCTCTTCGCCAACTTCCTTAGCATGATTGAACCAAAGAAAATTTCTGAAGCCCTACAAGATCCAAATGGATAGACACAATGCAAGAATAACTACTCTAGTTTGAGAGAAACAAAGTATGGTCCCTTATGCCTCTACCCAAAGGGAAGATGGCCATAGGAACCAAATAGGTCTTCCGAAACAAGAATGACGAAGATGGCATAGTAATAAGGAACAAGGCCAGGCTTGTTGCCAAGGGCTACTGCCAGGAAGAAGGGATTGACTACGATTAGACATTTGCTCCCGTTGCAAGACTTGAAGCCATCAGGATATTCCTAGCTTATGCAGCTCATAAAGGCTTTAAGGTCTATCAGATGGATGTCAAGTCTGCCTTCCTCAATGGCAAACTTCACGAAGAAGTTTATGTGCAGCAGCCCCCTGGGTTTGCAAATCCAAAACATCCAAACTATGTATATTTTCTAGACAAAGCCCTCTATGGACTAAAGCACGCACCCAAGGCCTGGTATGAAACTCTATCCACCTTTCTCATCAACAATAGTTTCGAAAAAGGTACAATCAATACAACCCTCTTTCTCAAGAAGCATAAAGGTGACATACTACTAGTACAAATATATGTGGACGACATCATATTTGGCTCTACAAATGCAAAGCATTGCGAAAAATTCTCAGAGCTGATGAAAAGCAAATTTGAGATGAGCATGATGGGAGAACTTAGTTTCTTTCTTGGTCTTCAAATAAAACAAACTTCAGAAGGGACTTTCATCAATCAGTCCAAGTATGTGACTGACCTTCTAAAGAAGTACCCTCTCTCAAATTCATCATCGATGAGAACTCCTATGGCTACTGGAGCCAAATTATTTGTTGATCCATCAGGCAAATCTGTGGATGTCACAATCTACAGAGGCATGATTGGATCACTCCTGTATCTGACTGCAAGTAGACCAGATATCATGTTTGCTGCATGTCTTTATGCTAGATATCAATCCAATCCTAAAGAATCTCATCTCTCTGCAGTCAAGAGGATCTTTAGATACCTTAAGGGAACCCCTTCATTGGGTCTCTGGTATCCTAAGAACTCTCGTTTTGATCTAATAGCCTATACGAATGCATATCATGCAGGGTGCAAGCTTGATAGAAAGAGTACGTCTGGAAGCTGTTAACTCTTGGGRGACAAGCTGGTAAGTTGGACATTCAGAAAACAAAATTGTGTCTCAACCTCTACAGCAGAAGCAAAATATGTTGCTGCAGCTGCTAGTTGATGTTCACAAGTTCTCTGGATGAAGACCCAGCTTAAGGACTATGGTTTTCAATATTAAAAGATACCAATCCTCTGTGACTCCAAGAGTGCAATAACTATCTCTGCAAATCCTTTGCAGCATTCCAAGACCAAGCACAGCGATGTAAGGTACCACTTTCTGAAAGACAATGTTGAAAAAGACAATATAGAGATGTACTTTGTTCCTGCTGAGATTCAACTTGCTGACATTTTCACAAAAGCTCTTGATGAAAAAAGATTTTTGTTCCTAGTCAGCAAGATGGGTATGCTGAATCTCACCACTTAGAGGCAATCATTAGTTTGAAACCAGAGATCCTCAATATCTCATGGTCACGCCTATAAGTGATAAACATTATGATAGCCAAAAATACCAAGTACTCTAAACCAGAGCCTCTTGTTGTAAAGACCAAAGCCTCTGGCTATTTAGAATCACTTAGATTAATTTTTGGCAAAAAAAATTCATCGCCTTTGGAACCAGAGACCTCTGGTCCAAAGCAAATACTTGGTATTTTCTCACCTAGTATTCCCCTCCAAACCAGAGCCTCTGGTTTTATAGACTAGAGCCTATGAATTCCAATTCTTTGAGACCAGAGCCTCTTTGGTCTCAAACTTGGACTTCCTTGATCATTCATGAATGTAATCATGTCATTTTCATTCATCCTTTGGAACCAGAGACCACTGGTCTAAAGCAAATACTTTGTGAACCTTTTCACAAAGTATTCTTTTTCATAACCAGAGCCTTTGGTTCAAAAAACCAGAGCCTCTGAATTCAAAGTATTTGACACTAAAGCCCTCTGGTCTCAAAAAACCAGAGCCTCTGAATTCAAAGTATTTGACACTAGAGCCCTCTGGTCTCAAAGGCACATACATTCTATCACCTCATACATGCACTTAACCTTTTTCTAATACTACTTTCCATCGCCTTTGCAACCAGAGACCTCTGGTTCAAAGGCTCCATCGATTCATACCATTTTGCATATTCTTCACCCTTCTGTCATAATTTTTTTTTCACCTTAACTACCAGAGCCTCTGGTTCTAAAGACCAGAGCCTTTGGATTTGTTGTCTTTGGAACCAGCGCCCTCTGGTTTCAAAGACCCACTCGTTTTCATGCCCACTCTCACACTTAGCCACATTTCATATCATACTTTCATCATCATTTAGAACCAGAGCCTCTGGTTCTATAGACCAGAGCCTCTGGCCATCAAAATGAACCTACCTCTTATTGGTTCAAGGGGGAATTTTAAACTCAATCTCCTCCCCATGCATCATTCTAGGGGAAGCTTTTCATTCATCATAAAGAACTTTCCATTGCATAAATACGCATTTTCCTTCCCAGAACCCTCTGGTTCTAACTATCCAGAGCCTCTGGACACCAAAATGCTAGATATATGATGCATAAAACACGTGTATGTAACCAGAGCCCCTCTGGTCCTACATCATGGGTTGTCTATGCTTAACCAAAGCCTCTAGTTTGTCTATCCAAGGCTCATTATACATACAACCCAACAATTCTTCGATGAACTCATTCATCATACGCAAACAGAGACCTCTGGTTCCTCATCCCTAAAGGGTATGTTTAACCACAGACCTCTGGTTCCCCATCCAATGAGTCATGTCCAACTAGAGCTCCTCTGGTTCCATGACAAAACAATTCTTTTTCAATAACCCATCTTAATTGCAAACTCTTTAAAGATCATACAAAATTGTAGCTTTTGTGACTAAAAACAATACTTCATGGGTTTTTAAAAGACCAAAACTTCATAATTAGTTTTAATCTTACAATTAGATGGAATTTTTAAATTGTTTTTGGCGCGATATTTCAAGAGATATTATTTGGAATAATTTTTAATTGCTCCAAGTAATCCAACCGTCACCTGCACAAAAGCCTGACACATAACCAGCATGTTCCCCATAAACCTCTTCACATTACCCATTCACCCTCCCCATGACGACACGTGTCCTCCAACATTAATGGCATGACACTGTCAAGATGCTACACGATCCCCACCAAATCACCTTTTTGCCAAACGTCTCCCACGATCATGATTACCATTTAAATATTATATTTTTTTACTGTTCCCCTCCTCCACCTATAAATACCCATCTTCCCCACACAACTTCCTCTTTATGCTCCCAAAACCTGCAACTACCTACAGACGATCTAAAAAACTCAAAACCTGCAACCTCAACTAGCAATGGCATCCTCCGCCTCTCATGAATCAAAAAACAACAACAACCATGTGCAATCCACCAGCGCCGATAGCCGCACACTGGTGTTCCTTCCCTTAAAACAAAACAACCACGCAATCGACCTTCGCACCGAGCTGTTTGACACAAAGTATGCCATCATGATAGAGTTATTCCAAAACTATGTTCTACAACCGACGTTTACGTTAATCGACAATGGCGTATCGTTTAAGTACGTCCAACAGTACTGCCAGACTTGCGAATATATCCCCGACAGTCGTGGAATCATGGGGGATATTGACGCTCCAAACGACGTGATCTGCTCCGTCAAAATCTTCCAGGTAAAGGTCTCTAGAGTCCTTTCAATTCCCACACGCCAAGAACTCGGCATTGACCAATACACCGAACCACCCACGAGCTCCGATATCCTCTGCTTCATTAGCATGCTAGGTTACAATCGTGACCTACGCAATGCCTCTGATTTTAAGAGGCAATTCCTCCCCCCAATATGGAATATGTTCTTTTTCATATTGAACAGAGCCCTGACCTGCAAGCTGGGATCGATGGATCAGGGCAACATCAACATCATGACCATCATGTATGGCCTCTTCTTCAACCTACTGCTGGACTACGCTGTCCTCATCTACAACGAAATCCATACAGCGGTAATCAAGAAGTGCAAGCTTAAAGCCGCAGGAAAGCCACTGTCATCCGTGCTCTTCCCACGATTCCTCGCTCTCTTCATAAGGGATGCGATGAGGAGACACGAACTCCCGGCCAATGAACCATTCACCCCATAGTTCATAATGCATGGTCATCGTCCAACAATCTCCAAGGACGGCTACACCACTGAGAGGACAGTCTCTCGTGCCATGCTCAGCGTCATACCAGAGACGTTTGAGATTAGGCAGACCTAAGAACGCTCTCTGCCATCCCGTGAACCAAGGGAAGCTACCCCAGAGCACTTAGACCCGTCCCCTGAAAATAACGAGAGAGCACAGGAGTCGTCTTCACCGGATGATGATGATGATGACTCTCCTCGTGCATCCCCTGGCCCTTCACATACAATACCCATCCCCACTACCCAAAGGGAACCCACCACCACTACCCCTGGCGATCAAGGCCAAAGGGGTATTGAAAAAGGATGACCCGGTCCAATCCCACACCCAGCCAGCCATCCAGAGGCCATTCTTCGGGCCTCTGAAGATGATACAGACGAGGAACCCCACCATGCATCGGCCCCCTTCCAACCGAGGGGCGATGAAGAAATAAGAGCCACTTCGCCTCATGGCTCGCCCCTATCCTTCACACACCCAGAAGCATGTGTTGCTTTTGGCATTGCTGACCCACAAGATCATTCAGAGCGATCTCCTGTTTATGCACAACATCCCCCTTCAATACTTGATCTAGCGAAGGGGACACACATCTATTTCTCTTATCTGGCCTCTGAAGTCGAGGAAGAAGAAGAAGTTGTAGCAACATCACGAGATAGCTCCTCACTAGAGGGCTATCAAGGACATGATGGAAGTCCATCACGGCCCACATTTTCACAAGGCCAAGGAGGCACCTCTGGAGCTGAGGCTTAACCTGCAGCATTCATTGCTGCAGGGGTTACCCATGTGGCTGATCTGGTCACAAAGGCTGAGTTCCAAGCCTTTGTAGACACGATTCAGCGGTCCTTGGAAGACCTAAAACTCATCATCCAAGGGATTGTCGACAACCCTCCATCCATTGACCTCACCCCCTTCGACAATCCCTTGCAACCCTTGAAACCAAAACCCAAGACAACACAACCCGTCTCCAAATGCTACAACAGACAGTCACCCAACGCCACAACACCTCCTTTTCCCTTGCCACCCAAAGAAACCAACTCCTCATTCACGCCATCGCCACTCTCACGGCCTAGGAAACTGCGACCAATGAGACCCTAGGTAATGTGCACCCTTTTCTGGGTGGGACTGTCAACACAATAGTGGCTATCCACAATTACCACGGCCCGGGGACGTGCCCGAGTTAACTAGTAGCGTGTACGGACGGGGACTTTTTGCAATATCCTCTCAAGCACATCAATTTATCATTTATAAGTAGTGCATTATAATTCAAATTTTTCATGATTCTCACAACATTTGACTAAGCAGTTCCTTAGTCCATTAGTTTTACAACTAAAACAACATAGTTTGCACTCTTTCATGCTTTTTCCCCCTGTTAAAAGAAGTAACTAAAGAAGTAAAAGTGGGGCCGTGAAAACTCACAAGTTTGAAGGAGAATATCCAAGATTTTTGTGAAGCTTAGAGCACCAACGTCCGCACTAAGGTCCTAATCACCCGAAATTCCAATAGTTAGATCACCCTTCGGGTCATGATATAGATAACTTAAGATTATATCTTATGTAATGCCAATAAACCTTTATGGGTTAACATCGTTACCAAAAATAATCCAATATTTAATTAAATAAAGAGGGTTTTTGCACAAAAAGTTGTTATTTGGACAGATATACAGACTCCGTTTCTGGACTCTTGGTTTCACCAATCATCGTCAAGGGAACCTTCCAAAAATCATTTTACTTTTAATCTTTTTAAAACTACAACAGTCACTGTTGTTAAATTCGTTTTGTCTAACAGCATCATTATTGCTCCTAAAATTTCATATTAAACATTTTAAATACTCAAAATTCACATTTTTTTAGTGAAACCGAAACAGTAACAACAACTACTCCAAAACAGATTTCAAGATAAGTCAGATAGTTTAGGGTTGATTTTGAAGAATACGGTTGACAGGATTGTTAGAAACAACCTGTCAGTTTCAAACTCAGCCCAAATAACTTTAAATACATTTTATCAACACCAGTAAAATTATTCATTATTAAGTCAAAATTCCAAATTTGTGAAAGAAAAATTATTTGCATATACAATTAAAACTTTATATTTTTAAATTTTAAATTTATAATATCGAGTTTATTTATTTCAAAAGAATTTTAATATATTTGGCATTACATAAGTTACTTTATTAGTTACCCGTCATGACAGGGTTTTCTAAACTACCAAATGGGAGCTAAGTCAATTGATTTCCAATTACTAGATCCTAATAAATTATAATTCTAAATAGAAGAACTCTCTAAAGATACTAACCTGACGCTCCAAAAATGATGAATGTCACAGTCATGGACATCAAAATGAGGACCTTCGCTAACCGAGCCATCAAGTACATCGAGTACACAGTGGAGCGAGCTCATGGTCAGGTCAGCGTCTTTAGTGACATTGACTTGATCAATCTCAATCCCTATGACTTGTTCGAGCTATACACATACATGACTCAGCGACAGGATCATGACATAAGATTTGGGATGGCGAACAGAGCGATCGTGCAGACAATGGAAACCTTGGTGAAGCATCGAGCTAAGAGTGATTTCGAGATTGCTCTTCAGCTTGGCACCGAAAGACTATCATGCACTCCACCTGATGAAGACTTCCCTGGCCTACAGGAGAATAGATCTGCCTCTGTCCTTACTCAACCAGAACTGGGTCTTGGTATACAAAAATGAGTTTGGAGCGAAGAAATTCTTTAGGTTGATTGAGGCATTTAAGTATTCAAATGAAACACTTAAATGGTTTCAGAAAGCCATCAGAGACAGATTGGGCAGATCTCACGTACCAACAAACGATGGACAGAGACTAATACATGAAATATCTGCAGTCATCGATTACAGAGGACTACTTATGCGTTTTTGGGAAATATCACAGGGGAGACCCTAAATGTAGTCTTATATATTTTTATTTTATTTTTTGTCTTGTAATTTTCATTTCACCAATGTAAGAATTCATCATTTGATCCAATAAAAAATTTGTCAAAAGATGTTTTTCTTTAGAATAGTCTATGTTCTTCATTTATACTTTGAATGTTCTTAGAATAGTTGATGTTTGTTCTTTCATTACTTAAGGGGAGATTGTTAGACCCCATAAGTATTATGCATGAAGTAATGAAGACAAACAAATGATGAAGAACCAGAAGGCCGATAGAAGACTTCAAGGAAAAATGACTAAGTCTGATGAACAACCAGAGGGTCGATGAACTGACCAGAGATGCGATGGAAAGTGCATCTCCATAACCCCTCTGGATACTAACACTTGGAGTTTCCTTCACCAGTTCAACCAGAGGCAAGCAATGAAGATATGAAGA
>NC_037532.1:13639521-13644774 GCF_001531365.2 Cynara cardunculus var. scolymus
TATTAGCCTGCTAGTATAAATACATGATTATGCCTATTGTAATCGATGACGCTTTTACGATTTTACATTATTTATTGAATAAAGTGAAATCTTTGGCACTCAAGATTATTCTTTGAATGTTCATACATTGTTCTTGAGTGTTCATCATTTTGTTCATTAAAACACTATAATTTGGTTATTCTTAACTTGATTATTAGTGTATTGAGAGATCTGGGATCAACAGATATCCATAGAGAGATTACTTGGAACATATAAATACTAAGACTTTAGCATGTATAGAACTTTTAAAAAGGAGAGTGAAGTGAATTTCTAGTCAAAACCTATAAACCCAAGAACTCTAGATGGAAAAGGAATCTTGATCTAGTTTATATCCTAGCTTTAATGACCTCCAAGGATCTCCTTCCACCTTCAGTGATTCAATAAGTGCTCCAATTCGTCTTTGATGAAACCCTAAGCAAAAATTGGCATTTAAGCTGATCAGATCAGTCCCCGCAGCTTTTCCCACGGCTAAAGCCACAGTGAAAGTCGCCTGCGCAATAAACCAAATTTAGACAGTGAGTTACGCAAATCACTGTTTGCACTTCCTTGCCAAATATGATTAAAACTCAGTGTGGTAACATAAACCCCAAACTCCCTTATAAATATAGTGTCCTTCACTTAATAATCTATATAATATATATATATATATATATATATATATATATATATAGGGTTGAGTTCACGTGAGACCAAGGGTTTTTCGTGAGACTCGTAAGACCAATTTATATTCATTGATCAACTTTATAAACTAATGATCTAACGGTCTAAAGTTGCACAATGTCAATTTTCTGATTATTGAGAAGTCACGTGGCAATTTTGTGATTATGAATGTTCAGATTGTAGATCTAATCCAAGGGTTGAGAATTGGTCTTATGAGTCTCACAAAAAACCCTCAAATGATCCCAAGTCTGTTTATATATATATATATATATATATATAGAGAGAGAGAGAGAGAGGAGCGATCAAATGAAAACCACTCCAATTTGTAAAAACCGTAAAAACTACTTTCATCCGTCGTAATCTTATGAAATTTTTTCATAAAATTGTTTAATCTTGTGAAATTGTTTCATATAATACTTTTTTTGATGAAGTTGTTTCATATATGGTTATGAAATTGTTTCATATACTACTTAATGAAATTTTAATGAAATTGTTTCATGCATTTCTCTAAAATTAAAATAATGAAGATGATAATATCCATGATTAACATCCTTCACAATAAAAATGATTAATCAACCTCTTATAATTACAAAAAGAATGAACAAAATAATAAATTATGATTGGTGGAATAAGGTTTTTACGGTTTTTACAAATTAAGTGGTTTTTATTTGATCGTTCCCCTATATATATATAAGGAAAAACCACTAGTGTTTACATGGCATCTCCTAATGTTAGAATCCTTATTTCTCTTTTTTCTAAATTTTTTGATTTTTAAAATATGTTTAATATAAGAAAAAGACGATCTCATCCCTATATAATAAAATATGTGATTCATTAGGCACAAGCCCTTTTTAGTAAATTTGCATGCATCTTGAACCTCCTAACTCTCCATATTTCTTAGTAAACTTTCTAATTTCACTTCTATTAAATATTTCTTACACTTTAGTATAACCCCCAACTTTCCATATGCCGACAACCTTTGTAGCTTCCTCTTCATTAAATTGTGGTTTTCTCCTCTCTTATATGTAAAATTTTTACATACATCTTGCAATATAGGTTAAGTTGGTACTCTCCAATGGAAGTCTTCATCATTATTATTATGTGAGGCCAAACAATCTCTGATGAAACCCGTGCTCCTTGAGTGGTCTATCATTTTTTTATTGTATGTTAAGTACTAAGTGGATCTACTTCGACATCAACTTTATATTGGATCATGTTTGAAAAATGCAAGAAGAACTATTTTAGTTCTCCTATGCATACCAATAGTTTCAGTACTCAGTAAGCAAATAATTTTTGTGCAAACATGATTTGCTAGATTAGTTGAAGTTGTTAGCGTTATATTCTTACAAACCTCTATGCATTTGAATCTCTTCTTCAAATGTAAGTTATTAAGGTATTCCGTAAGCACTATACATTAATGACGTCAACATTAAATCATGAAGAATACTACCCCAAATCTTTGATTATACAAATAGGAGATAAAGAGTTTAAACTACTTTTAAAAGCTTGAAAGGACAGGGCTTCCAATAGCCTCTGAACTCTTTTTGGCATATTTAGTTCATATTATTAAACATTTCAACAAAAAGTTGGTCCATGATATCCATCATCTATATAAATTTGTTTATATTTTTCTCCTTTAAAGTCTCAAAGGGGTTGACATTTTCACTAGTGGAAGAAGGTTTTTTATGTTTGATTTTGTCTTTGAATCCTGCTCTTTTTAGAGTTTATATAAGTACTATATGATAAATTTTTTGATTAAGTTTGTTATTTATGTTCTTGATTTTCATTCAAATATTCTTGATGAGGTATTTTTGAGAAGACGAAAATTTGACAAAAAATAACTAAAAAACATTAATGATATAATATTTTAAATGTCCTCTATTTAATTTGAGTTAACAAAAAAAAGTTGGTTGTTAGTTGGTGGGATAAATGTAAAGAAATTTTACAAACTTGAAAAACAAATTTGGGATAAAGAAAGTTTATGAACGAACAAATATATCTATTCCTTGCAACTATATTTCTAATAATCCTAAAATAATCAATAATAATCATGATGTAATTTTAGTAATATCGTTTATAATATGTCTAAAAATCATCTTTAATGTTAATTTAATTATTATAAACAAATAATTTTTTTTCCTGAAAGGAAATCCAGACAAATTTATAAAAACCAGAACAAAAGAACAAAGGTTAGGCAGAACGTCACAGCCAGCCAAACAACAAAGCTAAAAACTTGTATAAACAAATAATGTTTATGAACAAGAAGGTGAAAGTTTAAAAGTATCAAATTATATTGAGATTCATGTCTAAACAAATAATAACATACAAATTAAAGCTAAGATGTTGATATTTAGCTAACCAATGTTGTTTATGGTTTCAAAAAAATAAAGGATTACCTCATATAATTTTCTAGAAAAAGTTGTATAAAATAGTACATGAAAAATGAATTCACATCTTTTGACAATTAGCACCAACCCCGTTTGACTTTTTCAGTTCAAGATAAATGCATTTGCACGAATCAAAAAGTTCACAAAAATTGAAAATTGTATTTACCTGCATAGTTGAACCTTATTCAAGAAAACAATATAAATGATACTTGAATCAAAAGAGCTCTCTGTTTTTGCTAGAATACATGTCAACTAAGAGAAATCGATACCATTAACTTTATAACATATTTTATTTGATTTTGAATGCATATTTTTTTCACAGAGGTGGCTATATGGGTATGAATATATAATAAAAAGAGTTTTTATAATATAATGTGTTTTTTATTTATGTAACTGTTTTTTTTTTCTATATTCAATTAACTAACTCCATATGATGGTTTATTATAGTCTTCTTTTATGTGCAACCCATTTCAAAACCGGTTTAATAAATAGGTTGCGAAACAAGCATTAAGTTATATTGGAAAGATTATTTTTGTGTTCTACCGGTATAATTCTTAATACTTCATACACATTTGCAACTAATCATTTTTGTACAACTTTAATTTCAACACTGGAGCATTACTGATGCGAGCCATGGCATGGAGGACCATGTCCTATTCTTTAGGGAGGCCTATGACCAGGCTAACAAAGGGTGTTTGCGCTTAAATGCGCATAATTTTTGTGCGAGACTCTATTTTATGTTCATAATATATTGATTCGAAACTTGAAACGAGGAACATGTTCTGGGAAAATGTTCTTAGAATCAACAGGATCAACCTTCATTCATTTATCGTACGTTGCATCAATTACTTTTTACAAGTACATTCAATGTTTTACATTGTATTTTATTAGTTGTCAATAAATTAACGAGTTACGTTTCATCTCAAAGTAATTACATATTTATTTTCTAGCAACACATTTTTGTCATCGCGCAACGCGCGATGCCACGCACTAGTTATCATAAATAAAAGTGAGGAATGCAACTAAATTTCGGGCGTTACATGTAAACAACCCATATTTCTATAGCAAATGCTAAATAGACATTACTGTTTGTAATGATGTGCCAACTCATGACAAGATGAAGAAACATAACATGATAAAACCCGTTCAACTTGGTACTTCGATACACACTTTCAGAGGGGAATCAAACTATCAAGGACCCATGTCCATCTATTCGAGCATGTTCCGTCTTTAAACCTACATTATGCCTCGAATATTAAGTTTAAGTTTTTATCAATGAATAAAGATTTTACTTACTGGTAGTTGCTGAAATGATAGTCATAGGATCGATATGGTGGAGACACTCCGGATTACGCTTACCCCGTTTTTTACTACCTGCATTTTGTTTAGAACCGATGTTTCTAAATGACATGAGAAACTACAATGAGGTCAAACGTCAAGTCTTAGGAGTCACAATAAGGTCACAACGTTTTTTGAGACATGACTTATAGCGGTAACTTTTTATATCATATATACAATTACATATATACATACATATACATATATATATATATGTGTGTGTGTGTGTGTGCGCGCGCGCGCGCATGTGTATATACATTTATGGAAAAGTTCATTTCATAAAGTGATCTTAACCCTTCTGTCAACATTTGTTGTTTTGACTGTAAAGCATCGGATAATTCTTCGTATGGATATACGAAAGATAAATGGGTAGTTTCGTAACTTTTATAAATAGACATCAAACGGGTTCATATGTAAACTCATGTGATACACGTATGAACTATATAAGGAAACAATGAAATATTTATGAAACCACACATGTACTAGATTAAATGGATGATTGAGATTGTTTTGCAATGATTGTAACAATGGGTTAAGTTACATAATAAACCCCCCCCCCCCCTTTATCTCTCTCTATATATACAAAAACTCTTAAAAACCACTTTTTATGCATAAAGTACCATTTATTAATGCATGTTACTTTAAACTCAAGATTACAAGTAGATTGTGCGTAAGTACAACTTATTAAAGCTCCATATCTGAATTCATGTAACTAACTACAGATATACATAATCAAATACAGGATAAACATCTCATTTTAAATATAAAAAATCTAAAATATAATTAAGATAATTATTGAGTTCTAACAGAATACTTAATTATTATTTTT
>NC_037532.1:13644835-13647232 GCF_001531365.2 Cynara cardunculus var. scolymus
AAATAAATTAAAGAAATTACATAAAAAATGAGAACTTTTAAATAGTTGATTTGATATTAACATTGATATTTTTTTTTCAAATATTAATGATATCTCAAATTTATATCTTATTCAAAAATAAAATCGTTATTGTTTTTTAAAAAACACATAAAATTGTATTATAACATCGACAGAGACAAAAAACAACATAGAACATTAAAATCGAGATGTATCTCGCTGCATAGCGTCAAGTACCCTTCTAGTATATATATACACACACATACATACATATATGTATTTTAATATTACTCTAATAGTGGTCAATTTCAAAATAAAAATGTTAAACATCATGAGAACGTAAGAAAGAAAGGTACATAATATGTAAATCATCGACAAAATTCGAAAAATATCTATTTAAAGATATATAGTCGACATTACATATTATTCAATAAATTATGTCGATAATTCTAATCCTCCCTCTAGGCCTCTACTTTAATATAGAAATCATGCAACTTACTAAAAATATATGAAAAAGTCAAACTTAAGATGATATGGGAAGCAAACATTAATAAAAAAATATAAAAATAGAAAGATATTTCTGGATTGTAAATTTAAAATACAAAATGGTTACGTCTTGTTCTATATATGAAGACAAAAATAGCATCTAATTCATTTATATTTAAATCTATATATAACACATAACTCATTAAGGCTTTGAATGTTAATTCAACATATCATCGTATAACGAGAGAAGAAGAAAAGGGAAGTTGAATCCATGTTGAGGAGGTACAATCATGTACTCATATATTAAAACGTGTATCTTATTAACCATAATGGTGATGTCTGATTGGTTTGAGCTTGGCTTCAAATGTTAAAAGTATCAGGAGATCTCAGGTTCAAATCCAAGGAGGAATAAAACTCCTCTTGTGGCCACGGAGGTTCAAATGTGGTGACTCCGGACTATCTGCAAAGCAGGTGGTTGTCATGAGATTAGTCGGCTTGCATAACGGGTTGGATATCGAGGTTAATCAAAAACAAATTGTATCTTATTCTCTCCATCTATGATTTTCTAGTATCATTTATCCGTTTTTTACAAAAGAAAAAACAAAAATACATGTTAATTTGATCCGTTACAAAATAAAATTTCTGGATTGTTTGATTTGAGTTTATGATATAACGTATGTAACATCTTATCAAAATCTACATCTGTTTTCGTGCTAAATACAACATAATATATAGTTTTTAATTGTTATATTTTTTTATTTATTTTCTTCATGTGTATCTTTATTTTTATAATGATGATAATTAAGTGTTGAAATGTAATAGAATATAAAAATTATTATGGGAAAGGAAAATGGTTTTTAGGAATATTGAATAAAATATAGTATAGTTACATTTTTTATAAATAATAAGTTTCGTGTTGATGTAATTTGTTTATTAATTTATTATATGATTATTTATTACGGTTTTAATGATTTATGTAAGCTTACACACACATATTTACATATGTGTAGAATTAGAATCGTGTAGGAATTTTTTGTGAGAATTATAGGAACCCTTTGGTTGCCCTCATCCGCCAATTGATCTTGTTAGGGTCGTAAACGAACTGAACGTTCAGCGAACCATTCGGCGGAAAGTTCGTTTATGTTCGTTTATTTAATAAATGAACGGACATGAACAATTTTTTTTTGTTCGTTTAGTTAAACAAACGAACATGAACAAGAGTCTCGTTTTTTTCATTTATGTTCGTGAACGTTCGTTCATTTACCGTTCGTTTATATTCGTTCGTTTATATATTAAATTTAATATATAATCTTTTATTTATTTACTTTGAATTCAAATAATATTTATTTGTGTTCGTTTACGTTCGTTTAGCATGTTAACGAACGAACATAACGAACACGAACACACCTGATTTCTAAACGAACGAATATGAATACAAAAATTTCGTTCGTTTACCATTCATGTTCGTTTGGTTAAGTTAAACGAACGAACATGAACAAGCATTCGTTCGTGTTTGTTCGATTCGTTTACAGCCCTAGATCTGGTGTCATAAGAAATGCGGTGGCATAGATGTAAATAAACAAAACTTCGATGGTGAAGTTGTAAGCAAGAGCTTAACACCCCTGAAATATCTTAAAGTAACTTTAATATGAAAATGTTCAACTTTAATTAGAAAGATACTCGAACAATGCAACGACATAAATCTCAATTTTAATGTTTAGTTTTATTTTGTTTCTATCAAGTAATATAGGTTTTATGTGGTTTTGAAAAAGGAAAATGTTTTAATTTTTGAATAAAATATAAATTTGAAAAAAAAAATCAATATTAGTATCAAAATTAACTATTTAATAATTCTCTTTTTTTGGTGTAAGTTCTTTAATTAAATTTTTTATTATAATTTAATTTAGATTTAAT
>NC_037532.1:13649896-13677317 GCF_001531365.2 Cynara cardunculus var. scolymus
GATGAAATCGGATAGGGATGAAATCTTTTAGGGATGAACGGTTTTAAGAGTTTTTAAGAGTTTTAAAGAGTTTTAATCAAATGCTTTATAAGATAGTATAAATAATAAATGAACGTTAATATAAAACATGAAAAATAGTGGATATTAACATACCCAAACATAAGTGGACATATATTAACATTTTTTACCGAGAAAATATTAACATACGTATACTTAATCGGTCTCGACCAGCCCAGATGCAGGATATGCGATGATGATCTGCCCTCCTTCGAAAAAGGCAATGCACATCAATGCGTTTCGATCAATCTGTGCTCAAACAGGATCAACGGTGTTCCTACAATTCTCACAAAATTTGGAATTTTCTACCAAAACCCAACCATATATTTACATATATAAATATATATGTGACATCTTCGTAAAATAAAGGTATTCGCATTTCAATCCTTTCATATACATTACACATATACAGAGGAAGGATTGTGTGAGAAGTTAAATATTTTACGACAAGGCGAGAAGTTTTAATATCATATACAATTAGTTGATTACACTCTTTTAGGTGTGTTTAATCATATATGATTAAGCGTCTATGTGTTGTCAATGCAACATGTACATGATCATATATGATTAAACTTGTGTATCATGTGCGTAATCATATATGATATTCAAACTTCTCCTCTTATCGGCAATTATTTGATGCCTACCCGCTTTCAGTAAAAGTGTTCTTCAAAAGAGTGACAACGATATCTAACCAATATCCTTGTCATATTGTCTGTGTCATGCATTTCTGTTGCAATCAGATATAGTAAATACTCCCCTTTACATCAAAATTAACAAAAAGATGTATAGATTTTCAATATCATCATTTTTTATTTTCATAAGCAAACCATTTATGAATAAACGCAAATAATTCCAAACACCTTGTTCTTGTGGTAATTATTATTCATTTAGTCAGGAAATGAAGTCATTAGGTCGAATGGCTCAATGAAGTTGATCAGTCAAATCACATACAATTTAGTGTTATATATATATATATATATATATATATATATGTATGTATATATATATATATATATATGTATGTATAGAGAGAGTGGGAGAGAGAGAGAGAGAGTACCAAACTCCATCATCTTAGCTTTGAAGGTAGCAAGATGGTTTCCTCCCCAACACTTCTCTTGAGTATCACAGCAATGTCCCCATTATAGCAATTCATCTTGTTATTTATAGTTGTTGATCAAGAGCCATTCCCAATGTAACCAAATAGCCATGGATATCCACAAAACGATCTTCTTGATGGCCATCCTCTTCATTTACAGTCACCATACCAACTCTTTGTTACTTGGTCTCTATCAAGATCAAGATTCTGATATAATGCTTGAAAAAACAAGCAACCATTTCTCAGAACATAGGTAGCATCAGTCAAAAAATCTGCAAATTTATATTCATTATTACAATGTTGTATTCTTTGTTTGAGGTTGTATCTTTCTTTTTATATAACTATGTCAATTTCCAAGCACCTCGACTAATCTCATGGGGCCCTAAAGCTAACAGTCACAAAAACTTCTGGTGGCCCTAAGGGACTCAAACCTAACCAACCTGACCAGTTGGCTACCCCCAAGGGTTAAGGTCGTGCCCTTTTGACCAAAAGGTCGAGGGTTCGAGTCTTGATTTGATAATTCATGGGTTTTGCAGGATTGATGATATGGATGAGATGGAAGATGACTCATGGGCAATGGTGCAGAAAAGTGGGAACCAATTTGTGGTGAATGATCAGCCGTTTTACGTGAACGGATTCAATACTTACTGGTTGATGGTATTGGCTGCGGATGAGTCTACAAGAGGGAAAGTCACCGAGGTCTTTCGACAAGCATCGGCTGTGGGGTTGACAGTGTGTCGAACATGGGCTTTCAACGACGGTCAGTGGCGTGCGCTTCAGAAAAAACCTTCTGTTTACGATGAAGATGTTTTCAAGGTTCTTTCTATCCCCTATCTATCATCTAAAAACCCGACCAGTAAATCCCATGCAGATATATGGTCCGGGGGTGGTAGGATGTACACAAACCTGCCTCTATCCAATGGGGGTAGAGACCTCTATCTATCATCTATTAAAGTTTTTTTCTTACCATATGCGAGAGTCTACAGGCCTTAGATTTTGTGGTGAGTGAAGCAAAGAAATTCAAGATTAGGCTTATACTGTCATTGATCAACAACTGGGGTGGTTATGGTGGCAAACCGCAATACGTCAAGTGGGGGAACGAAGCCGGCTTAAATTTGACTAACGAAGATGATTTCTTCTCTCATCCGACTCTTCGAAGCTACTATCAATCCCATGTCAAGGCAAGTTTCTAGCCTTTGTGTGCAAGCGTAAAGATCTTTTCTAAATCTTCAAGGGGACCCATCACACYGGTCCCACAACCATCATAGGAAGGTAAATCACRTGGTGSTGYCCASKRRSMYCYYYTWTATGGATGCCTACCATCTTACCACTACGGCAACATACGGGGACCACTAATCTTAGTACAGTTGTCCCAATTGTTAAAAACAATCTTTTTACAAAAACAATGTTACATGTAGTCATTTGATATGTYGACATGGTTTATTGGGTGTGTAGACGGTGCTGAATAGAGTGAATACCGTAAGCAACATGACCTACAAAGACGATCCCACTATTTTTGCTTGGGAATTGATGAACGAGCCGAGATGTCCATCGGATCCTTCCGGAGATAAACTACAGGTATTTTTCCATTCATGAAAACCAATCGGCATATGTGCGCTCTGAACTAAGTAAAAGGACCAAAGGGTCTTTGACCCAACGATATCCAGGTCATAGGTAGATCCCAACCTCCCTATGTCAAGGGTTCAAATCTCAATCGGAAGGAGTGTATGTGAGTATCTGTCGTATATTATATATACTTAAAAAAACTAAGTAAACGGTGTGTAATTTTACAGGAATGGATAGAAGAAATGGCAGTTTATGTGAAAACTATTGATCCAAAGCATCTGGTGGAGATTGGTCTTGAAGGATTTTATGGGGCTTCAACACCTAACAAGGTTCAATATAATCCAAATACTTATGCTCAACAAGTGGGAACTGATTTCATCAGAAACCATCAAATTCTTGGTGTTGATTTTGCTTCTGTACATATTTATGCCGACTCTTGGTAAGTCTACTAAAGCTTGTAACTTTCTATAACATGTGCATGCCAACATATAAGCCAACTTATTTTTAAAGCTTATTGGAAAAACCCCATTTTATTAACCATACCATAAGCTAGCTTTTTGAAAAGTTACTTTAAAGTAGTCTTTCAACCTGTTATATTAGGTCATTTTATATTCTCATCTACCTTATTAACTAGTTTTACCAAACAATTAATGACTAGTTTATCATCTAATAGCTAGCTTTTCATGCAACGAACTTTGCTATGCTTCCTATTTTGGATATCGTACTTTTATAACTTCATTTTGGTAGCTTATATGTGACACCTCGAATATTTTTGCTTAATCAAAATAATTCAATCATTATCTTTTTAATTGTTATTTTTGTTATTAACATTGGTGATATTTTTTAAATGCTTACATTATCAGCTAGTTTGCCAAATATAGTTGTATATCGTAGGTTGTACAACAAACAAGATGTTATGCTGATAGATGTAATGCTTTTATGAAGGATTTCACCATCAATATCTGATGCCCATATCTCATTCACCAAGTCATGGATGCAATCACATATTGATGATGCAGAACAATACCTTGGGATGCCGGTGGTTTTCAGCGAGTTTGGCGTATCTGCAAAAGACCAGGGATACAACATATCATTCAGGGATACACTGATAAGCACAGTATACAACACAGTATTAGACTCGGTAAGAAAAGGAGGGAGTGGAGGTGGAAGTCTTCTATGGCAAGTGTTTCCTGATGGAACCGAGTACATGGATGATGGGTATGCAATTGTTCTTTCGAAATCTCCTTCAACGTCAAACATCATATCTCGACATTCCACAAGGCTTACGCTCTTCAACTCGTTGTGCAAATGGAAATGCCATTGGGGTTGCAAGAAGAAGCATGGCTTCCAATACCATGATGAACTTTAAACAACAATGGTATACACTCGTACTAAAAGAAATCAAGTAATCAGCATATGTATGCTCACATTGTGGATGAATTTGCATGCAAGTAATACTATATGTTTTAAAGATACATGAAAGTATGTCAAATTACCAATGGACCATTGGTCCAACAGTACCTGGATTTGGATTTGTTGGGTTACAGTAAACCCGGCTTCCCAAGAGGTACAAGGTTCAAACTACACCAATGGTGATGTGTGTGTGAATATCTACGGTATATAAATATTAAAAACAAGTATGTCAAGTTTTAGTTAGTTGGGAGTCTATTGGTTGAAATCCAATGGATATAGGTTGGAACCGATCCTATCTAATCATCCATTGGATGTTGAATTTTTGTCAACCGACCCGATCCAATTAACTTTGGACGACCATTCTAATCCAATAGATGATTGGATCAAATCAGTTTCATCAATTGGATTTTACTGTTGGTTGTCCATTTGATCAGATTAAATCCAGCTAATACTTAGCTTCAATCCAATTATCCAACCAATTAATCCACAATTTCAACTAATTCTTCATATGTAATCCAAATTTTCTTAAAGACACTACATGTATACATCAAATAAAAACAAATGCATATCCATACCAATGTTGAAATTTATAGATCTTTACTTGTAGATCTCAAAGTTAAACGCCATCTTTTACCAAAAAAAATTGCATAATTGATGTAACTTTCACAAATGCAGTTGTGCACACTGCACTACAAATGACTCCATTGTGCATGAAATAGAGCATAAACATAAGTGTTCAACAAAGAGAACAAAGGTCAACACAAATCAATTTGACTACTTAATCATTTTGCATCAAATTATTCAGCATCTACCAAACAGCTCTTAAGCGGTGCCACCCAATGGGGTGTGTCTGCGAAGAAAAGAGGCTGCAGGCTGGACATAAGTAAATCCCTGAAAGAGGTTAGCCGAGCCATTTGGGCTGGATGCGGGGGAGTCCAATAGTGGCATGTCGGTCCACCGTTTGTCAAAGTTAGCGATGCATTGGCTTCCAGAAACTTCGGGCCGAAAACTTGGTTGGATTTCTCGAGCATCTAATTTCTTCCAGTTGATCTGCTTGAACCACTTGTGATGCTTTATTTCATCACTTCCCATCGACCCATTGCCAAGCCGCTTGCTTGGATCCTTTTGTAGCAACTAGAGATGGAGAAAGTGAAGAATTTTGTTACCCAAGGAGATATAGTGGTCAAACTATTTAAAAACTAAAGCATTTGTCGAAGAATAACATCAAATATAGAAGGTAAAAATGTTTCAAAATGCAATGAAGTTTGTATTGTTCCTATTTAGTGTAGCAGAGATTTTTTTCTCAACATCCATATAACAAAGTTTCCTATTGTTTTACCCATTTGATCATTAACTTGCTGATCTTACATCATTTGATGATGTGAATGTTAACTTTATCATCCACTTTGTCATATGACCCTTTCATAAACATTTTGTAAACCTTTCGTAATACGGGTATCCACGTCATTAAATGTTACAAGATCACCAGGATACCGCCATACCGGTTATAATGGGTACAAAATAAGAAATTTTGGAACTTCGTTACATCGATTGTTCGTTACACCAAGTAGGAACTAAACCAAACTTTTGTTGCATTTTGGCCAACATAAAAATGACATGATAGAAATTCATTTTGATTAAAGATCAGAAATAAGTGAACTAACCCCTTTCAGCAGGGCATGTGCTTCGCTTGTTAAAAATGCAGGTAGCTTCAACTTATCCTTCACTATCTTTTTCTGTACTTTGTCCCGATTCCCTCCATGAAAAGGTGGCTGTTCAAAATCGAAGGCAAAATTGACATATATTAGAAGAAATTCCACAATAAGAATTAAGAAGTTTACAACAAAAACCAAGACAACAGTCGACTTTTGAGTGTCAAATAGGCGATTGTTCCTCCATGGTTAGAATAATTATAGAGCCGATTTGAAAGTAGGGTATGGGAATGGGAGGAGTTAGGATGTAGGCAGACCTTATGTCAACCACTAGGGTCGAGAGGTTGTTTTTGTTCGATGGGCAAGGATTTCAACAAGAATATTCCAAACATCACGATTCAAAGAACTAATTTAGCATTATGCATAAAATAATCATATAACTTGTTCACCTGTCCTGTGAGCATCTCAAACAGCAAGATTCCAACGCTCCACCAGTCTGCAGCTTTGTCATGGCCCTTGCCAAGAATAATTTCAGGTGACATATATTCTACCGTCCCGCATAAAGAATTTGATCTTGCATTCTCATCAAATTCTTTTGCTAGGCCAAAGTCTGTAAGCAAAGCCTGAAAAAAGAACATATGTCATGACTATAAAAGTCTTAGAAGAAGGGTGTGTTTGTGACAAAGAAGAGAACAAGATTGTACATGGCCATCTACATCAAGTAGAATGTTTTCAGGCTTAAGATCCCTATGCATTATGCCGTTTGCATGAAGGTGAGAAACAGCTGAAACAATCTCTGCAGCATAAACACGAGCCAGATCCTCTCTGAAAGCATGAGCATGATATCATAATCAGTTTTATATCTTCAACATTTTAATGATTTACAGAAACTGATACTAAAACAACTCACCGGAAAAGTCCATGGTGATATAGCTGGAAAAAAAGATGTCCTCCATTCACAAAGTCCAAAACAAGATAAAGTCTATATTTAGTCTGAAAGCAGAAAGGTATATGGTTAGAGCTCCCTTAGCTGGGAGTTGGGCCCTACTGCACCAACTGTCCTTGGCTTGGTGACATTAGAGGAATTTTTCTTTCCAAGTATATATAATTATATACGGGAAAACTCACACACTCCTCACCTTCGGTGAGGCTTGAACACTTGACCTCCAGAGAGGTTGGGATCTACGGGTAATTCAGGTACCTAGAGGTGCACAAAAAGCCCACCCAAGCCTGAAGCCTGGGCCTAGTAAGCCTGAGCCCGATCAGGCCAACATTTATTTTCAAGGCCCAGTTAAAGCCTGGCCTGAAAAAGCCCAAAAATACCCAGTTAAGCCTGAAAGAGCCCGATCAGGCCCTCCTTCAACCCCAAAGCCCGACCTTTTTTTCCTCAGTGGAAAACAGGACTGGAAGGCACGGGCAGGCCCGAAAATGCCCGGGACTTGTGCATCTCTGGGTACCATTGGGGGCTGGTCCCATGGGCCTTTCCGGAAAGTTCTCTTACACAACTTTTCCTTTGTACTTCCCAAAGAGGCTGTTTGTTGACTTGAACCATGGTCGTCCTCTCATAAAAGAGTAACCTTAATAGACGGGAGAGGAAAAACCTTTATATGAAATATCTCTTGATTTTCGCAAAAAATAAGATTTTCATGACTCAAACCCATAATTGTATGGTCACAAAATAGTAACTTCAGGGGTTGGGGAGGAAAATCTTTAAATGTAGTTATCCTTGTATTTTGCAAAGAGCCTGATTTTGTGGCATAAATCCATGACCATTCAGCCATATAAAGTCACAAATAAAGCATACCAAACCGGCCCAGTGAACCACCTTGAAAGTAGGGTCTGGGTCGTGAGATGTATGCAAACCTGACATTTGCCCTAAAAGAGTAGAGCAGTTGTTTCCATGAAGATCCCAGCTTAGTCATAAAGTAACAAATGAGCAACCTTATGGTTGTTCTATTGCCCACCTTTACACGTAAAAAATAAACAAAATGTGCAGTTTAGGAATCTGTACAAAAGCTACCTGGAAAGAGTACCGGAGTTGGACTATAAAGGGATGATCAACCTTGGTCAAAATATCCCTCTCTGCTTTCATGTATTCAGCATGATTTTTCTCCACAATCTTATCCTTCCTCACAACCTTCATTGCAAATATTTCTAAAGTGTCTCTCTTTCTCACTTGATATACTTTTCCAAACGCTCCTTGCCCAACAACTTTCATGACCTCAAAATCTTCAAGGCCTATGCTTTGAACCTTTTCGCACTTCTCATCACATCCATAACCATTTTCAGAACCTTCCTCAACTCCTTCGTCTATCACATCATTAAAGTCATCTATGAGCTCTAATGATTCTTCTGTTTCACATATGGTTAGGTTACTTAGATTTAGCAGGTGGCTGACACGTGGTGATGGGCCCACTAAAGAATGTGAACGGCTAAAAACGACCACTGGATCATCATATACAATCTCAGTTGAAATCTCAGAACTTCCACGGCTAGGATGAGCCGGTAGTGGACCAAATGTATCAGAGAAGTCCAATTCAACGGTGTCTAATGTTCCATCAGGTGGGCAAAGAGGGATGTGTAAATAGTTCCGAGAAGATTTGCACGTCTTGTTTTCCATTAAAGCGGTTAATTGAGAAGAAACCATGGTAGAAAATAGCGAGGAAGGCCCAAAGATGGTTTTGTATTTATTTGCCTAAAACAATATAACTATGGATGGAAAGAAACTAAGATTCGAGCTGATGAGAGACTTCTACCAATGGCCTTAATTAGAAGGAAGTTCAAGTAAACAATCGGATTCTTAAAGAAATTTGAGAGAACGCAAACCAAAGTACAGTAAGTGGAGCTGCTGTTGTTTCCCGATTTACAGGAAACGTTGGATGCCAAACTGTTTTTTGAATTCATGAAGATCTGGTCGTCAATTCTGCTTACATAAAAGAAAACACGAATAAGAAAGCAAATCAATAAGTCTGAATAACTAACAATTTTAATTGTGTGAGTTATAGTTCATGGTTCACTAGTTTATTCTTCATTTGCATTTTTTCGATCCTATTTCATACGATGACTTCACATGTGACTAAAAAACAGAGAAACATACGCTAAACTATGCACCATTAAGTTTCCCATCACTAAAATATCATGTTTTTGGCTACTAAGACATAATTCCGATGACACT
The DNA here is from genome assembly GCF_001531365.2 of Cynara cardunculus var. scolymus. NCBI lineage: Eukaryota > Viridiplantae > Streptophyta > Magnoliopsida > Asterales > Asteraceae > Cynara > Cynara cardunculus. The sequence goes on from NC_037532.1 coordinate 13,658,856, forward strand.
ATCCGTAATATATAGCCACAGTCCCATTCGCAACATTTAGAGCAAATTAGTCCATATGTCCGGTTCAAAGGGTCCGCTGTTGAATGTTGATGTGACTAGTTCAGAAATTATACTTTTCAAATATAAATGGAGATGGATTTTAGTTGTTTTTTGTTTCAAAATGTTCTACTATCATGATAGATTGTTCTATAGTTCTACTTTAATATGAACAGTCATTTTTAACCTACACCCAAAAAAATTGTTGTTGAACTTTGAGGATAAAAAATGTAACTCAGTTGAAACTCAAAAGCCAAATGACAAATTTTCTTTCAGGATGGAGGTGGTGATAGGAAAAGCAAAGAATAAATACTTCCATTAAGATCTAAGAACAGATAATCCAAGAAATTGCACAACCCCATCCTTTAAAAAGCATAAATTTTACTTTTATGCATCAATCATCCATGAATGTTGCAGAGAACACTTTTACATGACACAACAAGTTTCTGTTCTGTCATAGCACACCAAAGGCACCCTAAGATCTCACAACAAGATCAACCAGACTATTGACCCAAATAAAGACAATCCTAGTTCCATGTTTATGAGACCATTTGCTACTTCAAACAAAATATGCAACGTAAACCTATCACCTATAAAACTAAAAGTTACTTCGTTTGTTGCAAAAGGGTCCAATTTTGACTTTTATAGTCAAATTGACAACTTGGTCAAACCAATACTAATATGAATCTATTTCCAACCTCAGAGGAACACAATTGTTGCTGTTGAATGCTAGTTTCCTGTGGAAGATACTACATTTAACATAAAATCATTTCAATTGTCAATCCCAAAAATTATAAAAATATCCCCTAAAAAGCCAATAAGATCTCAGATCTTTCAAAGAAAAAGCTTAAATCATCACAAGATTCAACAAAGGAAACCAAATTTCTCAATTATGTGAAACAATTCATCCCTATATTATGATTTAACAATTTAACAAATGATAGAAACAAGAGATCGGTATTTTCATACGCCAAATAATACGGATTCAAGAACACAATTCTGCTGAAACGAATATAAAATCTCGAGAAAGCATAAACAAAAACAGATCGAAGAAGAAAAGAAGAATAATTGGGGTACCTAGGAAGTGGTTGAAGGATGATTTTGGGCGGTGTGTTTTTTTGGGGCAGCAGTTCTTGAGATTACAAGATTGAAAAGCGAAATTGTTGGGCCGCCACGTTAAATTAGGAAGACCAATTTCCAAAAGAGTGGCTTTACCACGTGTCAATCGTTGAGCGGCTAATTGGATACAATACAAAATCCTTTTTCTTTTTTCTTTTTCTTTTTCTTTTCCTTTTAAAAGATACTTGGAATATTTTAAAATTTATTCGGATATTGGAATCGTATTTGAATGGATGGTTTTCATTTAAATTTATAAAGTACTAATTTTTTTATAAATTAGAAGTGTATTTGTACAATGTAACGAGATACATCTTGATTTTAATGTTTCGTTTTTTTTGTCACAGTCTATGTTATAATACGGTTTTATGTGGTTTTGAGAAAACAATAATATTTTTATTTTTGAATGAAATATAAATATAAAGATATCATAAAATTTTGATATATACTGATATTAGTACCAAACTAACAATTTAAAATTCTCATTTTTTTTGTGTAATTTCTTGAATTCATTTTTTTATTGTTGGTTTAATAATATAACTTTTTATAAAGATAATAATTAAGTTTTTTGTTAGAATTCAATGATTATCCTAATTATATTTTAGATTTTTTATATTTAAAATAAGATGTTTATCCTCTATTTAATTATGTTTATCTGTAGTTAGTTACACGAGTTCATTCATGGAGTTTTAATCAATTGTACTTATGCACAAATTACTTGTAATCTTGAATTTTAAGTAATATACATCAATAAACAGTACTTGATGCATAAAAAATAATTTTTAAGAGTTTTTCTCAAATGTTTTATAATATAGTATAGATTAAGGGGGGTTGGGATTGCTTATTTTAAACAACTTAGGCTTTTCTATAAAAAAAACACTTATCAATTTATTATAAGTCATAAGAGTTTAACTTCTTCAAAAACTTCTTATTACTGGTTTGGCACCAGTATAAATTGTTTATCCAAACACTCAAAAGTGTTTATTACCGATGTCACACCGAAATAAGTCAATAAGTTGTTTTTATAAGCAATCCCGAACACCCCTAATTACTAGTTGTATAGTTGTATGTAATGAGACACAACTCAAGAATGTAAATTTAAAATAATTTTTATTAAAATATAAAATTTGAAATTTACCGAGTATTTTGAAATTTTTCATTATAAAACAACATATGGATTCTTAATACAGATTTCTAACATCACGAATGTTGTTTCATATGTGAAACAACATATGGTGTCATAGACAATATTGGTTTACAAAACAAATGATCATGATCAAATGCAATTGTTACTGAAACATCCACATGTTGTTTCATAGGTGAAACAATATTGGTATGAAACATACTCGTTCTTTATTAATTCATATATGAAATATCACTGATTGTTCTTTCTTTTGTTTTCTATTCACCAAATCTTGTTTGGTTTTTCATACATGAAACATCATTGTTTTATGTTGAAGTGTTTTTCACCAATTGTTTTGTGTTGTTTGATATTGGAAACAATACATGTTTCATGTATAATGCTAGTTTGCAAAAACATGTGGTGAAGTATAACTGTAAATGAAAAAATCCTTTTGGTATCTTATAAGTGAAACAACAAGGTAAACCGAACAGCAATAATTCAGCGGGTTTGGGTTTTCTTTCTCCATATAAGATGTTCTTGTATTCTTTTTTAGTTTATTTAATTTTTTCCATGTTAGGTTTCACTCGCAGTGACACTGGTACCATAACTAAAACTTTAAACCATCATTAAATAAATCTCTTCAAAATATTAAACACGACATTTTTTTGATTTATCGAATATATAAAAAAATTAAAATTTTCTTTTTTTCATACAAAGTCTTTAATACCGCCGTCTGCATAGTAAAATCAATTTATCGCCAATAAAAACATCATTTTTTCATTACGTATTTTTAATATGATATTATATAAATAAATAAATAAAACTTTAAGCAAATTTAAGTAATTTTAAGCATAATAAAACAAAGAACGTATATCATATAAAATAAATAATTTAATAAAAGCAAACAAATACACATACAAAAACCACATGGATATCACATTTTATTTCTTTTCAAATAAATAAATACATAAACATTGATGTGTTCTTCTAAATAACAAACAGTCACACGATATATACTGGTTTATTAATAACCACAATACATAGAATGACATAAAAAATACAAATTGAGAAACTCTATAAATATAACAAATGGAGAAGAAAATTTATAATAATAAAACTCCACATGGATCACACTTACTCATAATCTGATTGTTGTCTAAAAACAAAAAAAAAAACTTGAATAAATACAAATTATTAATAAAACAAAATTATGCAAAATAAAAAGACACATAAAAAAACGCATACACAATATAAATAAATTCTAAAAATAAGGATGACGAAGAATCATGTTTAATAAAATATAATAGAGAATAAATTTTTGAACAAACATTCGTCAACAACATATAACCCACATAAATTATAAATTAAGATGTAATATTTGTTATCGGGAAAAGTTTATAGAGGAATAACATTCGGTATGGACAATAAAAGTATTCTACATAACAAAAAATACAATATATAATGCATAGAAAAACAAATGTAATAATAATTAAACAAATATAATAACATGGAATAAAAACCATCCATTAACAACAAATAACCCACACAAATCATTATATAAAATGTAACAATTCTTACATGAATTTTATGGAGAAAGAACAACAATATCGACGATAAAAAAATTTGCAAAAAAACACAATACATCAATAACAACAAATAGCTTACATAAAAACATAAAATGAACCATAAAGAATGCAGCTTCCATCTTGATTTAGGTATTCGATTGTGTAGTTTGCCATATAATGGAAGAATTAGTAAAACAAAAGAAAAAATGTTAAATGAGATATAATATATATAGATGAGATTAGAAAACGGAATAGAAAAACGAAAGGTCTAGAACATTTATAAGTTAATAAAAGACAATTAAAATAATCAACAAAATAAATCTAAAAAAATCTAAATTTTTGAAAAATAATAATTATGAAATAACTTTTCCACAAAGTGTCACATAAGAAACTTCATATTTTACTTTTAGATTTATATAAAATAATGATGTCAAATGCTCAATTAAGGACATCTCTGGCTTGAAAAATTTTGTTTTTATTTTGGAGAAAATAATGAAATACACATTTTTCATTCACGGGTAAAAATAACTTATTTAACATTTCATAAATATAAAACAATGAGAAAATCTCTTTTAAAAATCATCTTGTGACAATGTCTCACACCATTTATTGTAAGTTTATTTTAATTAATAGATGGAAAGATGAAAATAATATAATAAATATCAAGAATGAAGATGAAAAAGTTGGGGGGTTAAACTTTTTAAAATTACCAAAACAATATTTTAAAGATTTTTATAGAATCTTGTAATCATAAAATATAAAAACTTTATTCGAATTTAAATGATCTAATCGTAAACACAATCATATCCTACGATAACAATAAATCCAACAATATTGAAAAGAAAAAATATGTAATAACAAATCCATTTTATAAATAATATAATTTTTACATGCCTTTTGTAAAACCTTTTAAATTTTCTTCAACTCTTATTTCTTCATTACTCACCAAACGATTTCTGTAAATTGAAAAAATCTTGAAGTAGTCAAAATTTAACGTATTTATCAATCACGTATAAATAGTTATTGTTAATGGAGCTTGAATTCGAAAAAGATTTATCATATCCTATGATTACAAAATATCAAAATTTTATTCGAATTTATATGATCCAATCGTAAACACAAACATATCATATGATAAAACAAATCCAACAATATTGAAAAAGAAATATGTAATAACTGATCACATTTTTTAATAAATATAATTTCTACACACCTTTTAAAATCTTTGAATTCTTCTTCAACTCTCACCTTCTTCATCCCTGCTAAAAGAATTTGTAGGATTTCATTTTGTTTATTATTGAAACTTTGAAAAATAAATTTCATTAAGAAATAAAAGAAAGTAAATGTAAGAGCAAATCAAGAGTTAGAGGTTAAACTTGGGTATACAAAATTACAAAAAAAAAATCGATTAATTATGAACTATACATTCTTCATACATGGACAGAAAAATCTTTAATATATTCAACATTTAAAAGAATCAAAAAATTAAGAAAAAAGATAGAAGAAGTTCTAAGAATTAGAAGATGTCACCTCATTATGTTTGGTTTCTTCTTTAATATATGTATTGTTAGTCCCGAAGGGGATGACAATAAACAAAAAGTAATTGTAGAAGGGGGGTTGAATACAATTACACAGACTTTTTTCAACTTTTTAATTGTTATTTATTTATATCAAGAATTAATACACACATAAATACAAAAAATTGTTGCTGAAGATAGGAAAGGAAAACCTAACCTAAACAATCTTACAAGTAGAAGAACTTTCAAGAACAACACAAAGAGTTCTTGAAAGAAAATGAAGAACACTAAGAATTTCTTCGCACAAGGAGAGCAAGGGAGAAGAAGAGAATAGCCGATTGCTTTAAGAATGCACTAAGTAATCTTGCAAAAGCCAGTTGTGTGCATGGGAGATGTACACTGCCTTTTTATACTACCTTCAGTATTTAATGCATGGGGACACTTGTCACCTGAGGATAAGAAGGCAGAGGTTGACTTGACCATTGTTGATATCTCATTTTCATCGTATACAGCGTGCATACAATACTATTCATGCAGAGACAAACTTTTGCAGAGATATGGTCAGTCTGTAGGAAGATCTCCTTCGGATGGATATGTAGCTTCAAGCAGCTACTCACAAATCTTCGATCCATGAAAATTTTCAATCTTCGGTCCATGATCTTCAATCTTGAGTCCATGAAGATTTTTCAATCTTCAGTCCATGATCTTCAATCTTGAGTCCATGAAGATTTTCAATCTTCGGTCCATGATCTTCAATCTTGAGTCCATGAATATTTTCAATCTTCGGTCTATGAAGATCTTCCTTCAATTGGCTTGTAGCATCAAAATATTTTCAATATTTATTTCAGCTACTTTGGAGTCTTGGTGTATATACTACACAGTTGATCCACAGCACTGCATCGGTGACCTTCTGTCTTCACATCGGCTAGTCTTCGATTTTGTTAATGGCTTAAGTATGTACCAAGACACCAATATACAAAKAACCAATAACTACTAAGTGTTGCTAATGTAGAGGAACAGATCAGTGAGTCATCACCAAATCAATAGGTGACCCAACAATCTCCCCCTATTTGATGATGACACAAACACTTAGAAAGAAATAAATACAAGAAACATAAACTCTAAAATTCTTTGAGAAGAAGAATTTATAAATTGTTGTGACCCATGTACATATTCTTTTTGGGTTCTTTTCTTTTCCTTTTTCTTTTCGATTTTTTTTCGATTTTTTTTTATTTTTTTAATAATTTTTTTTATTTTTTTTAACTATAAACATATATACAAAACAAATAACGAAATCAGAGATAAAAAAAAAACTTTAAAGTAAATACTGAAAAATCAATTGCATCTATACTAGACAATGAATTAAATATTTACAGTGAAGAAGATAGTTCAAGAAGAAGAAGTCACATAGAAAAGCTAGCAATCATCATCTACTTCCATAACATCTGAATCAGCCACTGCAAGAACATCTCTTCTCTTCAGTTCATCCGAGATCAATGTATAAAGAACTCTTCCGACTTCACCAATTTTGATTATACTTAGTATCACGTGCAATAGTTGAGAATCAGCTATAGGTATCTCAGAAGCTCGGAAAAATCGAAGGCAACTACTCGCGTCCCAGAAGAATATTTCATGCTCAAGAGCGGACAAGATAGTTCCTTCCGGATGACAATCATTTGAAGGAAGGGTAAGATCAAGATGTGAGACATCAGGGGCCTTACCTTCCTTTGATAATTTCTGAATAAGCGAGTCTTGATTTTTGATGGACTTCGAGGCAGAAGCAGATTTAGAAGAGCCAGCTTTGCTTAACATTTTCTTTAGAAAGGAGAGTTGTGGAGGGGAAGGCAGCTTGTAATGCATCTTGATCATTTGTATCTTTTTCAGAAAGCGATACAAATGACTCAAGCCAAATTCCTTGTACATACTTCTGCTTTTATTAAGAAACTTGATGATCTCCATCMACTCAGTAAGACCGTAGGMATTGATCCAAGATAGCTTTTMTGTCCTCACTACTMTGTTTTCTCGACCAATAATCAAATAGATCAGATTGGAATCATAGGTCAATTTTTGAGGACCTTTGATTCTGGCACTGACAATTCGAGTAGTAATGTAGCATCGGAGAATTGAGTCATTAAACCATTTAATTTTTTTCTCTTTGGTTTCTTCAAACTCAGATAGTTGGACCAAGGAGTGAGATATGTTGGCTTCCTCAAATTGCTTTTGAAAAGCAATTGATTTGGCCGCATCCTCAGCAAAAATACCTATAAGATGAAGATCAGTTTCTTGAGGACATGAAGCTTTAAGCACAAGTCTATCGGCTGAAGAGACTTCAGATTGATATCTAGCAATTTTAGCTGCTTTAGCTGCAGCAGCTTCTTCATCTGAGGTCATAGGTGCCTTTCCTTCTCTGTGAGTTGGGACTAAGTCCCCAAAAGCAGTGGGAATATCATCTTGAGAATGTATAGTACCAACATCAACAGATAATGAAGACATAGAGCACGGTTGCTCCCCCTCAACAGGTACTGCAGCTCTATCATCATGATCAAATAGCTCCCCCTCAATAGGAGCATCACAGTTTGACTCCGCTGAGGTAGAAGAGGTAGAAGCTGAGTCGTCGTCCCCGTTTTCACTGATAGTTGGATCAATTGTCTTCTCCCCCTCAGTGGGAACAGGGGAAGGCACATGAGCATTAACAGGGGGACCCTCCACATTGTCAGTGGAGGAAGGCTCATAAGTAGCAGCACGGGAAGAGGGAGTAAGGGGAGCATATGTGGCACGTAGCAGACGTGATATACCACGATGAAGAGCGCCAAGAAGACCAGAATTAAACTCAACACGGCGATTGACAACGGCTAACATAACCCTGTCTGCTTCCGTGAACTGACTAGGACCCAAGTCAACAGATATCTCTGTATCTTTGTCTAAGAACAACTTGGATATCTGTGTCTGTGCATCCACCTTGGAGTGTAGATCTGCTAGAGACTGGAGAATTGCCTGATTTGTGGCAGCCTGACTTTCCGATTGAGCACGAAGATCAGCTATAGCTTTAGAGATGCTAGACTGAGAATTTGAGAGAGCAGTCATAAGAGCATCAAGAGAATCAACTGTATCTTTAATAGCTGTAAAAGCAATGCCATGATCTTGCAAGGCGGCACTGTACTGGCGCATCTCATAAGTAAGGCTGGAGGTAAAGCAATCCAATCTCCCAAATAAATCAATGCTGAGGGAGGCCTGTTGAGAGATGAGCAGCTGACACTGAGATGAGAAACCTCTAAACATGTTCACCACTTCAATGAGTAAGGCATAGATCACTCAGGAGGGGAGGGAGTTGAGAACTGAAAGCCCGGGGTAGAAGGGGGTCTTGAAGGAGAAACATCAGTTGGAGTAGGTGAGCAAGCTTTGATTGGGCTTGCTGACCCACTCGGAGAAGAACCACCAACACTCTCAGTAACACCGGCGCCCTGAGAGTCACCGATGGGAGTATCACTAATGTTGGCGTGAGGCTCAACATCTGTATCGATGATATCGGCGGGAGGCTCAATATTTGTGTCAGCAACACTGGCGAGAGGCTCAGTATATGTATCACCAACACCGACGAAAGGCTCGGTGTCTGTATCATCGACGCCTGCGTGAGGCGGGTCGCCGATTACCACTGTAGTAGAGGTAGTAGGTTGGTAAGGCTCACACCTACATCCATAAGTAGATAATGGAGAAAAGAGATGTCAATATCAGACAGTGCTGATAAATCATCCATCTGTGCAATATCATCAAGATCATCGATCTCGGGTGATAGGCCGTGAATATGTGGAGGAGAATAAAGACCTCGGAAAAGGGAGGTATCCGAGTCATCACCAAGGTCATGTAGAGATGCCAAGGTGGAGTCATGTGGGATCCCCGTATGTACAACAGTGTCCTTTTGATAGGGCACTGAGGAACTAGGGGGTGTATACCAGATGTCCTGGGCTCAGTAGGACCAACTTCAACAACCTTGGACTGTTGAGAGTCCTTGGTTGGAGATGTGTGTTTAGCCCTTTTTGGCTTCTAGGTCTTCTTAGATGAAAAGTCAAGAGGGGAGAGAGGCGGGGTAAGACTCCGAAGGCGCTTTCGAAGTCATAGCCTCAGAAGCAGATGCGGAGGATGGGGGAATAAAACTATCTGCCAGCCGTCTCCGGACAGAGGAGGCGGCCTCTTTTGAGGCAGTAGCTGAAGAAGTAGAAGGAGGAGGGGCCACTGACATGGAAGAGTGTTGGGTGACCTGAGCAACATGAGGAAGGACCCCAGCTACTGTGGTCACAGAGCACTCTCCCCATACAGGGTGAGAAGAGGTGGCAAAAGAAACCATACATGATGGAAGAGGAAGATCTGTAGATAATGATGCCTTCTTTAGAGTCTGAATGCCAACTTGAGACACTTTAAGGTCATAGAAATTATCAGTATCGGCCGACATACGTGACCCAAGTTTATCAGCAATCAGCATGGATATAAATCTGATAAAAGGCACAGTAGAGCATTTGGCACTACCCATCTTCTTTACCAACTCCCCAAAAAAATATCCAGCAAAATCAATTTTCCATTGGAAAATAAGTGCATGAGCTAGCTGGGTTACCGAAGTGGGTGACTGATCCATTCCTCCAGTCTTAGAACACAAACATTGAATAAGATATGAAAAGAAAAAGTTCCAAATACCACCCATATTCTTCTTATAAAAAGTGCTTTGTTTTATCAAAGCAAGGTCTTGCACATAACCCATGGTGGAAGCAACAATATGAAGATTATCAACATATATGAGTTCATCATAAGAGGGATAAGTAGAAAGATCCAACACTCTTCCTATATCATCAGCAGTAAATGATACATCATTATCAGATAATATAGTGGCATACACAGCTTTGGTTGACGCATCATATACACATGTAGCCCAAAAAGCACCCAGTAGAGATTTACTCATCTTTGGAGGATAAGTAAAAGCTTTATAAAGAGGGCACTTACGTAGAAATTCGATGATGATGTAGAAATCGGGATACTTTTCATTGTGATCCAACAATGCCACAAAATTGCATGGAGAAAATGTAACATCATCAGCAGTGAGGGAAACAGATTTCTTAACCTTTGAAGCTTTGGAGGGAGTTCCAACTTTAAAAGCCATGGTTGATGAACTTGAAAACACACAGTAAGCTTTGGAGAAGAGAGGGTGAAGAAGTTTAGAAAGATGAGAAGATGAAGATGGTTTAAAAAGTGAGAATGGAGGAAGGAAATATATGGTGGGTGAAAGGGTGTAATCTTGGGAATCCAAAAAGTCAAAAAATTTGACAAGGTAAAAAAATAGGTGTTAAGATAGGGGTGTGGGTTAGGGTTCTTGCATGAGTATTAGGTGGATGGGATGTGTAGATAGGGGAGAGGGTGTGGGGAGTGGTTAATCGGTGAGTGAAAAGGGAGAGGGAAAAGGAAAAAAAATATGTTGGTGATTGGGGGACAAGAACCGATAAGAGGAGAGGAGAAGTGATGTGGGCGGCAGCCTAGGACGGGCCGAAGGACAGCGCGGGGTAGTAGGCAGCGTAGGCAGAAGGGCGGGAGGACGGCGTGAGGCCGTATGCAGCATGCGGTTTGAGGGAAAGCCGATTAGGTTCGGTTTAAGGGAAGAGAGAGAGAGAGCGATCGGTTTGAAGGGGAGGGGGTTTCAGCTTAGGTGACCGATTTAGGGAATAGAGAAATCGGCTTGAGGAGGGGGAATCGGCTAGTGTATTTGGTTTGAGAAAGAGAGGAGAGGGATAAGCGAATGTGTGTGTGTGTGTGTGTGAGTCGGCTAGGGAAGAAGCCGATTAGGGTTGGGAGAGGTGTGATAGAGAGGGGAGCCGATTGATAGAGAGAACTATGAGATCGGCTTGGGAGGGGGGGAATAATCGATTTGTGTAGAAAAGGAGAGGTTGAGGTTCGGTTTGAAGAATAGAGGCCGAATTGGGATCGGCTTCTAGGAGAGGCGTGGGAAGCCGAATAGGATGGGTGTGAAAGGGAGGATCGGCGTGAAGGGGAAGGGAATGAGGGAGAGGCCGATCAAGAGAGAAATCTGAATGGAGAGAAGAATGAGGGAAAGGGAGGGTTCGGCGTGAAGGGGGGTGCGCGATCCTTAGCAAGCCGAAGGAGAAGGTTCGGTAAGAGTTAGAAGTCGAAAAGGAAAGGGTGAGGTTCGGCGTGCTATGATCGGTGGGGGGGGGGGTTTGAGAAATTGGTGTGTGTGTTTAGGGTGAGTAAGGTAGCCGAAGATTGGGTTAGCGAGATCGGCTTATGGTTTGATTTGATAGGAAACCGAAAGGAGAGAGAGGAGGCCGGCTAGTGAAGAAGGAAGGAAACCAAAAGGAGAGGGGAAGGGGAGGGGGTAGGATCGGCTTGCGGTTTGGTTTCGGCTTAGGGTTGGATAGAGGGGAGGGGGATCGGCTTATAGAGGAGCCGAATAGAGAGTGGAAGCCGATTAAGTTGTTGTGAGGGAGAAGCATAAGGCGAAGGAGAAGGAGGGGTTATAGGAGAGAAATTAGAGAAATAGTGGAGTGAGAAGGGTTAGACCCAAAAAGGAATCGGCTTGATGGATATGGGGAGAGTCAAAACACAGAGTTAGGGTTTAGGTTCGACCCAAAGTGAAGAGGCCCACATACCTATTGTAAACAAAAACTTAGTATAATATTCACAAAAAATGAAACCACTACACACAAACATAAAATAAAAACTTTTTTTTAAATATTAAATAAAATCAAAAGAAATTCTAATACTATATATATATATATATATATATATATATATTTAAGCTATATAAAAAGAATTCACATTGAGACTTTTTAGAGAGAAAAATAGAAACTGATTTTGAAGAAAAATTATACGAGTGTAAAACTCATCATTTTAAAAAAATCAATATTTTAGAAAGAGAGAAACATACTCACACAGATTCCAGACACAAACTATTTTTAAAGAAGACACACAACCCAAAAGAATTAGTGAAGACAAAAAAAAACATTATTTGTCAACATTTAACATTCCCAACTCACAGATCAGAAAATTAAACCGAGCTTCATCAAGAGGCTTGGTAAACAAGTCAGCAAGTTGATAGTCTGTGGGAATAAAATGAAGTGCAACATCACCTTTCATCACAAGATCTCTAATAAAGTGATACCGAATACCGAATATCAATATGTTTTGTACGAGAGTGAAGAACTGGATTGTTGGCAATAGCGGTGGCACTTGAATTGTCACAGAAAATAGGAATTTCTGTGAATAATTGATCATAATCAGCTAACTGATTTTTCATCCATAATACTTGTGCACAACACCTACCTGCAGCAACATACTCAGCTTCAGCTGTTGAGGTGGACACAGAGTGTTGCTTCTTGCTAGTCCAACTGATTAACTTTCCACCCAACAACTGACAACTACCAGTTGTACTCTTTCTGTCAACTTTGCAACCTGCATAATCAGAATCTGAAAAATCTGTTAGATCAAAACCTGAGTCTTTGGGATACCAAAGACCTAGATTGGGAGTACCCTTCAGGTACCTGAAAATGCGCTTAACGGCTGCCAAGTGAGATTCCTTTGGATTCGCTTGGTATCTTGCACAAAGACATGTGGAGAACATTATATATGGTCGGCTAGCAGTAAGATAAAGTAAGGAGCCGATCATTCCCCTATAACTGGTCACATTTACCGATTTGTCATCGGGGTCTGCATTTAGTTTCAAGGGGGGGTGCCATTGGTGTTTTCATGTAAGAACACTCATTAAAATCAAATTTCTTTAAAAGAGATCTTTAACATATTTGCTTTGATTTATAAAGATTCCTTTGCCGGATTGCTTGACTTGCAAAYCCAAGAAAAATGTGAGTTCACCCATCATACTCATTTCATATTTACTTTGCATGAGTTTTGAAAACTTTCTACACATAGATTCTTTTGTGGCACCGAATATGATATCATCCACATAAATTTGTACAAGAATAACATTACCTTTATGTTTCCTGAGAAAGAGGGTATTGTCAATTTTACCACGGGAGAAGCCGTTCTCCAAAAGAAAAGTAGAGAGTGTCATACAATGCACGAGGAGCCTGTTTGAGACCATACAAAGTTTTGTCTAATTTATAGACATACCCTGGATATTTAGGATCCTCAAAACCTGGAGGTTGCTTCACATAGACTTCTTCAGTAAGTTTCCCATTCAAGAAGGCACATTTTACATCTATCTGGAAAATTTTGAAGTTCTTGAATGCAGCATAGGCAAGGAAGATTCCGATAGCTTCCAACCTTGCTACTGGAGCAAATGTCTCATCATAATCAATGCCTTTCTCTTGCCTGTAACCTTGGGCAACGAGTCGGGCCTTGTTTCGAGTCACTGTTCCGTTCTCATCCATTTTTTTTCTGAAGATTCACTTTGTGCCAATAATTGTTTTGTTGGTTGGTCGGGGGACCAGTCTCCAAACTTTGTTATGCTCGAACTGCAGTAGTTCTTCTTGCATGGCACTGATCCAGCTAGGATCATCAAGGGCTTCTTCAATTCTTTTAGGCTCGATGAGAGATATAAAATTAACATACAAACAAATATTGCCAGCACCACGACATGTTTGGACACCTGCTTGCTGATCACCAATAATTTGCTCTATTGGGTGATCTCTGATCCACTTAGTGGCAGGAGGAAGAGAAAGAGGAAGAGGAAGAGAGGTAGAGGTACTATCAGCATTCGTCAGAGGATTGGAATAGACAACTACTGAGGTTGGGTCACAGATGTCCCTAGTAGAAGAAATAGGAACATCAACACCAGTTGAGGGTTCAACACAGGAAAGAGGTGCCGGATCAGCTGGTTCTTGTTCAGGACTGACTGATGGGATATTCATGTTGAATGAAAGATCTCCATTCTCATCTTCCTCAACAGGTGGAACATCATCTCCATTAGAGTGTGGAGGTCCACCGACTGGAGTTGAATTCTCAGAAGAGTGAGATTCCAACCACTTGTTTAGCTCAAGATCATTACTTTGGAATGATGATGTTGCAGGCACTGATCCAGATTCATCAAATCTGACATTGACATATTCATCAATGCACTAACGACGCATGTTGTACACCTGGTAGGCTTTAGAAAAAAGAGAGTAACCAACAAAGATTCATTCATCAGATTTAGGATCAAACTTTCCTAACTAATCTCTGTCATTCAGAATATAGCATGCACTACCAAACACATGAAGGAAGCTGATGTTTGGTTTTCTATTATGAAATACTTCATAAACAGTCTTATTGTATCTTTTCACAATTATAGACCTATTTTGAGTAAAGCAAGCTGTATTGACAGCTTTAGCCCAAAAATAGGTCGGAAGACTTGCTTCACTTAGCATTGAACGTGCAGCTTCACAAAGTGTACGATTTCTCCTTTCAACAACTCCATTATGTTGTGGAGTCCGAACTGCTGAGAAATTTTGAGAAATACCTTTGTCATCAAAGAAGCTTTCAAGAACACTGTTTTTGAATTCAGTGCCATTGTTACTTCGAATTGATCTGACAAGTTGACCATTCAAGACTTCAGTCCGCTTCACAAAATTGATAATTTCTTCAGCTGCATCACTCTTGTGTTGAAGAAAGAAGACCCAAGTATATCTTGAGTACTCATCCACAATTACAAGAGTATAACGTTTTCTACCCAAACTTTGAACACTCACGGGACCACAAAGATCCATGTGGATCATGTGCAAAGGAGCATAAATAGAAGAGCACATCTTGGACTTGAAACTTGCTTTGGTTTGCTTACCTTTTTCACAAGCAGCACACAGCTTCACTTTGACATATGACATCTTCGGAAGTCCAATAACCAAATCTTTACTAGAAAGATTATTGATGGCTTTGAAGTTGAGATGGGACAACCTTTTATGCCATAGCCAATTTTGATCAGCAGTAGCCTTGGAGTAGAAACAGATGTTGGTGTCAGAAGAGCTAGAAAAGTCCATGTTGATCACATAGACATTATCCTTTCGGACACCAGTTAATACCTTCTTGCCAGAAGAGTCAAGAATAGTACACTGGTTTTCTTCAAACTTCACAATRAAGTTGAGATCACATAGTTGACTGATGCTTAACAGATTGTGCTTCAGTCCATCCACATAAGCTACTCGGTTGAAGGTAACGGAGCCGTTAGAAAGAACACTATATCCTTTAGTAGTACCTCTGGCATTATCTCCAAATGTTACAGTAGGACCAGGTTCAGACACATAGTTGATCAACAGGAACTTGTTTCCAGTCATGTGTCTTGAACATCCACTGTCCAAGTACCATATATGTCGGTGTCCTAAGCCCTGCCCTATCCCTGAGTCTGAAAAAGGAATTCTTGGTCCAAAACCCTCTTCATCCTCTGTCCTTCCTTCCAAAGCTTCTTCTTCTCTAAAAAAAAATCCAAAAAACATGTTAACACAGTTAAGCACACACCTTTAATTTCTATTAAACCTGTGTTTATTTATCGAAAATGTTATAACTGTGGTGACACTTTTCACATGGCCAAGAAATGTCCCAAGGAATGAATCTCTAGGCCAATAAGAAGAGAAAGAAGAAGATACTCCTAACCCCAATGGACCCATTGTAAAATGGGTACCTAAAAACTGATTTATCTGTGTTTGCTAGAAGAAGTAGAAACCTTGGAAGCCTTTTTCAAAGAAAATGGTCTAAGAACGAACTCAGTAATAGAAGGTACTGAGGTACCAGTCTGAGAAGCAATAGCTGACTGAGATGAGGTAGCCGAAGGCTTATGTTTTATCTTAAGTTTGGATTTTGGCTTCTTATTTTTGATAGGCTTGTCCACAGACTTGTCTTTCTCAGCAGTAGAGAAACGATGATTCAAAGGATGCTTTAGATGCTCAGATGTTTTAGATTTAGAAGAACATGCATCCGAAGATTCCTTAAGAGAGAGAGAGTTAAACACACAGTCGACAGGAACATTCTCAGATTAAGAGTTTGGATTGTTAGCTTTGACAAAAATTCCGAACTTAAGAGATATTCCATTATGATTAGATCTTGGAGAAAGAGATCCAACAGAATCAAATAAGTTAGATGGAGAGGAGGAAGAAAGAATGTGAGAAGAAATGCACATAGAGTCATCAGGAGCACACAGATTCATATCATCATAACCTAGGCCAATCTTTACTTCAATAGGAAGTTGATCATGTAAAATTTTATCTAGGTTCTTGGATGATCTAGCCCATTTTTGAAGAATGGCGTTTTCTTTCTCCAGCTTCTCAAAGACCTTAGTTTTTTCTTTGTTAAGAACATTGTTTATTAACTTTTGTTCTTTAAGATCATTTTTCAATTTATCAAAGTCTTTCAGTTGATTCATGCATTTATGTAACTGACTAGTTAGACTTTTGATTTCAAGGTCAATTTTCTTCTTAGCAGATCTAGCATTGTAAAGATCAACAGATAAAGAATCATAAGCTTGAACCTTTTCAGATTCATAGAGAGAGGAGAAGTTGTTTACCTTCTTTGGTTTGACCAGATCTTTGGCATCCTTGGAGGTAGAAGGTAGATCAGCAGCAGTAGAGGAGGATCCCTTGATAGAGTCTTCTATCTCCTGGATGTTGGCCATAAGACACAGATGTGCCATGTCCTCATCACTGGAGGAAGAGGTTGGCTCATCAATCCAGTCATGAGTCTCAGTGATGAGACCCTTACCATTTCTCTGAAGGATCTGGTTCTTTGCCTTTTCTCTCTTGTACTTTGCCTTGTACTTATCGTGAGAGGATCGGCTAGAGGGATGAGAAGSATGACGCTTAGAGATCCTTTTGCTTTTGCACTCAGCAGCAAAGTGACCTTTCTTGCCACAGTTGAAGCACTCCTCATTGGATAGATCAAGAGGATCTGATCTAAGGTTCTTCGGTCGGTGACCTTAGATCTGGGAGAGAAGTTAGAAGAGCCCTTTTTGGCATACCTTTTGAAGTTGGTACCCATCATGGCCATGTTGTCAGCTAAGTCATTAACTGAGGGTTCATCACCCTCATCATCAGCATCATCAACATCATCAGCATGACTTTCAGCAAGTTCTTCTTTTCTGACAGCATCTTCTTCAGTGTCAATCATATAAGTGATACGAGGTTCACGGACTGGCTTCCTCGTATCATTGCAGAGAAGGGCAATAGGAGAAGAGGTTTTGGGATCCTTCAATAATGCCTTTTTCAGAAGCTTGGTTTGCTCATAATTATGGAGAGTTCCATAAAGAGCAGTAAGAGGCATATTTTCGAGATCTAATAGTTTTGTGGCCAAGCATGTAGAACCATCTATTACAATTGGATCAAACACAATGTATATTCAAGTTCAAGTGTAAAGCCTGAAGCTGTAATGGATTTGGACTTGGCTATCTTGTAAAGGATATCGATATTAGCATCAATATTGTCAATATCATTTGTTAGAGAAACTACAAGTTAAATAGAGAATATGGTTGTAATTTGGAAGCAGAAAAGGTTGAAAGACTATGGTGACAAAATATGATACAGTAAAAGCTTTGAAAATAACCAAGAAAATGGTGATTGATCTACAACACCTATCAACAGAGAATATGGTTAAATGAAGTTCTTGGTTATGATTCTTGGGATTTCACACCCATAATCCTTATTTYTGCATCTRYTGCAAGAGATATATCGACAAAAAATGAGCTCGGAATTTAGTTGGGATTACATAGCAGGAGCCGGAGACGATGAAGAGAGTTGGGCAAGAGGTTTAACGCCTACCTTATTTTGGAATAATGTCTATGATTTAATTAATTCAGGACTTGATGCGTGTAACCAAAAGGTAGCGGGAATTGTTGAAAARGATAGGGTGTATCGTGCACAAAGGGGACAGAATGCTCCTCAGGTATCAGTTAAACCTACAAAGTTGGCGAGCACCAATTCAACTCATATCCAAGACCAACCATTAGACGTAATTATGGAGGATGGAACTGGTGGACACTCATTAGGTGATAARCATCCGATATACTGGTTGGGTTCGACAAATCTTGCAGTWTGTGCGACTGGATATGGTAAGCTGTTTTGTATACATGAGAGTTAATAATAGTTTGCATGATATGAAGGATCGTGTGAAAATAGGAGTTAAGGTGAGAAGTGTA
>NC_037532.1:13678092-13682800 GCF_001531365.2 Cynara cardunculus var. scolymus
CAACAGAATCTCATATAAATAAAAACTTTTCTAACAAAAATCATTCAAAGACAAAATATGAATGACATTCATCTAAAATACAAATAGATTAACAAGTAATGCTTGTACTTATGTATTTGAATAGCATCAAAATTTAGAAAAGATCAATTTAATCATTGCTTAATGTTTTAAAACACCTACTTAAATGATTAGTTTGTGATTTTAGTGGTTGATGATGCTACACTACTTAACTTGGACAGCTTTGAGTTTTTGCTAGTTTTRGTTTTGGACAGCTTTGAGTTTTKGACAAWTTTGGTTTTGACCGATATGGAAATTTTCCTTAAACATGTATATGTGTTTGGGTTTTGCAGGACTAACTGTGGGTGTTAAAATGACTGCACAATTAAGTATCGATGTACCAACCCAGATGGAACGATCCTAACAAAAAAGTTATAAGYTATTATGACAACTATGCATMTGTAAGAACAGCTAACAGAGCCATATTATGACAACTATGCATCTGTAAGAACAACTAACAGCTTTGTTCCATTGAAGATTCAAATAAATATGCAGGCATATAAGATAATGTCTGTCTAGCACCCCCCCTCTAACCCGAGTGAAGATTCAAATAAATATTGTAGCTTGAAGCAAGACTAAAGAATCTTGAATGGCGAGAACTTGGGCTATTGGATGTTTTTAGGGAATGTTTTTTTTATGATTCTAAAGAGATCTATTCTCTGATTTTGAAGACCCATCTCCTGTATCCAGAGTTAAGCCTAATGCAGCAGAGTTTTGCTATCAGCTTTGCACAGCTGTACCAATTTGATCATATCTCCCTCCTTACAGATCCAAAATTGATGAGTTCAGATAGGATGGAAAGCTAAGACACAGTTCTACAACTTTGATGTTTTGAGTTTTCTCAAAATCAAGCTTCTGGTATGTCAAAAATTATGTTGAACTTAAGTGATAGCTGCTGGACAGTAGATGAGAAAAGCGCTTGTTTGACTTTCAAAACTCAACTCTGAGCTTAAGGCTAATTCAATCATTCTCTAATCTTGAAGGACCATTAGCTGTTCTTAGTGGATTTTTTTTATGATTCTAAAGAGATCTATTTATAAATGCCTTCTTCAGTGGCATTCCTTTGGGTCCGATAGGACTGCTGTATTTGACTTCATTATTGAGAACATCAACAATGCTCTTAAGGTAATTAGTTCACACTGAGCTAGTTATGTCTCTTTTAACATGCTTCTTTTTTCTTCTTTTAACATGCTTCTTTTTTCTCAGATAAGAGGGCATTACTATGCAGATGGAGTTCGAGTCAGTTAAGCAATTGAATATGTGGTTCTTTGAAATTGCATTACCTGAATAATTTTTTCCTTCAATTGTGAGTCGAAATCAACCAGCAATAGTAGCAAACCAACAAATTCTTGAACTGCAAACAAAGTCAACAGAATCTCATATAAATAAAAACTTTTCTAACAAAAATCATTCAAAGACAACATGAATGACATTCATCTAAAATACAAATAGATAAATATATACACATGTATATATGTGTGAATGATATCTATTTTGACGTTACATAACCAAGTTGTTAATGATTTAATAATCAGGCCCATCCATACATTATCAAAAAGCTGGTTGACCTCGTAGGAATTACATCCATCATGGATGTAATTACTTTCATGCACATATACATACATACARATGAATAGTTACTAAAATGTTCCTCGATTTTTCATTTTTTTTGCGGTTTTCCCTGAACCTGACCCTCATTAAATAGATCCCTATAGTTGTTTCTATGCACRTAATTACTTGTATGCACGTAATAAATCCCTACACTTTCTGTTTAGTTCTTGAATTAAGAAAAGATTATAAGGATATTGAAAAGAAATTAGTTTCACTAAAAACATGCACTTTTGCATAACTTGTATCACCTTACAAGCTCCACATGAAGAAACCAGACTCTAGACCCAACTTACATTATTTTGTCCACATGGAAGTGGAAGGCCAGTGCAGATCTGACCCACCCCCACCCCACCCCACCCCACCCCTCAAAGATTGTGATGTATATAATGCCAATCCCGCTTTCTTGAGTCCTAAAATCTGCCACCAATCCAAATCCCACATTAAGTAATCACATCAAATCACAATTCTAAACCTCTAGAAATCTTTTCAACCCAGAAACAACAGCATTCAATTCTTCCTGCTGTGATTCAGACAAATACCCAAGAAACAGRATAAATAAATACTCAGTTGGGATCTGCACATTCTCTGTTTCTATATTAAAACACAACACTCCATTGTCTGACTGAATAAGCCCCTCATTTTCTATATTAAAACACAGCACTCCATTGTCTGACTGAATAAGCCCCTCATTTTACAGCCACAAACAGCCACTTACGGCTGCCCAGATAAGCTATATGTGTTATACAGCCAGCACATTAAGCCAATGTTAAGAAGACACTTCTGCTATCTATCTCACGGGCATCACACAACACGATAGCAGCACCTACAGCTCTTAGATATTCAATCCTCGCAATATATGAACTACAWATTTTTCTTTCATAAATAATAACATGAATTAATCAATTAGTCAATCAAAATCCACCAAGATAACACCAAAGAACCCCTAAAACACAAGCCGGCATAGCTAAAAATTATAGGCATGAAATTTTACTTGCAAATGAATGCATRAGAATAGACCATTGTAAACTCAGATTCTAATCGAAGTTCGATCCGTTATTGACAATTGTTGTTGAAACTGTAAGCACACAAACACAACCAGCTGCTGTTGAAACTGTATAAGCACAAACACAACCAGCTGCTGTTGAAACTTTAAGCACACAAAACTGAAAAGTTTTCAGGAGCATTTACATGAATTAAATGGGTTTAGTTCATTCTACTGATATGATTGTAATAAAAAAACAGCAGGCACACCATTGCCCTTCCATGTTATTTCCGTAGTTTAAGGTATGCTGAATTTCACTCCATCAAGAAAAGAACTAAAATTTGATCGTGTATCTAATTGTAATTTATAGGGACTGATGTTATATCTTATTTTATTGAGCTCCCAATTTGATATCCAAAGGCCCTACTTTAATCCTTGCATCATTAAGCATGCTTAGACTACYTTCTTTTTGGTCAATACCTAGCTCTAAATTAAAACTCTGCAAGGTCTACCATTGTGCAAGTAGCTACTTGCAATTAATATGATAGTAACCATAAACRCCACCTTCTAGGTCTACCTAAACTGTTTCTGTTTCTATGTGTATGTATAAGATGAAATGGCAGCAACATATGGTTATGTGAACAGGGACAGTGCAGGTTCAAGTTTAAAGCAAGTTAAAATAAAAGAAAGGGTGATTAAAGTACAATACACAACACACACACACAACAATATGCAGCTATTTAACAGTCCATTTAAGTAGTCATTATCCTCAAGATGTGTTTATAGCTACTTGCAATTTATCCCTTCTTTCTTGTTTACGAAGGAAAGGGAGGGAAAGAGAAGGAAAGGAGGTGGAAAGAAAAAATCTCGTGTTCTCGAGTTTTTTTAGGAAGGAAAGGAAAGGAAAKGAAAAGAAGGCTGATTTTCCTCCCAAATATGGGACGAAAGGGAAGGACATGAAAGAAATAAAACAACAATTAGTAATATTTATAAACTACATATCTACCCATCAAATACAATCCATTGTAATATAAATAAAGGTGTATTTGTAAAATTGACATCTTTCCTTTCCTTTCCTTTCCTTTCTCTCCTGCTAAAACACTGAAACTTTGTTTTCTTTCCTTCGCTTCCCTTGCCTTTCTTTTCTTCGCTCTCAAGGACACAAATAAAAAACATTCTTTCTTTTCCTTTCCTTTCTTTCCCTTCACTTCCTTTTCTTTTCTTCTTAAATTCAGGAACACAKCRTTAAAGAGGATACATCAATTTTTAGACTCTTATTGATTGTAATACCCTACTCTGCCCCTAATCCTATCTTTCCTTGATCTCTCAATTTCATTCAACTTTCACTTATGCCCTTTTCTTGACCATGTGAAAAATTGCAATACTCGYTGTATTGYAGCTACATGTCAAGCCCTCTCAAAGACTTTCCTCGATTATTTCAATAACATGGCAAGCCWAGTTTTTGAGGGAAYTGGGAAAAGGCAATTAGTAGTTAAGATCAAGTTTCTTGCATTTTTCATGTTAATGCCTACATCCTAACTGTAACAATTGTCTCCTAAGCATAGTGTCACTAAGCACATGAGTTCACCATGAAGRTTAGCTCCCAACAAAATTTGAAATTTATGGWGAAGAAAGGGATTAATTTAAACCATCTTTCTCATGGATGGTTATGCCTCTTATCATGTCAGCTATATTCCATGTTGACTATCGATCCTTAATTCATTCAACTTTAAATAAAATGGACCAAAGGAATCCAATTGATCTCAAAGTATGAAACAGCAMCTCCTTGAGTACAGRWWTTAAATTAAACAGAATAGAAAACGAATATGAACCTGTAAACTGCAATCTTTTCCGGTCGCTGCAATTACAAACRAATACCTCCTCTAGATTCTGGATTGACACTGATGGATTGAAGAACATGTGCAATATATATATGCATCACAGTCGAATTAAACGATTTCATCGAATTGGGTTAGATTGACACTGATGGATTGAAGAACATGTGCAATATATATATGCATCACAGTCGAATTAAACGATTTCATCGAATTGGGTTAG
>NC_037532.1:13683100-13695273 GCF_001531365.2 Cynara cardunculus var. scolymus
GTTCAAGAGTTTAAGAGTTTTAGCCAAATGCATTATAAGATAGTATAGATATATATATATATATATATATATATATATATATATATATATATTTGTTTGACTAGATCCAATGGAAGGGCTATGGGCCTAAAAAAAGACAAATGGGAGCCTATGGAGGGCTTTTGGTATGAAAATCTTTTTAATTTCTTTTCTTAATTCATGTTCATATAACAGTTTGTACCAAAGGGTTTCTGTTCAAAGTTTTTACCTTTAAAAGTGTAATAAGACTTTCTCTGGCCCAACATGCTTTCCATGCCCAAGAATGCTCTTTATTTTCAAACCTATCCATACTTTCTACCTTATTGTTGCATTGCTTTTATCCAGGTACTTTTCTTATGTTTTCAAGAACCAATTGAAACGTCAACCTTCTGAATCAATGAATGTGTGAACTACAGACCGATTTTCACAAAGATGGTTAGTAGTCTTACAACAAGAACATTATGAGGGTAGTGGATAACAGTTGATAAAAAGCTTCGTTTCACCTTTTGGTAATGAGGGACCGAGTAATGTCATATTGCAAGGCCCTAGCTAATATTTACAGAGTTGGGTGAATTACTTGGCTCATTCAGTATAGCCATCGTCTCAGTGGACTCTGAATGGCTAAAACGAGAGCCCCTTACGATTCTATTTTTATATGGAGCCTTACTTTGTTGGGTGAATTTAGATTCTAGAATTTACTGGTCCAAATTTTTTTATTTTTGATATTATCTCTTAATTAGAGGTCATTTTGCTTCATGACATTTGTAAATAATAATAAGATTTTTGTATAATTAAACCGTCTTCATATAAGACTCAAATGTTTTAATAATGAATCGAATGTCAAATATATGAAATATTTTTCTCACATGGTAATCACTTTTGTGGTGTTCATATTTGGAGAAAAAAATATTTTATTTTCGTTTTCTCCATTTTAGAGATTATTATAGGGAATCTGTTGGAGCATAAAATTGGTTCAAGATCTCTATTTTCTCAATTTTGAAGAATCTGTTGAAGACCTACAAGAGCTTTTCATTTTCCATTTACAATAACTTTCAAACCTGCTCACTTTGTGCATTGCATGGGCACATTGCTATATATATATATATATATATATATATATTACATACAAGTATACAACTAATACTTTAACTTTATGAAATTAACTCATAACCAAATGATAAACATATTTAAATATAAGATAAACGTTGAACCTACTATTACAATAAACTATTGATAACATATATAAAACTATCTTCCAAAACCAACAAATTCATAAAATAAAACCACATATACCAAATAAAGATACAATTATAATGTTTTACAAATTAAGCATAAATATACTTTTTTTACACAATCGAGAGAATATATATTTAATATTTATGTTTTTAGAGAATCTAAATCCAGAAAATATTAATTGTTTTCAGAAGAACTTTCATTTAAGAATTATTTAATTCATAATGCTTCCGATTCCTTTATTTAAATATCTTTTTAAAATTAAATTCTAACATAGAAAAAGCTTCTCTTACATTTTTGGTCCCTCAAATGTGTTTATTGTGCTCCCAATACTTGTGGTATGTAAAAACACACGTTGTAAGCCCCTCGGTTTTAACAGACGTTAACCTAGTTAATGCAAAAGACGTTTTGGTATTTTTCTTCTTCTTTTTTGTTGTCTTTTTCTTGATTTGTATAATAAAATATTTGTCTTTATATCAATAATACCCTACCCACCCCTTCCCTTCGTCTTGCATCCGACCCCATTGTCGACTTCCATTAACTCCAACACATACACAAGCATCAACCACCTTCTCAACACACTTTAAGACACTTACACGCATTAACCTCTCACACATCTCCATCAATGAGTCACCCCTCACCTTAAGAAAACCGAGTTTGTCCTCCATATTCGAACAAACCCAGCACCACTATATTGTCTTTGTAATCCTACCGCCTCCTCCACCCCAACCAACCTCCTCTAGTGAACCCACGGGCCACCCTCTTCTCCCTCTCCCTTCCCATCTTCCTCCTCCATTTCGACCTTCCTCGAAGCTTACCGATTAACACACTTTATTTATGTGTGTGTGAGAAGTTGCATATCACACTCACATTTTTTTCACATTTAAAAAAATATGGGTTTAACGTTTATATGTATATGTGTGTGTGTAATATATATATATATATATATATATATATATATATATAATAAATTAGTAGTGTATCTGTGCAATGCACCGAGTAAGCAAAAATTGAAATAGGCAAGAATCACCAGGAGACTATAAAATAATGACAAGTTGGTTCTTTCATTTTAATTTTGAAATTCAAACAAAAAATAAAGAAGAAGGTAAATGGCATTAGGGGCAGAGCACCGATAGAGTTAGACAAAAAAGATGAAAGCAACCAAAAATTTTAGTCTCTTGTGAAGACAAAAAATGTCAAAAGCTTTTAAAGAATTCAAAACATGCATACAATACTTGTATAGTGTTTCAGTGGATATTTTTATGTGTAAAAATGGATGTTGAAGAAAATAAAAGAAAACTTTATAAGGAGGAGAAAAAATAAAGTTTATTCTAAATGAGAGCTGTTGTAGAAAAAAAGGGAGTCTAAGACTCCATTTTTGGTTATAGTGAAAAATCAGTGTATTAATAAGTTGTACATCATGCATACAACCTTGTAATTAAGAGTTTTTTTATTTATTTTGTGCTTTAAAAGTTTGTATTCAATGCATTATAATTTATACTTAAGACTTTGATTTAAATGTTTATTAATGTAGTAAAGATATAATAAAATACTTGATACATTTTTATTTTATACAAAAAAAGGTAAAAGAACGAAAATACCTCTAAACAACTCAGAAAAGTGGATTTTTACATATCACCGGTACCGAAATTGTATTAAACGCGTTTGAGAGAGATTAATCATACAAATTACAAACCAGAGGGACCAAAAATGTAATTCACTTTTTAGAAAAAAGACAAAAAGTAATAAATGGGTCGAAAAGGTTGCTAACATATAATAAATTTCAAAGTATATTAAAATGGATGGACCATCTCACCAACTATTTTATTTTTGTATTTTTAATTTTTAAATCTAATAAATAAATGATTTATTAAATCTGGTCACAGAATTATTATTATTATAAAAATAATTATTAAACTTTTAATAATAAAATAATTTTGAATGTCATTGAAATTACGAGTTTAATAAAGTTTGTAAACTTAATCAATAATTAAAATATTAAATAAATGTAAGATTTACTTTTAAAAAATATTCTCGTATAAATTTAATAGCCGTTAGTCCCGCTTCGGTGCTTTCAAATTCAAACCTAATTTTCCAAACACCCTTTTTCATCCTATTTTAACAATTAATACACACATTCCATTCTCGCCCAACTCTCAACTATGTTAACAGCTCAATCTCCCGTCACCGGGAACCATCTCCTCCGGCCAAATACCGGACGACGGCCTCTCCAACCTATCAAATCCCCAGCCAATGTACCACCTCCACTGGTTGACCACAGCCATCAAAAGCCAAATCTCAAGCTTGGATGGATCGAAGATTCAAACAAGGAGAATCCGAATCAGAATGAGAAACGAAATCGTTCTTCAATCTGCAGCGTTGCTGCAGTTCCAGTACAAATCGAGCAATTTGAAGTCTCGCTGGCTGAAGAACTGAGCGCCATACGAGAAAAAATGGAGAGATTGAGGTTAGACAAAGAGAAGACGGAGAAGATGTTAAGAGAGAGGGAAGTAATGATGGAGATGAAGATGAAGGATCTGGATCACAGAGGCCAGATTCAGAAGGTTCTGGAGATGGAAGTTGATCGGCTTTATCGATTAAACGAGCTCAGATCCTTATGCAACGTAAGTTCATGAACAAAACGAAAATCGTAGAAAGGCAAATCGAGATTTGAGTTTTAATTTTAGTTTTTGCGTTTCAGAGGATATTGCCGATCAGATCATTGAGAGAGAAGGAACAAGAGAAGATCAAACCAGATAAATCACAGGCAAGTAATCAGCAATTGATTTAAATCCTCAATCCTGATGATCATAATTCATGTATAGTAGTTGTAAGTAATTTCTGAAATTGGAATTTGTTAGGGCGGAAAGAGTGAACATCTGGAAGAAGAAAAGATGGGGAATCCATGTGGGGTAATCGAGAAATAATTGAAATCCATGTTTTGGTTTGTTGTTGAGGTGTGGGTATAATATCTTATTGTATTCCTCATCTCAAATTGAAATTGAAATTGAAATTTGTTGTGTAATCATACCATCTTCTCAAATATTTTGGATCGTTCTTTTTTATGTTATCATTCAATATTAATTTCACAGATTGTTTAATATGCATCCTTGGAGTAAAGCGTTTGCTACATACATTCATTTAACCTTTAAACATATGTTAGAACCCCTTTTTTAGAAGAGCTGATTTTACGAGAAAATCATAGGCATACTATCCTAGTCTAGCGATGGTCAAAACGAAAACGTCCCAAGACCGAGACCGAATTCGACAGGTTACACTTTTCTCTAAATTTTTTGGACTGCCCGGTGACTGGTTATGGGTCCGGGAATAGTTGTTCATAGGATTAATTTTTCAAGATTTTTTCAGATAAATATAATAATTAAAAGTGTATTTCAATATTTAGGAGTCGTTTACCAAACACTTATCTAGTAAGTGTTTACCCGTAAAATTTAACATTATTATTTACTTAGCGGGTAAGATTTAGTCCACCAAAACGACATCGTATGAAACGATTTACCCGGTAAGCGCTTACCGTAGTAAGAGTCGTCGTCCTCACTTACCGGGTAAGACTCTTGGTCTTTGTCTCACTCTTACCGAGTAAGATTCTTAATCCTTACCATCTTGATCCGATGAGGTAGTGTAACTTAGTAAGGGCTTATCTGGGTAAGCGTTTGGTAAACAGCCTAATTTCCAAGATTATGATCATGTAAACTTGTAAAACATTTTTATGTAAAAAAGATGAAAAAAATTGAGGACTAGAATAAGCGCTGGTTTTATTGTCTAAGGACCGAAAGGCCCACTACACTCCAACCATTTGGAATCAGGATTAGAGATGGTCAAAAAATTGATCCTGAGTAAGTGGCGGACTAAGGAGTTGGGCAAAGGGACCCCATTTGAAAACAAAATTACAAGGGTTAAAAAAATAGTTCTTTTTAACTTTTCACTTAGTTTCTCCTAGTAAATTTTTGTAAGGGACCCCACAATCCTATCCGATCACCGTCGACTTCAAAAAAGTATCTTAAAATCAACCAAAAAAGTCTATTGAAATCAATGAAAAAAACTGAAAAAGTCATCTGAATCGACAAAAACACTAGAAAATCCATTGAAATCAACCAAAAAACTTTAAAAATCCCTTGAAACGGTGTAATTAGGCTAAAAACACGTCGGACGACTTTGCGGTCCTTTAGGCTACCTTAAAGGTGGCTCCACTAATAAAAGGACTTTTGGCCTAGCGGTATATAAGTCTTGACCCTCCTAGGAGGTCAATGATTCAAGCCTTAACAAAGGTGAGGAGGGTGTGTGAGTTATTTGTTCTTTTTGTCGTATATAAATATTATATACTCCTAAAAAAATGTGACTCAACTAGGGAAAAATCCTGAATCCGCCGCTGCCGGGCCGGACCCAAATCGGTCCAAGTCTAAGAAATGCTTTCGTAATCAGTCCCGATCCCGACCAAAACCCATGGCATATTCTATGTTTTATGTAACCGGTCCCTATAACAGGTCCAAGGTCGGGCCGAAACCGGTCCCAGTTTTTTTTTCTTTTCCAAAAATCAATTTCAAATGTAAAAAAAATCGTGTTTGAAGATTTTTTTTCAATATATTGTTAAAATACACTTTAAAATCTCTAATTGAATCATTCAAATACACTTTTAAAATATTTTTTAAATCTTTTTATAGATGATTTTATAATTACGGTTTTCGAGATTTAGTATTGAAATGCTTGTTAAAACTTGAAAAACGTCGAAAAGAACTTGAAAAACTTCAAAAAGAACTTGAAGTTTTTGGTAAAAAAAACTTGGAAATTTTGTAGAAATTTTGAAATACTTCATATATAAGTTCTAAAACTTTTTCTTTTAAAAAAATTCGAGCCTATGTATAACCAGTCTCGGTCCCATAACCGGGTCGGGTCACAAATTTCAAGAAAAAGTGTAACTAGTGAAGGACCGTCGGGCCAATCCCGGTCCCATATCAGTCTCGTTCCCACCCCTCCGCCGGTTCTGGGCCGGGCCAAGACCATTTGACCATCTCCAATCAGGATTGGGGTTGGGATCGAGATAGGTAGGGACCGGATGAGTTCTACATCGACTATTTAAAAAGGAGGTTCCAAATTTGGAGTTGGATATCGTAATCTCAAAAAAACGCCTTGCCTAAGTTTATGCCTTTACGGTTATTTAATTTTTTTCTTTATATATATATATATATATATATATAGGTGGAGGTTCAAACGAGAACACCTTCATTTTACGAGAATGCGAGAACATCCTTATCACATGTGATAATACACTTGAGGAGACTTGGGGGTGTATGGATGTCGTGTCTTGCGACTTAGGTCGTACCAAAGGTCGTCTGCGTCTATGATTTAATATCATATGTGATGATCTTGATGGATTATGGTATCACATTAATAACACATTTATCACATGTGATAGTACATGTGAGGGGGCTTAGTGGTATAAAGGCGACTTAGCCTACAACCTAGATCGCATTAAAAGTCGTTCATGTCTCTGATTTAGTATCACATGTGTATCATATGTATTATAATGATAGTATCACATGTGATTGTTTATAGTAAAAGGGTGTTCTCGTAAAATGAAGGTGTTCTCGTTTGAACCCTTCCATATATAGGGAAAGGTTCAAACGAGAACACCTTCATTTTACAAGAACGCGATAACACTCTTTTACTATAGATAATTACATGTGATACTATTATTCCATCACATGTGATACTATTATTTCATCACATATGATACACATGTGATACTAAATAAGAGACATGGGCGATTTTTGATGCGAACTTGGTTGCGGGCCAAGTCGCCCTTACACCACTAAGCCCCCTCACAAGTATTATCACATGTGATAAGGTTGTTGTTGATATGATATTATACTCCATCAAAACCATCACATGTGATGCTAAATCATAGACGCTGACAACCTTTGGCTGGCCTAAGTCGTAGAACATGTCGTCCACACATCACAGGGTCCCCTCACACGTATTATCACTTGTGATAAGGTGGTTCTCACGTTATCATAAAATAGAGGTGTTCTCGTTTGAACCTCCACCTATATATATATATATATATATATATATATATATAAATAAAAGATCCATCTACATCCAAAAAGGTTGTATGCAATGGAAGAAGCTTGTTTCTTATGAAAAAATTGATACAACTCAACTTTCATAGTGGAAACTTCGTTGTTTCATATGAATGTTTGGTTCTTTCTTGACTTCCCACTATCAAGAGTTCCTTTTCACAATCAAAACTTATGGGTCATGGTATAGGCAAAGGGAGGGGGGGAGGGGATAAACCAAAACTCCAAATAACAAAACAAATATAAGATTACCTATTCATCTAAAATGGTGTCTTTGTGCACTTCGTGAAGCAAAATCTTCAATTAATCTATCATAGTCAACCTTTGCTAAAAACTTACTTTCGATGCTCAAAATTGCTAACCCGTTAAGCCTATTTGTTTAATATCTCTATGCAAAGCCCCCACAAAGATCGCTTCAGGTTATGTCAAGTGAAATGTACTTCTTCCCACTTCTAAGAACAGCCATGTCCTTGAGTTTATTCAATCGACAACTTAAATAGACAATACCATGATAAAAGCATTGATTATCACAAAAAAATGCTACAAATCCCAATCTCAAAGATGATTATTACTTGCATTTGTAACGATCTCACAACCAAAAATTAACTCTACAAAAGCAAACAACCAGACAATATGAACTTTAGAAAGGAGAAGCACACCGTACTCTAGTTCAATTAGTTGATCACCTCATATGAGGGTTAGGAAGCCTATTTGTAGTGCTTCAAAGTGTGCCTGATGAGGAGACACAACCCTCATCAGAGGGAGCGCCGACTAGGGAAGGGGAAAACTGAAAACGGAGCGCCGGAGCGGGAGCCGAGAGGGAAGAGGAAGACAAGGACGAACGTCAGATACTCGGACTGGAGTCTGGAGATTAGCCGCCGATTAGGGGAGACTGATTTGGATTAAGGCGAGGAGAGGAATATGGTATAGCGGGCTTGGGCCTAGTCAAATATTTATACAAATAATGAAATTTTTACATATTTTATTGTAAATATTATGTTATTCAGTGAAAGTAACAACTATTCATCAAACATTAACCAAAACTTGACAATAAAACGACATGACATGCATGGGGTTTGACAATTACTTGTGAAGGTAATAAACACAAAGTTTTTTTAAAGTATATAATATTTATATATGACAAATAGAACAAATAAACTCACATGCCCTCCTCACATTTGGTAAGGTTTGAACCATTGACCTCCTAGAAGGCTAATGACTCACATACCGCTAGGTCAAATGCCTTTTGGTAATAAACACGAAGTTTGAGTCCAAATCCAACCATCACATGAATTAGGGGAACACTTACAATAAATCTTCAGTTATTTAATGTGAATGTAATCATTAATTATTAAACATGAACCAAACCTTCACAATAAATTATATGACGTGCATGACGAAGGTTCTTATTTCATATGAAAGTATTAAAAACTGAAATAAATATAACAATATAAGGATCAAATTAAAGATAATAAATTTTTATATAATTTGTTTAATTCAAAATTTTATTATATTCTAAAATATTTAGATTTAAAAAGATTGGGTTAATACATTTTGCTTTTACATTGAATGTTTGATTTGTTATTGTTGCAATGAATGAATTCCTTATTATACAATGTGACAAAATTGCCCTTATTTTGTATTAAAAGAGGAAAATTCTACTTATCTTTTTAAACGGGATGATCTTATTAAAATTGATCTAATGGTCAGAAATCCTTCCAACATTTTCATGGAAAAGGTTTTTTTTTTTACTAGAAACCCCATACACACACATATATAGGGTGTTCAAATAATAAGGATAAATATTGTAATAAAAAGATTAGGTTAATAAAATGTTCATATGTGAATCATTAAAAAAATATAGCTGAAGATGAATATGTGAACCATTATGAATAATATATAATATCGGCTCACATATGTATATATAAATAGATTTTTTCAATGATTCACATATAAATTTTTTAACCTTGCTTCTAACTTGTGAGTTTCATCGGATCCAATTTATACCACCAAAATAGTTAACAAATAAAATCTAATTTAGTTTTAATAAAAATTCTCTCTCCCCCTTTCATAACTTCTCTTTCATCTCTCCATAATATACACACACAATTAAATATGCAAACAACATAAACATATTGTGAACGATTTTTTAGAAATATTTTTATAATTTGTGAGTACACATTATGAACGTTTTTTTAGAAATACTATTATTTGTGAACATTAAAAAAATATTATTATAGTTTGTGAACACACTCTAAATATATGATGTTTGATAAAGCTTAATTGTGAAGAACAACTAAAGCAACAAAAGTAAATCTAATCCTATCACTTGTGATAGAATGAAAATTTTCAAGGTTGATTTTAATGTGTTCACAATGTGTACATATTTAATTGTGAATGTGTGGGTGTATGTTGTAGGAGAGAGATATATTTATGGAATTTTGATCATCAATATGGAGCTCATGGATCTAACAAACTATGGAATTATCAAATAATTAAGCCCCATATATACACACACACACACATACATACATACATACGTACGTACGTACGTACGTACATACATACATACATACATACATACATACACGTACGTACGTACGTACATACATACGTACATACATACATACATACATACATACATACATACATACATACATACATACATACATACATACATACATACATACATACATACATACATACATACACGCATCTATACCATATTATAAAGGGTTATTCACCAAAATAACCAATTTATACCACCTCCATTAAGAAAATAACCAATTTGAGGAGTGATTGCGAAAATGTACACACGAATCATCCCAGAGGGGCGATCCGTACACTAGGGGGCGAGCCACGTCAGCAAATAGCCCCTAGGAGGCGATCCAGCCATGAAAATTCAAATTTTTTTGCGGTATTTTTAATTAAACTAATACGATATTTAAATTGTATTTTTTTTAACTTTTTTAGAGCTAAATTTCATGGTTAAAGGTTTAAAAATAAACCATGATAATTATGGAGACGCAAAAATTATTTTTATCTATCTGGGGGACGTAAATCAGATATTATATCTGATTTACGAAGTTTGACCGCTATTTCGTCTTTTAGTGTTCTTGATTTGACGATGATTTGACAATTAAGGAGTGTTTTTAATAAAAATGAAACAATACATAACCTGTGTTTTTTAACCTATTTAAGAAAAAAATTCATGGTTTTTTGTTATAAAATAAAACCATGATAATTGTGGCGACGAAAAATATTATTTTTAGCTGATTTTTGGGGGAAAATCATATATTATATCTGATTTACGTAGTTTGACCTTGTTTTTCGTCTTTTCGTGTCTATGACGCCAATTTGACGATGCATTTTGTCTTATTACTTAACGTTTTATATAAATAGGCGATGGTAGGAGGACCATAATTTCACCATCCCCACCGTGAACCGCTCGTTTTCTCTAGAAAAACCAAGCTTGGACCCTACCCACAGACCATCCCGACCAAAAACGACCACCATTCTTCGCTATACCATCATCCACCACCATTTTACAACATCGACCACCTTCCGCCGCCACCGACCACCGTGAACCGCCCCCACCGACCATCTTCCGTCGTCAACGACCACCGTGATTTGCCGCCATCCACCACCTTCCGCCGCCACCGACCACCGTCCGCCGCCATACACCACCGTCCGCCGCCACTATGGAAACACCGGTAAATATCTATCTATCTATATATGTATATATGTACGTATCTAGAATACTTGGTTTTGTATGTATCTATATATATATATGTATCTATCTCTCTATATATATACATAAAAAAATACATACATACATACGTAAAGATACGTAAATATGCGTATGTATGTAAATACGTACTTATATATGCGTACATATATATACATATATATACGTATAAATACGTACACATATATAGAGATATATACGTATATATGTAAAGTTTCAATTTTTGTACCTATATATATGTGTTGTTTTTACGTAATGCATCTATATATATAAATGTTACGCAATTTATTCTCGATTTGTTATCGAAATGTATGTATGTATATATATACGTACATACGTACGTAAAGATATGTAAATATGCATACGTATGTAAATATGTACACATATATTCGTATATATGTAAAGTTTCAATTTTTGTACCTATATATATGTGTTGTTTTTACGTAATGCATCTATATATATAAATGTTACGCAATTTATTCTCGATTTGTTATCGAAATGTATGTATGTATATATATACGTACATACGTACGTAAAGATATGTAAATATGCATACGTATGTAAATATGTACACATATATTCGTATATATGTAAAGTTTCAATTTTTTATACATATATATATATATATATGTGTGTGTGTGTGTGTTGTTTGAAAATACATGTATATATACGTATATATGTACGTACATACATTCGTAAAGATACGTAAATGTGCGTACGTATATAAATACGTACACATATATTCGTATATATGTAAAGTTTCAAATTTTTTATACGTATATATATGTGTGTGTTGTTTGAAAATACATATATATACGTATAAAAATACGTACATACATACGTAAAGATACGTAAATATGCGTACGTATGTAAATACGTACACATATATTCGTATATATGTAAAGTTTCAATTTTTGTACCTATATATATGTGTGTTGTTTTTACGTAATGCATCTATATATATATATACTAGAACCGTACTCGCGCAATGCAGCGAGATACATCGTGATTTTAATATTTTATTTTATTCTTTATCTCAGTCGATGTTATAATATGGCTTTATGTGATTTTGAGAAAGC
>NC_037532.1:13697512-13734969 GCF_001531365.2 Cynara cardunculus var. scolymus
TAAGAGTTTTAGTCAAATGCTTTATAAGATAGTATAGATAAATGTTACCGCAATTTATTCTCGATTTGTTATCTAAATGTATGTATGCATATATATATATAAGTATATATATATGTACATACCTACGTAAAGATACGTAAATATGCGTACGTATGTAAATACGAACACATATATTCGTATATATGTAAAGTTTCAAATTTTTTATACATATATATATGTGTGTGTGTGTGTGTGTTGTTTGAAAATACATGTATATATACGTATAAAAATACGTACATACATACATAAATATACGTAATATGCGTACGTATTTAAATACGTACACATATATACGTATATATGTAAAGTTTCAATTTTTTTATACGTATATATATGTGTTGTTTGAAAATACATGTATATATATGTATAAAAATATGTACATACATACTTAAATATGCGTAAATATCTAAATACATACACATATATACGTATATATGTAAAGTTTCGATGACGTTCTAATAATTGCATCAGCGCCACAATTGCAATGTCTCACCATTTTTTATCTACTGAGTTGAGAGGCAATGAATAATTGATGGTGGAGTGGGTTTGTAATGGAAAACAAGGTTATTTATAGGGAATACATAATAGGACTTGTCACATCATCATCATTTAAATACAATACGTTTAAAAAGATCGAACCAGGAACTTTGACAACAATAAGTTTTTGACCCGCTACTACTAAATTTTATCATGCGGATAGAGTGATTTAATTTTTTCTATTCCTTTCGTCTTTTTTTTAATGTCCTCTTCATTCCACCTAATGTTTATTCCAGTCTCTCCACATGCAAGATCGAACCATGCATCGTGGTTCAGTTTTTCCACCTCTTTGATTTTCTTTCTTGTATCAGCAATCCAACACTGTTGTTGCTTAATCTGTTGTTTTGCATCAGCAATCTATCTCGTCCGCTCGTTCATCTCATGTTCAATCTTCTTCTTTTTTAAACCAAGGTCCGCACGTTGTTCATGTAGTATATCCAATTTAAGTTGGTAGTCCTTGATAGCCTCTCTCACATCTTCGGACATTTTTTGTGGTAGTTGACTTCTCCACCATTCTTCTCCCAACCTCTCCCACTCCTCATTCGTCCTTGGACGTTTAAAATTAGGACTGGACAAGCTTCCGTCCATTGTTATAAAGAAAACAGGAAAATGTAGCAAGTAATATGTCTTCTAACGTCAACCCATTAAATAAGAACATTTGACGCCAAAAAAGAAGTGAATGTTTTTTTTTGCAAAATAATGTCAAAACAAATTAAAAAATGGATCGCCCCTAAGGGTAGATTCACCAAAGTCGAGGCAAAAGGGGTGCGATAGTACATTGGTAGGGTTATGGGTCAGGGTTTCAGGATGAATCTTATAAGCTTTATGTCAGCGACGGTTTAACAACTCATAGATGATTTAACAAGTCCTGGCAGGTTCATGACTGTATTTTGTAATATTTTTTTTTTTTGTAATTTATGCATTTTCTAAGCATTTTCTTTCTTTCTTAGAGACCAATCCAGATTATATTTTCTAAATCAAAGTTGTAGGTTGGTATCACACGAGTATATTAGTTTTGGAATCGTCTCATTTGGATCATCCATCTATTTTATATGAATTTTAAAACTGCATATTAATAACGAAAAGAGTGCAAACTGCCTAAAAAACAGACCGGGTCGAGCCACTTAAAGTCATAATTGGATTTTCGACCGTTCATGAAAGTTGTAGTAAATAGTAAGATTTTTATAACTGCAAAATACGGGCTTATTCTGACTTACGGTTCGTGATTTATACACTGTCAAAATACGGGAGTTGCATTGTCGGTAAAATTCAATGTTAAAATTACCGACTAAATGTTATGATCCAGCTTCCATGATTCGTTAAATTTACATGATATAAACATACTTCAACATACTAAACAGTAAAATAAGTCCATAATCGGAAAAAAAAAATTGGATCGCCCCTGGGTGACGTGGATCTCCCCTGAGGGTAGATTCACCAAAATCGAGGCAAAAAGTGGGGGCAATAATACATTGGTAGGGTTATAGGTCAGGGTTTTCCAGAACGATACTAACTGACGATTAATGTCAGAGACGATTTATCAAGTCCTGGCAGGTTCATGACCAGATTTGACAACACCATGCCAGCTATTAATTCGTAGGATGCGATAGTGCGTTGGTAAGTTCATGGGTCAAGGTCCCAGGACGAATCTTGTAAGCTTTATGTCAGGGACGATTTACCAAGTCATGCCAGGTTCATGAACGAATTTGACAACACCATGCCAACTATTAGAGCAACTTTATTAAATCGTAAGGGTCGATAGTGTATAAAAAGGATGTCTTGTGAAATAAAATATCACAACTTCATATCAAATCTTATACAAGTACTTGTCCACTTATTAAAAGAAATGGTTGCAAACCTATCATCATCGACCCATCGTCTTTTCAAACAATGCCTATCAGGATAAAGGCTTTGATTGAAAAGGCCGAACCGGAGATAAAGAAGATCACCGATGATTGGTGGGCTAACAGGAAGTGACAAAATAAACACGAAGAAGCGATTGAAGAGAAGAAAAAAGCTATCAAGCAATTGCAAAAAGAGATTCGAGCTGAGAAAAAAATTGTGAAAGACATCGCGAATGGGTACCCCGTGATGCAAGAAATGATCAATGAAAAACAGTATTTGATTGAATCTTGCAAACAACTTTACCCAGAAGGAAACTAACAAGTAGTCGAAGTGTATGTCCAAGGAGCTGGCTCCCTTGGACTACTTGAGTTTTGTGCGTCGGCCTAGGAGCTGGCATCAGACTCGAACAATTATATCGAAAATGTCCACTCTGGCCGCATCGACTGCAAGTTTTCATTATTGGTTCCTCGTCTCGTGACGGGATACGATCACAGTTACGTGGCTTTAAGTGGCTTCTAGTGGAAGGGGAATGACTTCCTTCTCGCATGTTGCACGATAAGAGTCGGAATTGAACCAATCAGAATAGAATTGACTGCAGTCTTGAATATCTAAACTTTGAGCAACAAATATCACATGACCACAAGCTATTCTAGAAAGTTGCCATTGCATGCATGTACAAGTCTTAGCATGCAAATCGCACGTCCCTTTCTTATACATGTCGTCAACTTCAAACAACAAATCGCTGATGGGATATACCTTCCAATTTGTGCTCCTATGTATTCTCTTTTCTAATTTGGCCTCCGCCCAAGGAGTCACTGCATTCATCATTTGTGCTGCAAATATTTGATATCATTAGCATATGTTACATAATCAAACATATAGTGAAAGGATGGTTGAATTTACCTCTGTTATGCCGATGTATGAAATACCATTGTTGCAATGTCGCCCGATAAAATTCAACTAACATTGTTATCGAAAGATAGCGTACAAACCGCGTTACTGAGTTGACGGACTCAACACTATTGAAAGTCATTACACTGTAACGCAATCCAGGGAAGTGCGATTGTGCCCATCTAGCATAGCCAACTTCCTCAAGATATTGAGCGGCTCTAGGTAGACTATGCCGCATCAAATCCATAGTAGCTTCAAAATTCGACAACCTGTAAGCTTTGCATGCCTCCCAGAACATCCATCGTTTCATTTTGTCTTTACTGGAGGTTAGGCGGAGGTTCTGGCTCAGATGCTGACAACAAAGTCCGTGGTGCGTGTTAGGAAATACAGTTCGTATGGCCAAGCCGATAGAGGCAGCCCTATCGGTTACGAAGGTTAAATTAGG
The DNA here is from genome assembly GCF_001531365.2 of Cynara cardunculus var. scolymus. Classification (NCBI taxonomy): domain Eukaryota; kingdom Viridiplantae; phylum Streptophyta; class Magnoliopsida; order Asterales; family Asteraceae; genus Cynara; species Cynara cardunculus. The sequence continues at coordinate 13,701,270 of NC_037532.1, forward strand.
CACATCACTGATACACTGCCTTAGCTTACGTAAAAACCATGTCCATGACATGCCACTTTCTGTCTTCCCCACTTCCATTGCAATGGGTACGATCCCATTGTTTCCATCCATGCCAACCGCTAAGAACATGGTACCAACGTATGGCCCCTTCAGATGGGCACCGTCCATTATAAGAAGCGGTCTCATGTGTCATGTTAACGATCGAATCTGCAGATGAACGAGATTGAAAATCTAAACTTCAGAACATAAAATAATGACAATAATTAAAAAATATGACAATAATTATTACTGAACAACCGAGTGCGACAAACAACATGTCGAATCGTCCAAGTCCATCAACAACGATCTCTGTCATATTCCCCGGATTTGCTAGCTTCAAATTATGACAATAAATCAGGAGTAGGTTAAACGACGATTCAGGGGGCCCCCTCAACAGTTGCAAGGCATACATCTTTGCTCGTCATACTTGGTTGTAGGAGATGCTAATATTGAACCGTTGGTTCACATCTTCCATGATTTCTTTACCATGGTACATTCTCCAACAATCCTTTAAACTCTCTGCCAATATATGACCCAAAACCTTTTTATTCGTATTATGGTGGTTTGGGTGCACTTGAGACCTTGAACATGTGTGTTCATCGTGAAGCTTCCGTACCTGAAACATACTGGTACCATCAGTGGAGACAGCCATTAAACGCCAATCACAGTCCGAATCAGAGTGATACACCGCCTTGTACCAGTGTTTGGATGATTTCTTTACCTTGATCTGAAAATTTTCATAGACGCACTTTAATCCCACTGCGAGCTTCAGTGCTTCCTTCGAGTCAAAGGTTTGGAAAACTTTGACATGAGATGTAGGCTGATAGGAAATGTTTCCCTGTCTACTTTTGATAACTTGGTCTGGACAAGGTGTTGGGTTGGGCATACCCCATAAACTATTCCTTGCCGGCTGGATTTCTTCAGCATCGGAGTTATCGTCGTCTTCGGGTACGTTCAAAATTTCGGCAGCAACAAAAACATCTTCAACCATATCTACCTCCCACAAAGGTTTTGACTGTTCAGGAGACCGGATCGGGTACGGGTTGGGAAACTGCGTCGGAGGCATGTTCAAATCTTGAACAAAATAACTGTCAGGTTGAACGGTAACTTTTTGTTCAAAATATGAATTTCCAGCGGCATCATAAGGGAAGAAGGTGCTTGGATTTTCACCACTGCCACCACTAGGGAAGAAAGTGCTTTGATTTACACCAGGAGCACAACCGGTAGGGAAGAGTGTGCTTGGACCATATGGGTTTGCACCACTAACGTCGGGTAAGAGTGTGCTTGGATTTCCACAGCTTACAGCACTGGGGTAAAAAGTGTTTGGACTGCCCGGGTTTGCACTTGATGGATTTCCTCCATAACCTCCATCGTCGACCATAAATAGTGTCAACATTTCTGGTAAACTTTGACGAATGGCGTTGTGGAAGATTACCACATCATTGTCGTCCATTAACTGATATAACGTATTCGTTTTATAAAATAAATTGAAAGAACCATGTAACTTAACTTTTCCATCACACGTTTGACGACCCCAGAATATGTTATTGGTGAAGACAAATGTATTACACATGTGGGGGAGCTTATCGGAAGGTACTCTAACACACCATTTATATCTTGGAATAAACCGCCACTTCGAATATACACAAAAACATCATCACTTTGATGTGATTTTATGTTTTGTGATGGTTGATTGTGTTTAATGGATTAAGGATTGTGATGGTTTATTGTGTTGAATGGTTAAGGGTTGTGAGAGTAGAATATATGAGAACAGAAATGAAAGAGGAGGTGTGAAAAATAATGAAGTAGAAGGTTGGTATTTATAGTGAAATTGGTTGCAGTAAAAGACAAAATAAGATTTCTTATAAGATAAGAAAAATATATCTGATTTATGCGTTTAAAAAAATCTTCACATAAAATCGTATTTTTATAAGGTTTACGGGTTGTGAGAGTACACGTTGTTTTATTTTATTTAAATAAAAACATGAAAAATAGGTTAAAAAAAACAGTTCAAATATCGTCTCATTTTTATTAAAAACACCTCTTAATTAAAAACACCCCTTAATAGATATTACAAAAAAAATACATAATAGCTGGATCGTCCCCGGCGGGCGATGGGCTGACGTGGATCGCCCCCATCCAGCCTGGATCGCCCCCCAGGGGCGATTTGGGTGGCCATTTCTGCAACCTAGTTTCAATTTGGTTATTTTCTTAATATGTATGATATAAATCGGTTATTTTGGTGAATTTTCTTTAAGATAATCATTAAGTTCTATCAGAATACTTGATTATTATCCTTATTAAAAATTATATTATTAAATCTAAAATAAATTACTTCGTTATTAAATCTAAATTAAATTATAAAAAAAATTGAATTAAAGAAATTACACAAAAAAAACTTTTAAATGGTTAATTTGATTTTCAAAATTTTATGATATCTTGAAATTTATATTTTATTCAAAAACAAAAACATTATCTCTTTCTCAAAACTACATAAAAACCGTATTAAAACATCTACAGAGATAGAATAAAACGAAACACTAAAATCGATATATATCTCGCTGCATTGTGCAAGTATCCTTCTAATATATATATATATATACACACACACACACACACATGGGGCTATTCAAGGGGGGACACAGTAATTTGTAATAACTGTGAGGAGGAATCTCAACCACAAATCAAAAGTTAAATTAAGAAAATTAATAATTATGGTAATTTTAACTTAAAAAAAATATTAATTATATATATATATATATATACACACACACACATGGGGCTATTAAGGGGCGACACAGTAATTTGTAATAACTGTGAGCAGGAATCTCAACCACAAATCAAAAGTTAAACTAAGAAAATTAATAATTATGGTAATTTTAACTTAAAAAAAATATTAATTAAAGGCATTTTTGAGATTTTAAAAATCTCATCTATCCTCTCTTCGGCGAACTTTATTCTGACAAATCTTATTCCGATGAATCTTATGTGAACAGAATATACACATTGTGATACCTAGAAGTATATATATAAATGATATTCACTGTGATACCCCCATATATATACAAGATGCACACTGTGATACCTTTGTAAAACAACTAAGATAACAAAAATACACATTGTGATACTCTTTCTAAAGCAACGAAAGTAACGAAAATGCATATTGTGAGAAACTTTATAAAACAACGAAAATACATTATGAACATTATCATTATGATACACTTCGATTCAAAAACATCTTTAAAAACCAATATATATTAGATAATTAAAATCAATCATATATTTTCTTAAAAAGATTAAATAAATCTTTTGATGAGTTGTTATAAAATAAATTATCGAATGACCTTTTTAACTTATTTAAGAAATATACTTAAATATCTCAAATGAGTAGTTCACATTAGATCTCATGGTTATCACAAACTACATAGTTCTCTTTTTTATTAGGCCCCTAAATATATATGGGCATGTTCAAACGAGAACATAAACATTTCGCGAGACGAGAAGTTTTAATATCATATATAATTGCCTCCATGATCCACAAGCTTAATCGTATACGATTAAACACATGTTGTATTGACAAACACATAAACGCTTTTATGATTAAACACATGTTGCGTTGAGAACACATAGATGCTTAATTTTATATGATTAAACACTCTCAAAAGAGTGTAATCATATATGATATTGAAACTTCTCGCATTCTCGTAAAATGTTTAACTTCTCGCATAATCCTCTCTCTCTCTCTCTCTCTCTCCTTATATATATATATATATGTGTGTGTGTGTGTGTGTGTGGAATTAGGATCGTGTAGGAATCTTTTGTTAAGAACCTAGTAACCTACTCAAAATCGTTAGATGAACCTACCTCTTGATAAACGATGCTGATGGACAGGTGGCATTTTGGTAATAAAATGGAACATTCGATGACAATTGTTTGGACGAACACAAAGCTTAACATAAGTTGGCACCCACGAAATATGTTAACATACCTTAAATGACCAAGTCATCATGCAAATATCCAATCTGAATATACATTAACAAACAATGACAACTTTGAACATACATGGATGTTAGTTAACATGCCCCATAACCTTCACAAATATTAACATGAAAACCTTAACATACCTTAATACATCTTAACCGCAATCTCAACATAAGTTAACATATATTAAGATTGAATATTAACAAACCTTAACATATATTAACACACAATACCCATGCATATTAATGTATCTTAACTTTCGTTAACATGCATTTATTCATAAAAATGTTAATATATATTAACGAGCAACACTAATGCCATGAACGAATGATCGATCGACCCCTCATTCATTTTTGATAGCATGCACACAGATCCCTCAAAATCAAGAGTTATGTGAGGATTATTACAGTTTTTGTCAAGATTTATCCATTGGTTCACAATGTAAAGTCGGTTTTTAATGGAATTTTCCCTCTCTCTCTATATATATAATTTAAAGGTTGTTTTAACTACTGAAAATAGAAAAATATTAAAAATTGATTTAACTATTAACATTTTTTTAAATCCCTCAAATCAAAATTTATGACACATCAAATTATAATATATATTTTTAATTTTACGGGATGAAAATATCTAAAATTAGATTACTAGAAATAGGGTTGTACATAGATTGTACGGGTTGGCTTAAAGAAATTTAAACAACTCAACCTAATTAGTGTGGTTATAAAAAATCACAACCCATTAAAAATTTAAGGTATAAGCCCAATCCAATCCAAACATGTACGGGTTGGGTTGGGTTGGTGAGGGTCATGGCATAATAACTACATTGCAAAAGAATATTTAAACAATCATTGGTTATTACTAGCAATTAATTGACATTTAATGCTACATGGGAAACAAATAAAAAGTTAGGCCAACACCAAAACATAACTTTTCGGTATCATTATCTGAAACACTATAATAGAACTTAAAAAGGCAAAAAAGGTTTCCATAAGTTTATCGAGTTGGGTTGAATTCAAATGGTCGTGACCCGATTCTGACTCACTGTCTACGATATGAAAATTTTACAACTCGCTTAAATATGAAATGGATTCGGGTTGGGTTTGCAGGGTTTTTGAGATTGGTCGGGTTTCTGTACACCCACCGGTGGATCCAATAAGTCGGGTGATACGGGACACACCTAGGGGTATAAAAAATCAAAGTCAAATAACCAATCCAAACCAAATGAGGTTCGTGTTAAACAATTTTAGGTTATTTCGAAATTCTTAGTAAAACACCCTTGATGACAACGAATAACACATAATCTAATAAAATTAACAAACATTCCAAAAAGAAACATCAGGTATAAACATCGAAATCATTCAAAAAACTAAAATTGCAGAGAATTATGACATAAAAAGTAGTGAACAGGTCACTGAGTGTAATGAGTGAGTCACTGGAAAAGGCTAGAAGACATTAACTAGAAAAAGGTTGGGAGCAACAACGCAACATATTACTAATCATGAAATTTAGGGTTTAACAAGACAATCCAAACTTCTATTCAGTTACGGATGGGGGCAAATGTGGGTCCCATCTAATCCATCCATGTGCATCGTAATTGGACCTTAATGTTTGAAAATTGGCCCGGTCGGATCTTGTCCAAGATTACAATCCTAAGTGGGTTTGCGTCTAACAAAGTATTTTAATCAAATTACGATGAAAAAGCCACATTTATAATATGTTTTTTTCCGCTCGAACCGAACTGAAAGATTTATTAGCGGAAAATAGAATTGACACTTTAAATTAGAGAATGAGAAATATTTATCGAAGTGTCAAGATGAGAAATACGGGTAACTGTATTTTGAGTCGAAGGCAATAAAATTGCAATTTGCAGGCAGAGAGATGGGACTAGACGAGTCATCACTTTAAAGCAGAGAGAAGTAAAGAACCAACATTTATGCTCATCCACTCGTCTCTCTCTCCCACCCCCTCTCTCTCTCTTAACTCACGCATCAGTTTCTCTTTCTCCTCGATCTCCGTGCACCGCCTTCTTTCATCGCTTTTACCTTGTGTTTCCCTGCAATTTCAATCTAATTTTCATTTCACATCTTGTCTTGTCTCCCCAAATAAATTGTAGGAAAAGCTGCAATTTTTGTGTTTCTTGGTGTTCGTCACTGCGTTGAAGGATTGTTCTGATCTGGGTCAGTTTCATCATTCATCAGCTTTTTTCTTTTTTGTCTACACGAATGTAATTATGTGTATTTATCTATGGCAAATTGTTGGGTTTTCTTTGTTTTCCTGTTTCTGCTGTGGGATCAGCATTTCGAACGCAATGTGTTTGCATGAATGAACGATATGAGATTTTGGTCTTGTGTGACAGGTGAAAAAGATTTCGCAATTGTGGCATCGGGATTTCATATCTGAGATTTATTAGTGGATTGTATTTGCGTTCAACTGTTGGAAAAGTGAGGTGAGTTTTTGGATTTGAGACACTGCACATATCTGAGCACCTACAAGAAAAGAACCCTAAATTAGCAAATGACTTTTGAGCCTCTATTTATTTTGGTTAAGAAGTTCTTGCGCCGATTCTCTATGCATTGATCATCACTATGCTGGCTGCCCATTGAGTATTTCTTATTGGGGGAAGTAGAACGGATTTCTGGATAGATTGAAGTTCTAGTTTTCACTTTCTGAATGAAGTGGGAAGAAATATGCTTTGGGCGGTTGTGTTGCTTTAATCTCTGCTTTTATAAATTGTTGGGAAGGAGGACTCTGAGTTCTTGGTAAGGTAGTGTTCATTTGCATCTCAAAGTTTCACATTTTGTGGGTTTCTGTGAAGTGGTTCTCAGTGTCCTTTCATGTTTATGACTTCTGGCAACCAATTTTCACCAACATTCTCAGTGGAGATCTCTTCTGTGTATTGATGACACAGAATACAAATTGTTTGAGGCAAAGGAAAAGAACAACTACTTTGCAGGTCATTGAGTTGACTTCTGCTAAAACTAAATTCTGTCCGTAATGCTCCTTATGGGAAAGAAGAATTCAGGTTTCATGGGGTGGTGCCTTGGACCACCATCACGGCTTTAAGACTCTTGAAAATCCTACGGCTGCATCTGGGGAGCCCTCTTCTTGGGTTATCTCTTCGTTACGCATGTGTGGTGTCATATCGTGCAGCTTTTCCTGAGTCCCAGATCAGTTTTGTCGTTATAGAAGCATGCAGTTGGATAATAATCTAGTTCGTGACAATGTTAGGCTGATATATATTGATGATTCTCAAAGGACCAATGAAGAGTATGAATTCACTGGAAACGAGATCACCACAAGCAAGTATACAGTTATTAATTTCTTGCCCAAGAATCTCTTTATTCAGTTTCATAGGGTGGCATACATATATTTTCTAGTTATTGCCGCTCTCAATCAGCTACCTCCTCTTGCAGTTTTTGGGAGAACTGTTTCTCTCTTCCCACTACTTTTTGTTCTCACTGTGACTGCTATAAAAGATGGTTATGAGGATTGGCGAAGGCACAGATCTGACCGAAATGAGAATAACAAGGAATCTTTAGTGCTTCAATCTGGTAAGTTCCAATTAAAACGATGGAAGGATATCAGGGTAGGCGAGGTGGTGAAAATTTGTGTTGATGAGACGATTCCTTGTGATATGGTACTGCTACGGACAAGTGATCCTAGTGGTGTTGCTTATATACAAACCATGAATTTGGATGGCGAGTCAAATCTAAAGACAAGATATGCTAGGCAGGAAACATCCTTGATGTCATTTGAAGGAGGGTTGACATCAGGGGTGATCAGATGCGAACAGCCTAACAGAAACATATATGAGTTCACAGCCAATATGGAGTTGAATGTACATAAAGTTTCTCTTAGTCAGTCAAACATTATCTTGCGTGGGTGTCAGGTGAAAAACACAGAATGGGTGGTGGGTGTGGTGGTTTATGCTGGTCAAGAGACAAAAGCGATGCTGAATAGTGCGGTGTCGCCATCCAAGAGAAGCAGGCTGGAACAGGCAATGAACAAAGAAACTATTTGGTTGTCGGTTTTTCTTTTCATCCTGTGTCTGGTTGTGGCTATTGGGATGTGTTTGTGGCTGATGCGACACCAGATGCAAATTGATACGTTGCCTTATTACAGAAAGAGTTATTTAATAAAAGGAAAATTTCCAGGCAAACCGTATAAATATTATGGGATTCCTATGGAAACCTTTTTTGCCTTTTTGAGTTCTATTATAGTGTTTCAGATAATGATACCGATATCTCTCTACATTACCATGGAGTTGGTTCGGTTAGGACAATCTTATTTCATGATAGAAGACAAACATATGTATGACAGCAGCACCAACTCAAGGTTTCAATGCAGATCCTTAAATATAAATGAAGATCTGGGTCAAATACGTTATGTATTCTCTGATAAGACTGGTACGCTTACTGAGAATAAAATGGAGTTCCGAAGAGCTACTGTGTTTGGGAAGCATTATCGTAATTCCTCAGTGGTGGATGGCACCACAAAGGATACAGAGACTGCAGGTTTGGCTTTTCTACTTGCTTTGCTCGTTAGAGGTTTTGAGATAACATGTTCAGCAGTAAAAAAGAATATCACAAATGGCCTAACTAACAAGGATGCAATTGTTTAATGCTTCCCCATGAAAAAGATATGAAAGGAAACAATATAAAGAAAGCCACCTGTCACATTCTACCTTTTTTGGGGCGGCTGCTACTGAAAGCAGGTTTACAATTGAAGCTAAATATCTTGTCATTTTTCTTGAGGACTTCCATTTCAATGTATAACGTGTTTGAGCTCAGCATGTTTGAGTATTTGGCAGCAATACATGTTTATGTTCACGTTAATGAGAAAAGGACCATTGTTTTTTACTTATTATGCCTCCAACTAGACAGGCGCAACCAATTGTTTTTATATGGTTAGTTATCTTTTCAAGTCAAAGTCGATCCCTTGTATGCGGCAGGGGGTTGCATATTTCAGGACTTAAGAGCACATGATGACATGCAGGATTCGTTGCCAGGCTACTCCTTAGAGCTATCTCTGTTTTGTATAATTAGAGGATACCTTTATGAGTTGAAAGTGAGAGCTCTATGGTAGCAATTATATCAGCTATATTCTGCTTTACTAAATGCTTGGTGATAAGAATACAACATTAGCGTGTTGAAGATGGGTCAGAAATGGAAGATGGATCTTCAGTATGCTAGAATTTGAGGATAAGTCAGGGTACAATGTGTGTGTTCTTATTATGTATGTGTATATGTATATGTATATGTATATATATATATACACTCATACAGATCAGACCAAACCAGACCAAATGAAGCTAGTAAATCCCACATGAGTATTGATTGGGGAGGGTAAGATGTAGCCAGACCTTTCCTCTACCCCAAGGTGTGGTGAGGTTGTTTTCATGAAGAACTCCTGCTTGCAAAATTTTGAGGGAGTCTTTACTGACTCCGGAAGTTAGTCTCACATTTGGATGAAAATAAGTTTTGAAGAGTAAATGAAAAGCTGGAGAGAAAAAAGGGAAAGGAAGAAGGGCTTGGAAAAATAGAGCAATCAAGTACAATAAAACAACGAGAGAAAGGACTAAAACAGTTAATGACATTAAAATTTTAAGCGGAAGAACGATACAACTAAGTGACCTGAAGACGAAATGTGGTAAAACATTAGAACAACTGAACAAGTAATCGAGTCAAAAGACCCTCTCCTAGCTGAACTTGCACAAAAGCTATATGCACATATGTGTATGCATAGTTGCTTACACACATATATATATATATATACACACATCCACACACACACACACACACATATATATATATACACATACACCCATGCATATTTTTCACATATATGAAGACATATGCTTATGCTATAGGTGTGTATATATATGTCTATATCTAGGTGTTTATATCTATCTATAGTGCATCTATATGTATTTGTATCTCTACATGTAGATATGAACATATTTATATTTGTATCTCTATATGTATTTGTATCTCTACATGATCGAGATATTTATGGAAGATGATAATGTTCATTCATTAGGATCGTGGAGTTTAGGAAACAATTGAAATATTTATTAGACTAGATGGACGATTAAGCTTTGGTTTGTATGCTTTGTAAAAGTTACATGGTTTGTAATTTAAACCTCCTCTATATATACATATATTTGTGCGTACATATGTATATCTATGCATATCTATCTCTATGAATATGCGTACAGATATATATCTCCATCTATACGTGTCTGTCGGTTTATATATATACGTTTGTCTATGGGTGGATATGTACATATATATACATGCACATATATATATATATATATATATATATGTCTATGGCCATGGGGTTATATATATTTATATGTATGTTTGTTGCACACACACACACACCAAAAAATATATGTACTTATCTACATGCATACACATCGGCATTGACATAGGCATACCTATGCGTATACACTTGGAAATATACATATATACACATACATCTAAAACAACAAATATGTAACGTAAGCATGTTTATTAATGATTAGTATGTTTGGGCTTGTGGTTTTGAACTAAAATGAAAAAAAAGTGAAAAACAAGGATTACAAGTATGAATAAGCAAAACTTGAATGTTTAGGGGGCACAATGTCCATTTAATGACTTTGTGGACCCGTTCCACCAAAATATTGAATTATATATTTTATTATTATCATTTAATAGGTTTTTCTTTTTACAATAATTAGCTAGTCTTATGGAAATTTTGAGTAGTATGATTAATATATTTTCAACGTTAGCTCTATGATAATCATGATACATTCAGGTAGAGAAGTTTTTATTATTAGACAAATTCGATATTGGATCCATCGTTTTAGCAAACTGTCGTAAGGATTTTGAAGTTATATGACGGATATATTCTTGGCTCCCACGATTTAGGAGGATCATAATGACGATTCTAGACTTGAAAGAGGATTAAGTTTCTATATTGGGGTTCATTTAATTGTGATAATCTATACTTTACCATCTATGGGCATGCATATGTATGTATAAAAACATACATATGTATGCACAGACCTATATGTGTACATATTACATACATACTTACATACATAGGTGCATAGATGCCCATATAGAGCTCAACAGGGATGACGATTTAAAAAATTCTCCCATTGGTTGTACTCCCTTGCATCTTGTTCATTCACAATAATCCCACAACTCAAAATTTCGGAATTTCTCTGCATAATGTTACCAGTTTTGCTCTTCGTTAGATGCAGATCCTTAATTTAATAGGCACATTACAATTTATTACATTATTATTTTTTGCAGAACTAACAAAACCCACTCCATTGTCCTCAAAAGGAAGGAAGCTAAAATCTGATATTGCTGTGGATGCACAGCTCATGGGATTGCTTCATAAAGGCTTGGATGGAAGTGAAAAGATTTCTGCTCATGAATTCTTCCTTACATTGGCAGCATGTAACACTGTTATTCCCATTCCTAGTCAAACAACTTCCGAAGGTTCAATGGGGACTGAAATTCATGAAGATCTTGAAGCTATTGACTATCAGGGAGAATCCCCTGATGAAGAAGCTCTGGTAGCTGCTGCCTGTGCTTATGGGTATATTCTTTTTGAGAGGACATCTGGTCATATTGCAGTTGATGTCAATGGTGAGAAACTAAGGTAGAAATCTTGATTACTTTTTGGTTATACATGTTTGATACCTTCGGTGGAGATGAATGCATGCCATTTCTATGGATTCATTAAGAGATCTCTTCCCAAAAGTTTTAAAAAAAAGACAGATGAAAATTAAACAACATATTTTGTGAATGCAGATTGGATGTTTTAGGGCTGCATGAGTTTGATAGTGTTCGAAAGAGGATGTCTGTTGTAATCAGATTCCCCAACAATGATGTGAAGGTGTTAGTAAAAGGAGCGGATACATCAATGCTCAGTATTTTGAGGGAAGACCGTGAAAATGATGATTTAAGCCTCATAACGCAGCGCCATTTGAACGAGTATTCATCAGAAGGTCTACGCACGCTTGTACTTGCTGCTAGGGATCTTGAAGGTGAAGAACTTGAGGAGTGGCAGTCTATGTATGAAGATGCAAGTACTTCATTGGCCGACCGTTCTTTGAAATTACGTCAAACTGCATCTCTTGTCGAATCTAACTTGTGTTTGCTTGGGGCAACTGGAATTGAGGACAAGCTTCAAGAGGGTGTACCAGAAACTATCGAGTCTCTTCGGCAGGCAGGAATTAAGGTCTGGGTTCTGACTGGAGATAAGCAGGAGACCGCAATTTCAATTGCTCTGTCCTGCAAGCTACTGACAGGGGATATGCATCAAATTATCATAAATGGAACTTCAGAGAGTGAATGCAAAATGCTTCTATCTGAGGCGAAGGCCAAATATGGTGTGAAATGTGGAGGTTTCAGGACCCAGAGTTTTAAGTTGAAGAAGGGTGCTGAAAGTGATTTTGTGGACGTTCTTGCTGAATCAAAATTGTCCAATTTGCCTACTGAGGATGATGGAAACCCAGAACTAACCATGGGTGGGCCATTAGCACTGATAATTGATGGGAATAGTCTAGTTTACATCTTGGAAAGAGATCTGGAATCAGAGGCATGAAGCATTTTCTTGTCTAAATTTTGAATTTTAGCTTCATACTTGATCAATTTGTGGTATTTCTGCTACATTTGTCTGTTTAGAAGATAGATTGAGTTTCATTCTCTAGTTATTGGTCTGATTATGACATTTGTCTTTCCTTGGACAGCTGTTCGATCTTGCAACTTCATGTAGGGTTGTGTTGTGCTGTCGTGTTGCACCCTTACAAAAGGCGGGAATTGTTGATTTGATAAAGAGTCGCACTGATGATATGACACTAGCAATAGGCGATGGTGAGTTTGGTAAAATCTCTCCTTTTCCCCGGGTTGGTGATGCAGTCAATGTTTGCATGATTTTTGAGATAGCTGCTTACGAGAAAGTAGTTATGGATTCACAAGTGTTGGCAGTAGCCTTGATTGTTTGAAGATTTAGTCGTCTATCTTTACTTAATGAGAACACTTTTTAGGTGCTAATGATGTTTCAATGATCCAAATGGCGGATGTTGGTGTTGGCATATGTGGCCAGGAAGGGCGTCAAGCTGTCATGGCTTCAGATTTTGCTATGGGACAGTTCAGATTTTTAAAAAGGTTACTCTTGGTCCATGGGCATTGGAATTATCAACGCATGGGTTATTTGGTTCTCTACAACTTCTACAGGAATGCTGTCTTTGTCTTTATGCTTTTTTGGTAAGCATGATTTCCTTTTGGTAAATACTAATGAAGGATTATACATCCTTTTGTAAGATGTAAGTTGTGTATTTAGAGCCTTTTATGGTCCCCCTCCCACTTGAATCTTGTTTATCTTTCTATTATGTGATCAATCTTCAATTGGTAGATTTAATTTCTCTTTACATGTGCTATATGTTATGCTTTGTTGTCTACAATGTATCAACTCAAAAGGTCCATGCTTTCCTTTTTTCTTTTAATTAAAAATGGAAAACACATCTTTCTGACTTTCGTCCTTACTACTAAGGCTAGCTAGTTGCCCTGTAATTGATGGTGTAAATCTGTTCGTTCGAGAAAACATGTTGATCTCTTGTGTGGCAGAAGCAAATTATTGATTTCTAAGAAAATACAATTTGTTGTATAAGATGGAATAAATGAGCTAAATTTGGCTATTAGCTATGGTGATAGACGAAGTTTGCTGTATGATCACATAAAGATATGTCTTAATCCTATAAGATTCGTAATAGATGTATTAATGAGAGATGTATGATACCATGATGGTAATTTTAAGGTTTTTGGGCCATCAACATCTGTATGCACATTTCCACCACTATCATCATCATCATCATTGTCGTCCCTAGATACCTTCATAAACCTACATACTACAATTATTTATGGCTTGGCTATTACTAGCCTATCTTCTCAAACCAACACTTTTAGGCCCTTTGTTACTTATTTCGACATGGAATGGTCTTACTTCCATTTCCCACTTTCATCTACCTTAGAAGTAATCTTAGAGAGACTTATGATACCGTGATCTAAATGATGTCGTGCATATATGGTATATCTTTTTTTGGATATGCTAGATCTTTAATAAACATATATTTGTGCATATATGTGATTTATCTACTTCCATCATATACAAGCCTTTCAATGACTCGGGTTTTGTCTTATGTGACATATCACTATCTTAGTCATCATGAATACATATTCACATACCTATCAAGGATGTCAATACCTCTGTATTACTTGTGGTATCAACAATCCTAATTATTCCTCTATATTCTACAACATAGTGTAAATCCTACTTCTGTTCATTTCATTATTCATTTTCCATAGATATTTCTCCGGTTTCTATCAGAACTCCAATCTATGAAGTGATGTCAACTAAAACCGAAATAAACCTAATATATCCCATTTGAAAGTAGGTTTGGGAGGGGTGGAACCTATCATTTACCCCAAAGGGTAGGGTGTTTGTTTCCATGAAGACCCCCAACTCGTGAAAAAAATGTGAGAGGAAAGGTAAGAAGAACTGAGACTATAATAGTAAGCAGCAAACAATGACTAAGACTAGTATTAGAAGCAACTAGACAAAAAGAAAAAGAAAGTAGGTCTAGTGAAACAAAGAAAAGGCAAGGAAAAACTGTCATCCCTTTATCTAAAGTTGGATTCTTGTAACCTATCTAACCTATATGCTACTACCCTAGTCGTGGCGTCTCCAAGAACTCCTATCAGAGGTCATGTCTAAGGCCACCTTGTCCATTCTTAGTTGCTCATCCTACATTTGCCACGATCTTCGCCTGGATCCCTCGGGAGATCTCATCCAAAATCACACGGCTTGTTGTAGCCCTATCTCCCACTGAGAAATTCTCATGATGCTTGTGAAGGGTCTCAGCAACTGTCTGATGGGGATAGGGTACTGATATGACGGAATGGGAAAGCATGAGAATATCATTAATCATATCAGAAATAGAGTTCAGAAAACAGAAAACCCTAAACAAACTTTAAAAGATAATATCAATTAACAAGATTTACGGCAGGCAGAGTAGGGGAAAAATTAAATATTATGGATAGACGTCATGATCAAAGATATTTGCGGCACTTGTCTGGTAATCAACTGGTTTCATGTAGCCGACACGAAAAACAACTTAGGATGCTTCAAGAATTCATCAAGTGTATACCTTGTACTCTTTTATGAATGTCCATCCATTAGCTTCATTCCATACATATCAGTTTTTGGTGTATATCCCACTTGGAACTTATTTTTTGGGACAGCACTGATCCTCTATTTTGTTTTCTCTTTTGTGGGATGTAAATTAGACCTTATTGATAGTTATATAGTTGATCACCCCTCGCTAATGCACAAACACAAACATATATACACGTATGCATGCACATATATACATACATATATAATGTGGTAGTACTCTTTGTTGGCTTCAGGTATATTTTATGTGCGGCTTTCTCAACGACATCTGCACTTACAGATTGGAGTAGTGTATTTTACTCAGTAATTTACACTTCTATTCCTACTATTGTTGTTGGTATTATGGACAAGGACCTAAGTCATAAGACGCTGCTCCAGTATCCAAAGCTATATGAAGCTGGTCATAGGCAAGAGGGTTACAACAGTTACCTTTTTTGGATCATGATGGCCGACACAATATGGCAAAGTCTCGTTCTTTTTTGTGTTCCCAGATTGGCCTTTAAAGAAAGCACAATTGACATTTGGAGTATGGGCAGTTTGTGGACCGTTGCTGTAGTTATCCTAGTCAATATACATTTGGCCATGGACATTCAACGATGGGTACTTTATACTCATATCTCAATTTGGGGTTCTGTCATAATGACTTATGCTTGTGTCGTGGTCTTGGACTCTATACCGGTTTTTCCTAATTATGGGTTAGTTTCCTTAACTTGCCAACATTTTCTTATTGAGGTTCACAATAACCTTCAGGTCTTTCGGTTAAATGACCCTCTGACAAGTTTTCTTTCAAGTCCATGACCTTCTGACAGGTTAGAAAATGCCACTTTCATACACAAAGAATGCATATAAACTTGTTAGAAGGTCGTTTAGCTAAATACCCCTTCATGGAAACAGCCTCTCTATATCCTACCCCTAGACAGTAGATATTCTCTCTATGTAGGATACATTGGGTTATCTTGAAGTTGACAATAAGGAACTAATGGCATTATTCCAATTTTGTCAGGACAATATACGAATTGGCAAAGCAACCTACCTATTGGTTCTCCATTTTGCTTATAATTGTCATAGCACTACTTCCTCGGTTTACGATCAAAGCTCTGCACAGAATATTTCGGCCTTCAGATATCCAGATAGCCAGAGAAGCCGAGATACTAAGAAAAAGACGCTTCTTTTATGGGTCAAGGTTGTTTTGGAGATCCACCAGTTAGCATGTATACTGGCGATTTCAATTGATTCCATTTTACAACAGCAGCTCCTGAGTTCATCTCACATGGTTTTCATGTCTAAAGGATAATAGTAAGTTCCCTATCTTTATTTTTCATATCATGTGTATATATCTAGTCCCAAGTCCCAACCATGTTGACCCCTTGTGAATAAAGAGCGTTGGTGGATCTGTTACTTTAGCCATGAACTAGCTTATTTTTTGATTTTATTGAAAAAGTCCGATTTGGTTAGCCATAAACTAATTTACAAGCTAGGTTTTTGATCTCCGTTTTGGAGAATCTATTGGAGATGCTCCTAGCGGACAACTAGCTTATAAACCAACAACTAGATTATCAGTTAGTTTGCCAAACATAGCCTTAATGATTATGTCTCACCAAGTTCTTCTTTATGCCTCTGTGGAATGTAATGCTCTGCGATTCCAATATCTGTTGTGAAATAAATTCATTTCCCTTTTTTGATTGACCACTTGGGAATTATTTTTATCTGCAACAAAGTTGTCATAGAAGTAGGCATTATGATATCAGATGATTGTTGTACACTTTTATCAAGTTTCTTGTTGGTGTTGTGCAGTGGCATAAAACCATCCATCTGCCGCACGATATCTGTTCTTCAACTCTTGTGGTGAAGAAGTGAATTTGGTTTGTTGAAGACATTTGATCCAAGAAGTGAAAAAGGGGAATTGGGGTGCTATACATCTCGGATATTGGCTTCAGAAAATAGGCACATCGTGGGTGGTTGTGGCATAAGTGGTGAAGTAGGGAAAGGGACACGGCGGAAATAGAGAAAAAGGAGGTATGTAACAAGTTTTATGTAAACAAGTAGAAGTAGTAGTTTTGTTAGCTTGTAAACAAATGAAAGCAATATTGTTACGTATTCGCTTCATGGAGAAGGCAGCGTGGTTTCGTTGTTCAAGCAGTTTGTAGTTTATACTACACTACTGCCATAGCTGCTACTGTTAGACAGTTATTCTATGCAACAGGTATCAGTTATTCATGCTCAACTCAACTTCCCTATTCTCCACTTCATAGTTTCGTTTGTTAGTGGTTTTTTACTACCATCACTGGCAGATTTATTCACAAAATAGCCACTTTGGCAATGATTACCTCATAAAATAACGAACTGCTTCAACGAATTTGTACGGATTGTACTTTTTCTGAATTTCTTTTAAATATTTGAGCAAAAAGTTGATAACCCGACAACCCAACCGGCCCCACATGGAACCCGCCCGGTAGGAACCAAATGTAGGGGGACATTTCAGAGCTGACTCGGCAGCCAAGGCTAGCGGAAGGGTTCAAGCATGTTTTCTGCAAGATTTGAACTTAAAAAACTGCTGTGAATTTGGGTCAAATGTTTTTGCCTTATTGCCAACTGAGCTACATGTACGTTTGGACTACAATATCAAACACCGTAGATTCTGTCTTAGAAGGGTGGGGCCCATTTTTCAACTAATTTTGTACTTGAGAGAATGATTATGTGTTAGAAGGGTGGCATCCATTCTTCAACTAATTTTGTATTTCGGAGAAAGGGAGGGGATGAATTTTATTTTCTTCAAATGTTCGTCTACAAATTTAGATACTTGTACATTAACTTTTAATAATAAAAATATATAAAATAACAAAAAAAAAAAAACATGAAATGATCATAATGTCTCTCAACTTAATGGATTGGACTTAAGAATGTGTTTGGTATACGAGACGGGATAGCATGAGACAAAACCTACTGTTCCACGTTTGGTGGAGTATGAGACGGAACAAGAACTTACTGTCCTGTGTTTGATGCGAAATTAGACATGGAAAAAAACTGAGATAAGGCGGAATAGCATGGAACAAAAGAGGTTTTTTCTTGTTCCACAAAGATAGGTGGAACAAGATGAGACAAAAATGAGACAAAAACTAAAATATTATTAATTTACCACAGTTTGATATATAACCTTAATATGATATTTATTTTAATGGTCACCACCGCTAGTTTCGGCTGCTGCCACCACCGGCGGTCATCGGCGACCACCTCCGCTTCCTCTTCCACTACAACAAACATTCTCCACCGCCTCCACAACAAACGTCTACCACCGTCCATTGTCGCCACACTACTGCCCTTGGCCACGTGCAACTCCTCATCCACTACAAAAACCTCTCCACCACCTCCAAAATCACCGTCGGCCATCGACTACCACCGTCAATTGCTACCTCTACAACCACCATCGGCCACCGACCACCACCGTCCATTACCACCAACACTACCACCGTTGGCCACCTCTATGTAACACCCCCATTCCATAAGAAGGGAGGTCGCTTCAAAACGTAATGGAATCAATATATAAAACTTCCAAAATATAGTCTCCAATACAAAAATAAAATCTTCCAATAACGAATTTAAATATCTCCCAAATAAAGACATAAACATTTCCAAACAAACCTCTTCAAGTACCTTCCAACAACTCATGGAAATCTAAATACTAGGGGTGAGCAGCGGAACCGGGTACCCGTTTGCGGAACCGGAACCGCCCTGGAACCGCCGGAACCGGAACCGATATAAGTGGTTCCGGTTCCGGTTCCTAAAATACAGAATCGATTGAGAACGGTTCTGGTTTCGGTTCTCAATTTTTCGGAACCGTTACCCACCGGGTACCCGCCAGGACCGGTTCCGGGACCGGCGGGTACCCTGAAACGGAACCGGCGGGGAGCCAGTGTTTTTCAATAAAAAATAATTAATTTTTTTTAATATCAAATTTATATTAGGTTACATCTTCAAATGACGTGGTCATCTACATTCTTCATCAACTTTCTAGTTCTACTAAACTACATTTCATAGTATGTAATCGTTAAGTTTTGAACATTTACAATTATAGTATGTAATCGTTAAACTTTGAACATTTTCTATTAGTCTATTATGGTTTATAATCGTTAAACAATATTTGTAACCATTATTCCGTATAATTTGTATTCTTGTTTATTTAATTTAGTGTTTTGGCAATGTTTTATTTTTTATTTCTAAATAACAAAATTTTAATATTTTAGGAAGCGGGTACCCGGAACCGGTTCCCGGCGGTTCCGGTTCCAAAAATTCAAGAACCGCTCTAACCGGTTCCGGTTCCAATATCTCAAGAACCGCCGGTTCCGGTTCCTGTCAAAAAGGGCGGGTACCTGCCTATGCTCACCCCTACTAAATACAACCTTAAAAAAATGCTAGTCTAAAAGCTAATAAAATAAATCCAATAATTGAATAACATTACATTAAACCTCTCGAAACCTTTGAATCGAGATCTTGGTCTACTCTCCATCACAAGACTTAGCACCCCCCTTAATTATCAGCCGTGAGGAACAGAAGAAAACAAAGGTGAACCAAATGTCCAGTGAACATATAAAAAATTATAATAAAATTGGTAATACAAACACGCCAAAATTGATCTCAAGATATCGGACAAAACGAGTATCAAAATCTTAGTAAAATCAACAAATAACATAATCATATGGAAGCATATGAAGGGACAAATCGAGCTCAAAAAATGCATACACTTGCATATCAACCAACGGGACAAGTGTCAGACATATGGCCACACAAGCCTGTACGTTGAACTGCAGATCTACACGTACTGAATGTGAGATACGGCATTGGGCACTGCACTGACATCCACCATACAAACAATCACATGTGCTAGGGCCGATCCATACGTCTCCTAAATCAAATATTCATCACATCATAACTTGCTCTCATAAGAGCATAAAAGAGGAGACGCTGTGAATTGATCACACCGCCACGGTTGGTGTCACGCTACTGGTGCCACAGTGACGTGCCTATGGTACTCCCATAGGTGGTTAGTAGCTCGACTTACCCGAAATTAAACTGCCACAATGAATGTGACGTTATACGTCTCACATATGGTCAACGCGTGTCGAGATCAAATGAACAGTCAAACATAAGCCAAGTAAGGAAATATGTTGAATGAACAAATGGTCGTAACAATCAAGAGACACAAATAAAATGATACATATATAAATCGATCACAAGTACCAACATGTGTACTTTTAGAGGAAAATATCATACCAAAATGTTACCGAACAAATAAACGTAATATTCTGGAAAAAATACATAATTTGTACCAAAATCGTACAATTTAAGTAACATGTTTAGGACTAGACGTCCTTGACAATATATACAATATGGAACAAATATGAGTGAACAGAAGCCGCAATAGCGGTCAAATAGAATAATCATAAGTTCAACGAAAGCTTAAGAGTTCGTAACTATATGTAAACGAATCTTTTGAACGAAAAGAATTAAGAATTTGTACCTTAAACTTTACAATGTTATCAATCACCGAGTCCATCTCTTTATTCCCGACTGACAGGCTAGGATCGTTCGTGTTCTCCTAGTGGGCAGAATGTCTCCAAAGTGGCGGTGCAAGTGCACGCCGACACTATGATCGCTTGCAAGTAATAAAGTGGTACAAAGTACCGAAATCGTTCCCACAGAGAAGAGAAGGTACTACTCAGATTCATATATTTTTCATGAACTTCTTGCACGAGTTTCGAGATGTAAAATAAAGTTGGATTTTTGTTTACAAAAAAGACTGAAATAGGACCGACTAGCAAAATAACGAAATAAACTTCTAATATTAAATGATGGGCATGTGTGCAAGTGTTGCTTAAGATAAAATTAACAATAAAATGGTTAGACTTTTACAAGTTGTTTATAAAAGTTTCAATCTCTCGAAAGTGAACTTTTATAACCGGGCCTCATAAAATTCCATAAAATTTTTACGTTTACCACTTCGAGACTTGCCGATCTAGCTAAAAAGTAAAAGAAATGCAATTCTTACCCAAATCTCTTTGTGATAAAAATACCTATTGCTTAACCCCTAGCTAGATGCATACAAAATTCGCGTCTCCACGTAAATATTCAAAGTCCCTCTCGATTTCATTGTGCATCACTTAAGCCGTATTTCGGATCCGCCCATCTCTGGGTCTAAGATCTAATATTAACACTTCAAAGTGATCAGCTTATCCGCATTTTAAGCACCGTCTTAAGTGACCAAGTTACGAAGTGATAAAAGATAAAAACACTCAAATATTATAAAACATCCTAAGTTAAACTCACACCCACACCCATACAAGTAATTTAGCTAGACATAATAATTAAAAACATAAAATAATACTGAAATATAAATTGCATTAATGTAAAACTAAATTACAAGTACAAGGAAATAAAATACTAGACTAGAAATTAAAGACATAAATTAAAAGCATAATAAAAGAAAGAGAGAAGAGAGACACACTAGAGAGTATTGTGTCTTAGATGGTGTTGGTGGTTCTATGTTGGTGTCTTCAAAATGACTTCTCAAGCCTCTTTATATAGGGGAGATGAAGGGAGTAAGGTACACCCAATCATTACCTTAAGGGTAATTAGTACAAGCTTAAAAAAATACAAAAGAAAATAAAATAGAAGGAAGAGAGCTCATATACAGCTGGGGAAAATATCTGGCTGAATCTTCAAGCTGCATGTTTCCAAAGAAGCTGTAACAAGGCTGATAGACATCCCACAATGGTACCACAGTGGGCAGTGCTGTCAGAAAAATACATATTTTTGGAATAATACCTCTTCCTTTGTGTTTCATCATCTTTTTAAAACTTTTTGGAATAAAAGAGTAAAAACAAGAAAATTGAGTATTTAATAATAACAAAAAGAGAGGAAATAAATAGAAAATAACTCTTAAAAATAAGAGTTATCACACCCTCAAACTTAAGATATTACTTGTCCTCAAGTAATCAAAATAAACGGAATATGAACAAAGAGGACAAGAAATCATAACTTACGGATGGGCGTTGAAGTCTCGTCGGCTTGAATGTTGTGCAACTTCCCTTCTTTGATCTTTGAGGTGCAAAAATTAATCGGTGAGACTTTTATCGGGTTAGTGTATTTGGCTAAAAAAAGTCCCCCAAACTTGTCTTAGAATGACAACAATTGCTTTGAATGATTTCGCCTTTTCGCATCTTTTTGTAGTGTCTTTGACACTTTCAAGAAACCCCAGAAGTGATATTCACTTTTTGTTTTTGGGTTAAAGCATTTTGCTTTATTTTTTTCTATTTTTTTGTGTCTTCCAATTTTTCGAAGACATTTGGTACTTCACGAATTTTTTCTCAACACTTTGGCATATAACCTCCCCCAAACTTAAACCGAACAATGTCCTCATTGGAGTAATGGGTTTAAAGTGTTTGGTTTTGGTAACAATGGAAAGTGTTTGAGCCAAAAAGAAACATGGCCCACGTCATTTTAATTTTTGCAACCCAAAGATCTCATCAAGGAAATCGTACCTGAAAAATGAAGAATAAGCCAACGATATACCAAAAAATTATCAACGACGAAATATTGACCAAAAGTAAGTTAGATAAACAATTTATCAAAAGACCTAATCACATATCAACGACCGCTGTATATGAACACAAAAGAAGGCGGTCAGATAAAGTACTAAACACCCAATCCAAAAAAATATTGTTTTTGAGTTTCAAAAGTTATGACGATACACCTAGGAAGACGATCAATCCAATTTACCCGTGTCGTCTCGACTGGCGGATGCCTCACCTGTGGCATCTGATGTGGTGGTCCGTCTGATCTTCGGAAGCCTTACTTGAGGATGGTAAAGGCCTCCGGGAAAGCGCGGGATCTCCGAAGCTAGCATTACATTCTTGTGTGATAGGAACTTGTTCACGACCCGGTTCCTATCTCGCGTATACATCCAAAACTTCTTCGAACACGCCGTGAGTTCGACAACTCGATCTTCCACTTGAGTGATTCTCTCAGTAATCTTGGCTAAAGCATCAACCATCGTCCCCATCTTCTGGTTACATTCCTCCCATTGGCTCGCCATGAGTGAAAACCACACCTCCGAACCATAACCCGTGGCCGTAGGTGGTATCGGTGGGATGTCGGTATTGGTCGGAGGAGTAGTTGCGGCTGGTTTGGAGGATGGAACAGCAGGGTCTTTGGGCTTTCGTGGGTTGTTGGCAGCAGGCCCAGGTGAGACTTGTGGTCCGGTAGCATCATCGGCTAAGTCGGCATTTTCTTGGTCCGGCTTGTGCATGCGGTTAACCGTTCCTTGATCGAGCAAGGAATGGTTGAAAGTGATGATGTCATGCTCCGAAACAGGTACCCTTGCGGCTGTGAACAACTTCGTGATGAAACCTGGAAAAATCAAACGCGAACTAGCTTGCACAGTCGATGTTCGTATAGTCGAATAAGCGAGAGCGCCCACGTCGATCGGGAGTTCCTTGAGGATGCAATAAACCAAAATACACTTCGCCCGCGACAATGTACGATCATGCATGGAAGGCATGATATTGTGACGCACAAATTGAAACCAAAGGGCTGCCTCTAACGTCAAATGTCCGGACATCAAAATCTTTCGACGGTTGTCCTGAGACCAACCATATTCGGGTAAAAGAAGCGCCCGTGCGATATCTTCTTCCGGCACATCAAATCCACCATCTACGAATTGTCGGTGTGAACATACAAAGGGAGCGGTGAGACCAAGCATCGAGTTTAACTTCGGTGCCGTCCAATTGACCCAAGTTCCTTGAATGACGATTGTGTCATTTTTGGAACTCCAGATAGTTGCGAAAAATTCCTTAACCAACATCTTGTTTACTTTGCATGGGATGACTATCATGTTTTCCCAATGATGTGCAAGTAAATGGTTCTTAACACACATCAATTTTTCACTAAGTGTTGGGTCCCGTTCACATAAAAATCTATTATTGCGTATAAGATCCAACCGATCATCAAAGGATGAAGATGTACCTCTCGATCGCGAAATAGTCCGTCGTCTACGCGGTGTCAGGACTGGAGTTTCTTCCTCTTCCGGCTCATAATTGTCATCGAGAGCCTCCGTCATCTTTGCCTTTCCCTTTTCCCGCCATTGTTAGGACCTAGTCTTCGGCCCACCCGAAGCTTGACTCGATGAACGAGTTTGCCTCCTTTCAACAGTAGGGGCTGTTTCGGGGGTTTTATCGGGCTTTTTACCGGCACCAATGGTTGACGGCGTCTCGGACGGGAAAGTTTCGGTTTGTCCTCCCTCCGGTATACCTTCAAAATCAAATGTAATATCGTCCAAGTCTTCATCCTCACCCTCCCCCATTTGGTTCAAATCGAACCGTGAGTGATTTGGGGAAACCGTGGGTGAAGGGGCTAGGGTTGGTTCCTCATCACTTGGGATGGGTGTAGGAGTGGTTTTTGAAGGTGCAATCGTGGGTGGGGCGTATGAGGTATCAATGAAATGGAAAATGGTTTTGGGGTTGAGGAGGATTCGGCCAAATGAGAGGATAGAGCCACCCTAGTGAGGACAACCATACCATCATCAACATAAGAGAGTACGGCGGTGGTTGGGGGTGATGAGTGTTGTGTGGAAGAAGATGGAGGAAGAGGACTTACTATTGCCGGAGGGAGGTCGCGGAAGGCGGCAATGGTGCTCGTGGCGATGGCATTGGCGGTGGAGGATCCTCCCGTCGCCGATGAAGATGGCTCGGCCGACGAGGATGCTGTGAGTGCGGCTGTCTGTGGTGTACCAGTGGTAGAAGTGGCAGCGGTCTGTCGTCGGCGAAGTGAACGCAGGGAAGGATGGTTGCGGACCGGTTGTTTTGGTCGTGCCATGGAGAAGTAGTTTGGTCGGCGGTTTCTTTGGAGGGGAAAGGGAGATGAATGAGTGAATAGGAGAAATGAGGGAGAAGTGAAATAAGTGGGTTTTTGGTTTAAAATCTTGGGAAGGAAAATGAAAAATATGATTTGAGAGATCATGATTACAAGTTTATTTTTTGATTTTATTTATAAAAAGGAATGACCAAAAAGGCTGACCTCATGTCATGATGTCTCCTCTTAGGGTACAAGTACTTGTATACAATACAAGCATTCTACCCAAAATTTTAAAAAGACATATGTTGAAAATACACACTTGAAAATTTTAGTTTCAAATTTTTTTAAAAAATTGGTCATTTAAAATAAAATAAAATCATGCTCTTATCACTACCTTTGAAAAATGTAGAAAATTTCTTTCATCACCTTCCCAATTATTTTCTTTTTCTAAACATATATTTTTTTTTCTTCAAAAACCCACTTACCAAAGGCTAATCATCTAAGATGTACTTAGCCAATGATTTGACTCACAAACCCTCTTTTCACATCCTCCCATGTTTACCTCAAGGTGACATCACATGTCCTTTCCTTAAACACCTCATTTTTCAGCCAATTTTCTTTTACCAAGAGAAAAGAATGCATTTGTTGACACAAGAAAAATAAAATGCTGCTGGCTCCTCTTTTAAAATTCGGATGACCCAGACAGTGGGCACAAACTTCCTACTGTCTACTCAAAAACACCAGATTTTTCTTTATTATATTTTTTTCTTTTTCTCCATTCTGGCTTTCAAAATATTTACAAAGTTTTGAAAATCCTTTTCAAAAATCACTGGGTTGGATCGATTATTCCCCCCGGGAGGAAATGCTTTATCCGATGCCCGTTAACCTTGAAAGTGTTATTATCTTGGGGATTTAAAAGATCCACAGTTCCGAATTTTTCCACATTTACTATGGTGAATGGTCCAGACCATCTCGACTTAAGTTTTTCGGGAAAAAGCTTTAGTCGAGAATTAAAAGGAAGAACTTTTTGACCATCTTCGATAATTCAACGATTTATCCTACGATCATGCCAAAATTTTGTTTTTTCCTTGTAGAGTTTGGCATTCTCGTAGGCATGAAATCTCCATTATTCCAACTGATTAAGTTGGAATTTTTTGTTTGCTCCCGCCGAATTTGCGTCCAAATTAAATTCATTTATTGCCCAAAAAGCCTTATATTCCAATTCGAGCGGGAGGTGACATGCTTTTCCAAAAACTAACTGGTACAGGGACATTCCCAAAGGGGTCTTGAATGCGGTTCGGTAAGCCCATAATGCATCATCCAACTTGAGCGACCAATCCTTACGATCCGGTCTTACTACTTTTTCTAAAATATTTTTAATTTCTCGGTTCAAAAGTTCGGCAAGACCATTCATTTGGGGATGGTATGCCGTAGCTACTCGATGTTGGATGTTGTATTTGGCGAGAACGGTAGATAGCATTCGATTCATAAAATGCGTCCCTTCATCGCTTATCAAAGCTCGAGGCATTCCAAAACGGACAAAAATATTTTTATATAAAAAATCGATTACCGTCTTCTCATCGTTCTTCGGGCATGCCTTAGCTTCCACCCACTTCGAAACATAATCAACCGCTACCAAAATATACTGATTATTGAAAGACATGGGATACGGTCCCCTGAAATCTATGCCCCAAACATCGAAGAGTTCAACTTCAAGAATGTTATTTAAAGGCATCTCGTTTCGTTGGGACAAGTTTCCCATTCTTTGACATTGTTCACATCTCTTCACAAAATTAAATGCGTCTTTAAACAATGTAGGCCAAAAAAACTCACTTTGTAAAATTTTTGCCGCCGTACGTTGTCCACCAAAGTGGCCACCATATGGTGAAACGTGACAATCCTTCAACAAAGATGGGATTTCAAAATTTGGGACACATTTTCGCAAGACCTGATCTGCTCCTATTTTGTAAACAGATGGATCGTCCCATAAGTAGTGCTTACAGTCATGAAGAAATTTCTTAAAACGTTGATCGTGAAGATGATGTGGCTTAAGCCCACAAACAAGGTAGTTGGCAATATCGGCATACCATGGAAGTTCATTTGAATGATTTTCTTGTATTGCCAAAATGTACTCGTCGGGAAAAGTTCCTCTTATCACATGGTTTCCCCCGCTTGACACTTTGCCTTCGATCCTTGACAAATGATCGGCTACTTGATTGTCACATCCCTTGCGATCAACTATCTCTAGATCGAATTTGCAAAAGAAGAACCCATCTAATAAGCCTCGGCTTAGCGTCGGTCTTATTAAAGAGATATTTGATGGCAGAGTGGTCCATATGAACGGTGACTTTGGTGCCAATTAAGTAGGATCGGAAACGATCGAATGCAAATACTACTGCAAGTAATTCTTTTTCTGTGGTGGTATAATTTAACTGAGCCTCTACCAAGGTTTTACTTGCGTAGTAGATGGGGTGAAAAATCTTGTTTCGCTTTTGTCCCAAAACGGCACCTATGGCCCAGTCACTTGCATCACACATAACCTCAAAAGGCTTGGTCCAATTTGGGGCAATAACAATAGGTGCCGAGACAAGAGCTTTTTTAATRGTTTCAAAAGCTTTTTTACACTCGAAGGTAAATTCAAAAGTTCGATTGACATACAACAAATTACACAAGGGTTTTGCTATTTTAGAAAAATCCTTAATAAATCTACGATAAAACCCGCATGTCCCAAAAAACTTCGAATGCCTTTGATCGAAGATGGTTCGGGCAATTGCAATATTACCTCAATTTTTGCTTTATCAACCTCCAAACCATTTTTAGAAACCATGTGGCCCAAAACAATTCCTTCTTGTACCATAAAATGACATTTTTTCCAATTTAAAATTAAATCATGAGTTTCACATTTTTCCAAACTTTTCTTTAAATTGTCAAAGACAATTTTCAAAATATGTACCCATGACAGAAAAGTCATCCATAAACACTCCATAGTATCCTCAATCATGTCCCCAAAAATTGACATCATGCACCGTTGAAAGATAGCCGGTGCGTTACAAAGACCAAACGACATACGCCTAAAAGCAAAAGTTCCGAAAGGACAAGTGAAAGTTGTTTTCTTTTGGTCTTCGGGTGCTATGTGAATTTTGTTGTAACCCGAGTAACCGTCCAAAAAACAATAATATTCTTTTCCGGCCAATCTATCTAGCATTTGGTCAATAAGGGGTAAAGGGAAATGATCCTTTTTGGTTGCTAGATTCAATTGCCTATAGTCCATGCAAATCCGCCATCCGGTGACGGTCCTAGTAGGGATGAGCTCATTTTTTTCATTGGTGATAACCGTGGTTCCACCTTTCTTCGGTACACATTGCGCCGGACTTACCCATCCGCTACTGGAAATGGGATACATAATACCCGCGTCTAACCACTTCAAGATATCTTTCTTCACAACTTCTTTCATAATGGGATTTAGTCTCCTTTGCGGTTGCACCTTGCCAACTCTATTTTCTTCCAAGATAATCTTATGTTGGCAAAGGGAGGGACTAATTCCTCTGATATCTGCGATGGTCCAACCTATGGCTCTTTTGTGAGCTTTTAATACTTCTATCAACCTCAATTCTTGTTCATTACTTAATTTCGAAGAAATAATTACGGGTAATTTTTCCTCCTCCATAAGATAAACATACTTAAGGTGACTAGGTAATGGCTTTAACTCCAAATCGAGGGCTTTCTCTATAGATGGTGGTTGGACAATTCTATCCTTAAAGTCAAGTAGCTCAAATGCCGCTAAATCTTCCAAGTCTTCCAACTCTTCATTTTCTTCCAAAATGTCCTCAACATTTTCCCAAATGTTATTTTTGTAGGTAACGTCAATCAAAATTATTTCTAGATCTTCACCTAAAGCAGATATGACTGAACAATCGCCTACCTCTCCATGAAACTTAAGGGAATTAAACACATTAAATTTCAACTCCCCCTTTTGCACATCAATTAAGGTTCTCGCGGTTGCAAGAAAAGGTCGTCCTAAGATGATGGGGACAATCTTGTCAGCTTTATAGTCCAAAACTAGAAAATCGGCCGGAAAAATAAATTTATCGACTTGGACCAAAATCTCCTCAATTTTACCCTTAGGATATGCAATGGGCCTATCCGCCAATTGTAAAGTCACGGTCGTTGGACGGACTTTACCTATTCCTAGCTTGTTAAAAACTGACAATGGCATAAGATTAATGCTTGCCCCCAAATCACATAGGGCATGACCTACTTCTTTTCCTCCTATAGAACAAGGGATGATAAAACTTCCCGGGTCTTTTAACTTGGGAAAATTTTTACAAGTAAGGAGTGCACTACATTCTTTGGTCAAAGCAACCGTTTCAAATTCATTCAACCTTCTCTTTTTATGCAAAATATCTTTTAAAAATTTAACATAGCTTGGCATTTGCTCGAGAGCTTCTACCAAATGTATGTTAATGTGGAGTTGTTTAAAGATGTCCAAAAACTTCTTAAACTGCTCGTCAACATTTTTACTTTTCATTCTTTCTGGAAAAGGTAAGTTCTGCAAATCTGGAGCTGGTTGAATAGATCTGACTGGTTGGACAGTGGGCACAATCTTCCCACTATCGGCTTTTTCAACAGAGAGCTACACATTACTGGAAGTTGAAACAGGGACTGTTTTCTGGACAGAAACAGATTTTTGAGTTTCTTCCGTGGAAGGACTCAAAATTGGAAAATTTGACATATCAAAAGCATGTGAAACCTCGTTTTGATGTGTCGGTTCTTCAATGGTTTCACTTATATCATCATTGACTTTTGAACTCTCCTCACTCAACACAGTCACGACTTTGATGTGTTCTTTACCCTTAGGGGTTTCCGTGTCACTAGGCAAAGTTTCTAAAAGTCTACCCTTTAGATCGGCGGCAAATTGGCCGAGTTGGGTTTCGAAATTCCTTAATGTTGCATTGGTTTGGTTTATAAAACCCTTAAGTAATGATTCGAGTGAACCATTACCGTCCGATGCATTTTGCCTAGGCATGTGTGAGTGTGAGGATTGTCCATTTTGGTAATTATGCGAAGCACCTTGCCCATATCCTGGGGAATTTTGTGGCCCATTTTGGACTTGAGTAACCCCGGGGGGTTGAAGTCCAGGATTTCCGGTCCAAGAAAAATTGGGGTGATTCCTCCAATTTGAATTATATGTGGGAGAAAATGAGCTATTTCTAGCATGACTCCCTACATAATTCACTGAGACGGGATTTCCAGGGCAATATTCATAAGAATGGCCCTCACCGCAAAAGACACAAGATTCAGTCATAGGTGGGTTGAACATTATGGATTGAACTTGATTATTCTCTCCATTCAAACGTAAATTGTTTTTAACCAAATTAGTTAAAGCTACAATTTGAGCATTTAAAGTAGAGATGACATCAGTTTCATGGATGCCAGAAGCAGACTTAGAAAAAACAGCACGATGATTTGACCATTCGGTATTATTATTAGAAATTCGTTCCAGAATGTCATGTCCTTAGCTGTAAGTCTTAGATGTGAACGCTCCACCGGCCGTTGCGTCAAGAATAATTTTAGTGGAACTGGAGAGGCCATTATAAAATGTCTCCAATTGAATGCAATGAGGGATTCCGTGATGAGGACATTTCTGTAGAACCGAAACCGCTTCATCTTCTTCTTGTCGAAACGTCATAATTTCATTTCTAATTTTTACATTCCTCGTCGGAGGAAATTATTTTTTTTAAAATTTTTCTGCCAAATCATTCCAAGTTAGGATCGAGTTTGGTGGTTGAGAATTTAGTCATGCTCTAGCTCTATCCTTCAATGTGTAAAGGAAAAGCGTTAAGCATAAGGTTTCTTGTGTAACTCCGGGAATTTTAAAATGATCCGTCATTTCGATAAAAGATTTTAAATGAGAGTGCGGATCTTCCAACGATAATCCCCCAAACTGACCCATTGCGGAAATCATTTGGAACATTACTGGTTTTGGTTCAAAAGTTGTGACTGTCATTTTGGGACTACCAATTCCCGTGTCCAACTGACCGAATTCGGGAGTTGCGTAGTCCCGTATGCCTCTATTTTTATCATCGGCAATATTAACCGTGGCCTCCCGTGGAGGTGGATTATCCCCCACGGTACGGTTACGATTATTTCTACCTCTTCTACGTCTTCTAATGGTTCTTTCTAATTCAAGATCAAGAGATTAAGTTCACCGTATTGTAGCCTTGGCATACAACACGAAAAGTACGAGTGAAACAAAAGAACAAGGCTCAAATGAAAAATCAATATCTCAGGATAAAAATCGCATTACCTTCCCCGGCAGCGGCGCCAAAAACTTGATAGATTAGGATCGTTCGTGTTCTCCTAGTGGGCAGAATGTCCCCACAGTGGCGGTGCAAGTGCACGCCGACACTATGATCGCTTGCAAGTAATAAAGTGGTACAAAGTACCGAGATCGTTCCCACAGAGAAGAGAAGGTACTACTCAGATTCAGATATTTTTCATGAACTTCTTGTACGAGTTTCGAGATGTAAAATAAAGTTGGATTTTTGTTTATAAAAAAGACTGAAATAGGACCGACTAACAAAATAACGAAATAAACTTCTAATATTAAATGATGGGCATGAGTGCAAGTGTTGCTTAAGATAAAATTAACAATAAAATGCTTAGACTTTTACGAGTTGTTTATAAAAGTTCCAATCTCTCGAAAGTGAACTTTTATAATCGGGCCTCATAAAATTCCATAAGGTTTTTACGTTTACCACTTCGAGACTTGCCGATCTAGCCAAAAAGTAAAAGAAATGCGATTCTTACCCAAATCTCTTTGTGATAAAAATACCTATTGCTTAACCCCTAGCTAGATGCATACAAAATTCGCGTCTCCACGTAATTATTCAAAGACCCTCACTTAAGCCGTATTTCGGATCCTTCCATCTTTGGGTCTAAGATATAATATTAACACTTCAAAGTGATCAGCTTATCCGCATTTTAAGCATCGTCTTAAGTGACCAAGTTACGAAGTGATAAAAGATAAAAACACCCAAATATTATAAAACATCTAAAGTTAAACTCACACCCATACCTATACAAGTAATTTAGCTAGACATAATAATTAAAAAACATAAAATATTATTGAAATATAAATTGCATTAATGTAAAACTAAATTACAAGTACAAGGAAATAAAATACTAGACTAGAAATTAAAGACATAAATTAAAAGCATAATAAAAGAAAGAGAGAAGAGAGACACACTAGAGAGTATTGTGTCTTAGATAGTGTTGGTGGTTCTATGTTGGTATCTTCAAAATGACTCCCCAAGCCTCTTTATATATGGGAGAGGAAAGGGGTAAGGTACACCCAATCATTACATTAAGGGTAATTAGTATAAGCCTAAAAAAATACAAAAAAAAATAAAATAAAATAGAAGAAGGAAGACAGCTCATATACAGCTGGGGAAAATATCTGGCTGAATCTTCAAGCTGCACGTTTCCCAAGAAGCTGTAACAAAGCTGGTAGACATCCCACAGTAGTGCCACAGTGGGCAGTGCTGTCAGAAAAATACAGGTTTTTGGAATAATACCTCTTTTTTTGTGTTTCATCATCTTTTTAAAACTTTTTGGAATAAAAGAGTAAAAACAAGAAAATTGAGTATTTAATAATAGCAAAAAGAGAGGAAATAAATAGGAAATAACTCTTAAAAATAAGAGTTATCACCGACCTAAAAAGATACCCAAGATTTACCGTTAATTATAACCTTTAATTTTGATCATGTAAGGTAACCAACCGAATCTTCCGACAATTATCTAAAAACTAAAACCCAACTGAACTTAAAAAATCCTAGTAGTTACAATGGAAACAAAATAATTAGGGTGAATATGTAAACAGTAGCCATGGCTTCAAAGAACGGAAAAAAACCAAGTATATATAAATCTATATCATACTACCATGACAAACACATGGGGAATATGCATCAACAACCCTAGCTTCTATATGGGCAGCTGTTTCCCACACAGACCAGCAACCCAAACCGAAAACTAAGCCTCTTGGATGGCCGTTCACACAACAGTCATCTCGACTAAAAATCGAGTCGTTTCGACCCGTTTTTCTGACAATTCACACCCTCTCTTAGCAGTAAAATAACGACAGCTATAACTATTAAGGATAAGCAATTTTTAGGACTGAATTTGTAACACCCCAACCCACACATTGCATGTAACACGTATTTCATACCAAAGAAATACATATTCATATACCATTCAGGTCCCTTAGTACAAGAATCTACCATGACCGAATACAAGGTCCAAAAATTCAAAATACATATCTTGCACTAATCAAACAAAACTATTCATCAAAAGCAACTCCTCATCCAAAATACAAATAAGGAAAGTATTACATCTTTCCCTTTCCCTTACCTTCAGCACCTCCTGCAATACATATTTAAAATCACAAAACGAGGGTTAGACTAAAGAGTCTAGTGAGATACCCTATTCATGTCATTGCAGGGTGAAGGATCACCAAAACCTTTATAAAAACAACTATTCATATATATAAAAAATATATGAATGCACAAGAACATAATACCAGATCAATTTCCACTTTTCA
>NC_037532.1:13735214-13749057 GCF_001531365.2 Cynara cardunculus var. scolymus
GTACACCTCTCCTTGATATGTCACCCTTATATCAAATGTACACCTCTCCTTGATATGCCACCCTTATCACTTCATCAAAACATTTATAAAAATAATTCCGAATAWACCACARCCATTGKAATTGTTATYAGTCCAAAATCATTTATATCAAAAACTTYATTTTATAATAAAATAATAATTTCCATMAAAAATATTTTCAACACAATCCGGTCAACAATCCGGTCAARCATCGTCYGATTTAAACACTTAGAATTAAAATCATCTTTGTCCGGATATCAAGTCCGGACAACAATCCGCTCAAGACTTGACCGATTTAAATAAACCGCTCACCATTTGATCGTATTCCTACTTCTCAGTATATAATGACAAGTAATATTACCAATTATAACCCGCTTAACACTTAACCGATTTATCAAAATCCGGACAATAAGCCGCTCAAGGCTTGTCCGATTTACACTAATCTGGACAATAAGCCGCTCAAAGCTTATCCGGTTTAAATACTTATCCGATCAATAAGCCGCTCAAGGTTTATCCGGTTTAAATACTTATCCGGTCAATAAACCGCTCAAGGCTTATCCGGTTTAAATACTTATCCGGTCACTCTTTGACCGGATAAACACTTAAAACAAAATATGCATGGTTTCTTTCTAAAGAATAATAACATGAAACATGCAAATAAAACCAGTAGTAATTTTATGCAAAAAAGTTTAGAAACCACTCACCTTAACAAGCTTTTGGAAATCAAATACTTGAAATCAACTTGACTCTTCAGGCAAGAATTAATCCGGGCAACTCTTCTCTTTTTTAAAAGCACAACTTTCTCAAAACAAGCAAGAAGAGCAAATGAAGAGGCTAAGCCCCCTATTTATACTTTCCAGATGTGGAAGGTCGGCTAAACAGCCTCCTTCCCCTTTCCACCTCATACTTAGACCCACCATGCACACATGCACACACATACATATCTATTCCATGTATGCATAACATGCATGCACCCATATATTTATATATATATATATATATACACACACACACACATATATATATATATATATATACATATCCAATTAATACACAAATTCTCATACCAACATGTATCAATTATCACGCTATCACGTAATCATTTAATCAAATAATCACACATTTATTACCTTGGGTAATAAGCAGGATCCGGTTATTACATTATCCACCCCTCAAAAGAATTCCGTCCCGGAATTCCTTTAATCAAAAAGCCATGGGTATTCTGATTTCATCTTTGACTCCAATTCCCATGTCGCTTCCGGTCCTTTGTGAAACTTCCACTGAATTTTAACCAGACTTATTTCTTTATTTTCTCAATACCCTGATCTTTCTATCAATAACAGCTTCTGGTGTTTCCATAAAATTCAATTTACTGTCTAATTGAATCTCTGGTAATGGTATAGCTAGATTCGGATCAGCCAAACATTTTCGTAGATTCAATACATGAAAAGTGTTGTGATCCGACTCAGCTCTTCTGGCAACTCTAACTGATATGCTACTGGCCCAATTCGCTTATATATTCTGAATGGTCCTACATACCTTGGACTGAGCTTTCCTTTCTTCCTAATTCTGATAACACCCTTCCATGACGAAACTTTTAACATAACAAAATCACCTATATCAAATTCAATTGACTTTCGACGATTATCTGCATAACTTTTCTGGCGATCTTGTGCTGTTTTGATTCTTTCGCGGATTTGTTCAATCTTTTCAGAAGTTTCTTGGACAGTTTCAGGACCTGTTAATTGTTTTTCACCTACTTCATTCCAACACAACGGTGTTCTGCATTTACGTCTGTACAATACTTCATATAGTGCCGCTTGAATATTGGAATGATAACTATTGTTATACGCATACTCTATTAATGGTAAATGATCTTCCCACGATCCCCCGAAATCTATAATACAACTTCTTAACATATCTTCGAGAGTTTGAATAGTTCTTTCACTCTACCCATCAATTTGCGGATGATAAGCTGTACTTAATCGAATTTCAGACCCCAGAGCCTTCTGTAATCCTCCCCAGAACTTTGAAGTAAACCGACTGTCTCTATCAGAGATAATAGACAAGGGAACACCGTGTCTGGTAACAATTTCTTTGATGTAAATCTGCGCTAGCTTTTCTAAAGAGGATTTCTCTCTTATTGGTAGAAAATGTGCAGATTTAGATAAACGATCCACAATTACCCAAATCGCATCATACCCCTTTGGAGTTCGTGGTAATTTCATAACAAAATCCATGGTGATGTGATCCCATTTCCATACAGGTATTTCTAAAGATTGAAGGCTTCCATAAGGTTTCTGATGTTCAATCTTAATCTGTAAACATGTTAGACACTGTTCCACATACCGTGCTATATCTCTTTTCAATCCTGGCCACCAATAAAAAGGTTTTAAATCTCGATACATCTTATTGGTACCTGGATGGATAGAATATCGTGATTTATGACTTTCATTCAATATCATATTTCGGACATCTCCAAAATGTGGTACCCAAATTCGCCCTTGAAAGCACATAAGTCCTTCATCATTCCGTTCCAAGGTTGAGATCATCTTACCCAACTTTTCTGTTTTAACAAATTCTTCTTTCACAGCTTCTTGTTGACACTTTTGAATTTCTTTTCGAATATCAGGGATTAAATTCATTCTCATTGCTAAGGTTTTAATGGTTCCACTTCTTTCCTTCATGCTCAAAGCATCAGCCACTACGTTAGCTTTTCCTGGATGGTAAAGAATTTCACAGTCATAATCATTAACTAACTCAATCCACCGACACTGTCGCATATTCAAATCTTTCTGGTTAAACAAATGTTGTAAACTTTTATGGTCAGTATAAATCTGACATTTCGTTCCCAGAAGATAATGCCTCCAGATTTTCAGTGCAAAAACCACTGCAGCTAATTCGATATCATGAGTTGGATATTGCTTTTCATGTTCTTTCAGTTGTCTTGATGCATAAGAGATTACTTTTCCTCTTTGCATTAAAACAYATCCCAATCCCAACTTTGAAGCATCGCTGTATACCACAAAGTTTTCAGATCCATCTGGTAGAGTCAACACTGGTGCGCTACAAAGATGATCCTTTAATAGTTGGAAAGCTTCTTGTTGTTCTTTCTCCCACTAAAATTTAACATTCTTTCGAGTCAATTTGGTTAATGGCACAGCTATCTTAGAAAAATTCTGAATGAATTTTCGGTAATAACCGGCCAAACCCAAAAAGCTACGAACTTCAGACGGATTCTTTGGAGCTTCCCATTTTGCAACTGCTTTTATTTTCATTGGATCAACTTTTACCCCTGATTCTGAAATAATATGACCCAGAAATTGAACTTCTCTTAACCAGAACTCACATTTGGACAATTTAGCATACAACTTTTCTCTTTTCAACAATTCTAGTATMAGACGAAGATGTTTTGCATGTTCTTCTTCAGTCTTAGAGTATATAAGAATATCATCGATAAATACAATACCGAATTTATCAAGATATTCCTTACATACCCTATTCATCAGGTCCATAAAGGCTGTGGTGCATTAGTTAAGCCAAATGGCATAACTAAGAATTCATGATGCCCGTACCTTGTTCTGAATGCTGTTGTGGCCACATCTTCTTCCCTGACCTTGAGCTGGTGATACCCTGACCTCAAATCGATTTTAGAGAAATAACTTGCTCCCACTAATTGATCAAATAAGTCATCAATCCTTGGTAAAGGATATTTGTTATTAGTTGTCAACTTATTCAGTTCACGATAGTCTATACACATTCTCATAGACCCATCCTTCTTTTTGACGAATAAGATCGGAGCACCCCAAGGCGAAGTGCTAGGCCTAATAAATCCTTTATCGGTTAAATCTTTTAATTGTGTCACCAATTCTTTCAGTTCAGATGAAGCTAAACGATATGGCGCCTTTGCTACAGGTGCAGCCCCTGGTACTAAATCAATTCGGAACTCAATAACTCTATCTGGTGGTAATCCAGATAAGTCTTCCAGGAAAACTTCTGGATATTCACTAACAATCGGAATCAATTCGTCCTTTCCTTTCTCTTTCTTTAAATCAATTACATATGCCAAACATCATTGGCACTTCTTTCGAATACTTCTCCAGGCTTTCATTACTGACAAAATACTAGAGTGATGATTCTGATGGTCACCATAAATAACAACTGTTCTCTGGTCTGGCAGAATAATTCTGATCATTTTCTGATTACAACTAATACTAGCCTGATACTTTGTCAACCAGTCCATACCCACTACTACGTCAAATTCTTTCATTGGCATGGGAAATAACCGGATCG
Source organism: Cynara cardunculus var. scolymus (assembly GCF_001531365.2). Taxonomy (NCBI): domain Eukaryota; kingdom Viridiplantae; phylum Streptophyta; class Magnoliopsida; order Asterales; family Asteraceae; genus Cynara; species Cynara cardunculus. Next base: position 13,739,526 of record NC_037532.1, read on the forward strand.
GAAGTTCAAAGTTTTCAATAACAATAATACAGTTATTAAACATACTAGTAACAGTTTCCTGATTATTAGCAGTATCAACTACTAATTTATCATCAAGTAGCACGGAATTCAGACATGCARTTTGAGCAAACAATGGTGATACAAACGAAAAGTTTGCACCAGAGTCAAATAACACCTTTGCACGTATTGAATTCAGAAGAAATGTACCTGTTACTACATCCGGCGATACTTATGCCTCATTCTTGGTCATTTGGAAGGATCGTCCCCGTGCCCCTCCTTGTCCTCCTCTGTTCATAGTAGGCCTTCCCCGAGTACCCGACGCATTACTTCCCATTGTTAACTGCGGAGTTCTTAACAAAGGACAATTTGGTCGAATATGATCTGGAGAATTACAATTAAAACACCTTCTGTTAGCTGGGCAATTTCTAGACAGATGACCCGCTTCGCCGCACTTGTAACATTTCCTTAGGTCCATCTTGCATTCACCCTGATGAACCTGTTGACATTGTGAGCATACTTTTTCATTGGTCTTCTGCTCAGATCGGTTATCATATCTAATAGTTTTCGGCCCTCGAAAAGATGAAGGCCCCTCCCATTTTCTTTTCTCAACAACCTTTCCTTCTGATTGTCTATTCTTATTTCTTTCGGTCACCTCAGCTACCTCTACTGTTAATGGAAAAGTATTGGGGTTCATAGCAATAATGAATTCCCTAATTGAGGGTTTCAGACCCTAAATAAACCTTTCTATCTTCCTTGATTCAGTCAAAACATAGTGTTCGGCAAAACGAGAGTATTCAATAAATCTTTCAGTATACTCCCATACTGTTCCATTTCCTTGCTCTAGCTTCAAGAAATCTTCCTCCATTTGTCTCAAGGCCGTTTTAGGACAGAACTGATTTTTAAATCTATCCACGAATTCTACCCATGACAAAGTCTATAAAACATCCGTTCTGGTGGACGATTCAACTTCCCACCAAAATAAAGCATTTGACTTCAATACCGAAACAGCAAATCACACTTTATCTGTTTCCGGACACCGAATGGTGTTGAACACAGATTCCATTTCCTTGATCCAGCACATTGCTTTCACTGGATCTCTCTCCCCAGAGAAGGTTGGTGGTTTACATGCTAAGAATATCTTAATATCCCCTTCTTTATTATGTGTAATTGGAACAAATGGATGAACTTCCACTCTTTCTGTCTCTACTCTAGCCGGTATTCCCATGATAGATGTCAGAGTTTCTCGCAATTTTCCCATTTCCTCTGCCAACATATCTCTAGTTATATATTCTGGGTGTGGTACCGTCCCTTCCTGAACATTCCCAGAGATGGATTCTTCCTGTTCAGAATGTATTTCAGTCCGACCCCTTCCCTGAGACTGACTTCTTCCTCTACCTCGTCCCCTTGGTCTTCCCCGACCTCTATTTCTAGCCGTGCTGATTGGAAGATTAACCAAAGATTCTTCCCTCTCTTCGGATTCTGGACGAGCCATTCTTTCAGATCTTCTAGTTCGGTTAGACATCTGCAGAGTTTAATATTAATATTCACGTATTCACATTCCCAAATATAATGAAGTATTCAAGTTCAGATGTGTACCTGTAAATTCATAATTACACTGGCCAGATGTAATTAAAATTTACCTTATACACTGTTCTTTTAACCCATCATATTTATCTCCAATGGTGCTAACTATGTTCGGGACCCTTAACATGCAATAAAACAGTTTAAGTCTAGGTATCATGCTGTTAAAATACCTAAATCAATTAAACTCGGGCTCTGATACCATTCTGTAACGCCCCAACCCACACATTGCATGTAACACATATTTCATACCAAAGAAATACATATTCATATACCATTCAGGTCCCTTAGTACAAGAATCTACCATGACCGAATACAAGGTCCAAAAATTCAAAATACATATCTTGCACTAATCAAACAAAACTATWCATYAAAAGCAACTCCTCATCCAAAATACATATAAGGAAAGTATTACATCTTTCCCTTTCCCTTACCTTCAGCACCTCCTGCAATACATATTTAAAATCACAAAATGAGGGTTAGACTAAAGAGTCTAGTGAGATACCCTATTTATGTCATTGCAGGGTGAAGGATCACCAAAACCTTTATAAAAACAACTATTCATATATATAACAAATATATGAATACACAAAAACATAATACCAGATCATTTTCCACTTTTCAAGCTAATTACTTAGCTATTCAAAATTTCATAACTTTGAACCAATCGGGTTCCATACAATGTCACTTTTTAAACCTTTTCTCATCAAACGAGGTTTAAACAAAGTTTCAGACCAAACCTGTTCTTTTCTCCTCAATAACATCCACTCTATGATTTCTAATTAAGAACCTTGATCCTAAATCCTAAATCCTTAAATCACAAAGAAATAAAGATTTCAGACCTCGGTAGTCTTAAAGGATATATTAGAAAGAGTTATATAAAACCACGCATATACAAATGTCACCCTTATATCAAATGTACACCTCTCCTTGATATGCCACCCTTATCCCATGGTACACCTCTCCTTGATATGCCACCCTTATATCAAATGTACACCTCTCCTTGATATGCCACTCTTATCCTATGGTACACCTCTCCTTGATATGCCTCCCTTATATCAAATGTACACCTCTCCTTGATATGTCACCCTTATATCAAATGTACACCTCTCCTTGATATGCCACCCTTATCACTTCATCAAAACATTTATAAAAATAATTCCGAATAWACCACARCCATTGKAATTGTTATYAGTCCAAAATCATTTATATCAAAAACTTYATTTTATAATAAAATAATAATTTCCATMAAAAATATTTTCAACACAATCCGGTCAACAATCCGGTCAARCATCGTCYGATTTAAACACTTAGAATTAAAATCATCTTTGTCCGGATATCAAGTCCGGACAACAATCCGCTCAAGACTTGACCGATTTAAATAAACCGCTCACCATTTGATCGTATTCCTACTTCTCAGTATATAATGACAAGTAATATTACCAATTATAACCCGCTTAACACTTAACCGATTTATCAAAATCCGGACAATAAGCCGCTCAAGGCTTGTCCGATTTACACTAATCTGGACAATAAGCCGCTCAAAGCTTATCCGGTTTAAATACTTATCCGATCAATAAGCCGCTCAAGGTTTATCCGGTTTAAATACTTATCCGGTCAATAAACCGCTCAAGGCTTATCCGGTTTAAATACTTATCCGGTCACTCTTTGACCGGATAAACACTTAAAACAAAATATGCATGGTTTCTTTCTAAAGAATAATAACATGAAACATGCAAATAAAACCAGTAGTAATTTTATGCAAAAARGTTTAGAAACCACTCACCTTAACAAGCTTTTGGAAATCAAATACTTGAAATCAACTTGACTCTTCAGGCAAGAATTAATCCGGGCAACTCTTCTCTTTTTTAAAAGCACAACTTTCTCAAAACAAGCAAGAAGAGCAAATGAAGAGGCTAAGCCCCCTATTTATACTTTCCAGATGTGGAAGGTCGGCTAAACAGCCTCCTTCCCCTTTCCACCTCATACTTAGACCCACCATGCACACATGCACACACATACATATCTATTCCATGTATGCATAACATGCATGCACCCATATATTTCTATATATATATATATATACACACACACACATATATATATATACATATCCAATTAATACACAAATTCTCATACCGGCATGTATCAATTATCATGCTATCACGTAATCATTTAATCAAATAATCACACATTTATTACCTTGGGTAATAACCAGGATCCGGTTATTACAGAATTCGAGAGGGAATTGAGCATAATTTTGAGGCTCCATTGACAGATTTAATGAACACCACACTGCTACCATTATTATTGATCGAATTGGTGACTTTCGAGTCACCGAAACGACTCCAAATCTTCCCCAAACAAACCCAAAATTTATAACTCAACTACTAAATGCATAGGTTCGATAATGGGATAGAAACTTACCTCGAACCGACAAGAAATCGACGGGACGTTGCTTGCTTTTGGCCGCCGAGTTCCCTCCTATGTTCTCGATAGATTCTTCCAAGCTTTTACGGTTCTCTCTAGCAATTACCAAAATTAAAGGAGTTAGGGTTAGGTTAAACAAAATAAAACTTAATCTAACCAAAACCCACCATTCTAATTTCAAAGTTTAATTGGGTTATGTAAGACTAACCCTTCAAGATTGGTCAACTTCCTAAATTAACCCAAACTTTAATTTTTATTTTTTATTTTCCTCAATTCCTTTACACTCATGTACAACACCAAATCAAATGCATATCAACATGTATTCTAATTCTTCTCCCAAAAGAAAAGATTTCGTCCTCGAAATCAAACTAGGTCCTAAAATACACAGAGATAACACATACAGATTTTTAAAGAGATGCGGATATTCTGATCGTAGAGATTCTTGCATCTCCCAAGTAGCCTCACGTTCCGGGTGACTTGTCCACAACACTTTGACAAGCGGTATAGATTTCTTTCTTATGACTCGTTCGTGCTTGCCTAATATAGCTTCGGGTCTTCTTCAGACGAAAGATATGATCTTCATGGATTTTATCTAATGGATATTGCACTACATACAATTGGTGATGATTGTAGTCTCGAAGCGCCGAAACGTGAAACACATTATGCACATGAGATAGCTGAGGTGGAAGAGCTAAGCAATAAGCGACTTCGCCGACCCTTTCTAAAACCTCAAATGGACCGATATACGTTGGACCTAGTTTCCCTTAAGGCCAAACCGTCAAACCTTAAGGAACACATGATTTCCTGTAACCTGATTCTCTCTCTTTCTCTCTATATATATGTCTCCGTTTATGTTTATGTGTTTGTTTGTTGGTGATAATTAATGTACGTAAATTTATGTATGTAAAAAACAAATATTCTATTGATACAATTTGACAAAAATGCAAACCATAACCACAACATGTACATAGATTTGATGTACACCCTATCTAGGGTTTCAATTGCCAAAGTTGAGGTTTAGTTATTCATTTGTTTTCTTGTTTATTTAATTATTTCTAAGTGTAATTTTCTTCAAAAGTGTGTTTTTTGTATTTAACTTTTTTGTTGAACTTCTAAGGATCTGTAAGGCGTAGAACCGAAAAAACAAGCTACGCTACACAAACCCAAAAACCCCAAACAAAACCAAAGCAGAGCAAACACCTAAAACGAAAACAAGGAACAAAACACCCTAATACACCTGAAACACAACGGCTCCAAAAGTAAAGCCATGCATGTACAGGAATCGAAAGGATAGAACAAGTGAACAATGTATCAGGAAAGCACTCAACGAAGCCAGAACCCAACAAACTTGCAAGTTGCAACCCAAGGACAACAACAACCAGAGCACAAGAACAACACGTTGAGCTCCAACAACTGATAAGGACGACAACGTCATAAAGGAATTGAATCAAGAAATCGATGCTCAAGCGATTTTGGAGCACAACGAAACAAAACAAAACGAACATGAATGCATCCCCATATGAAATATTTATTAATTTATCTATTATTTTACAATTATGTCGATATCGATGCGACTTTTAGCCGGCTTTCTCTCTCTTTCTTTGGCTTATTCCCTTTCCATGCTTCTTAGCAAATAAAAATAGATTAGATCAAGGAATTTTATATGTTTACGTTACGCATAGTGTCTAAATTAAAATTTTAACATATATCAACGATAAAAAAAATTAATTTCCTAATTAACTTATGAAAGAGTGATTTTTTTCTAGATAAGTTATGATAACTGATAACTCGTAGTTTGAGCGTTACTTATACATTATTTGTGTGAGTTCTTCTTCCAGTTTAGTTATTTTTTCTCTTTATGTGTTTGTGCTTATTCTTTATATTATATTATTTCATTTGGAGTTGTTGAAGATGTTTTTATGGTTATATGCCTCATTTTTGGGTTAAATGTTGGACTGAAAAATGTAGCCACTTTGTTTCTGTCTCCTTCTTTTGGTCTAAAATGTTTTTAAGAGGTGATGAAATACCAATGATTAAGTTTTGTTCTAAAACCGCCACTGTCAAATTGCTCACTGTGGGCATTCCAGGCAGATTTGGATAAGATTTCATAGTGACGTTTTTGGTTGCTTGGAGCTTCTAAAGATAAAAGTAAGATTGAAGTTTGCATGAAAATAGAAAAGGAAGGGCCTTGTTGCCCACAAGTTTATTTGAAGCTTCCTTCCATGGAGTAAAAGGATGTGCGTCTCTCTTTTTACTCCCCTATATAAAGAAGCCATGGTGACATAGACGGAACTAGAGGGGTGGTTAGGTGGCACGTGCGACCGTATTGTTCCTCCGTGGTAAGGTAAAAAAAATTAGGTTCGTGAAAGGTGCAACCGTTTTATATGGTGCCACCGTATCCAAAAATTCTTGGGTCCGTCCCTGCATGGTGAAGCATTTTAAGAGTGAGCTCCGACAATGTAGAAGTTTCAGCACTTCCTTTTTTACATTTTATAGTTGTACTTGCAATTTATTTTCAAGTCTTAGATTTTCAGCATTGTTGCCCATTGTAGCCACACTGTGGGAACAATTTGTATTTTTATTTTCAATGAATTAACTTTTAAGTATTCCTCTTCTTATACTATGTTCTTAACTTTAATTATTAGCTACATACCCCTTTGGGGGTGCGTGTCGATTATAAGTTCAGTAGGCAACACTTGGTGTTGTCATCGTTGCTAACCCTTTGGCTTGGTTAATCAAGTTTAAGGTTTAAATCAATGCGGACAAGACGATCACTTGGGAGTGTTAATATTAGGTTTTAGTCCTAGAGATGGCCGGATTCTGAAATACGGCTTGAGTGATACAAGAAGATTTGAGAAAGTCTTTCTTAATCATGTAGAGATACGGGGTTTGCATGATTTTGTAACTAAATTTCAGACATCGCTCGAGTACGGTGTTACATAGAGATATGAGCGTTCTCTCCATGCCAATAGAACTAAGAATCCCTAAAATGTACTTAGTTCGGTCGGCAAGCCTTCGGTTGGTAAAAATGGCGACTTTGTGGGGAGACTGTGGGCACTCTTTATGAAAGTTCACTTGCGAGAGATGGGGCTGTTATAAATGTTTTTGTGACTCATCTCCTTGACCGTCTTGTTACTAATGATCTCTTAGGTGACATTTACACACATACCCATTTTTAATTATTTGTTTATATTTTATTGTGAAAAGCATCAAATTCGGTCAAATATATTTTCTCCTTCTCTAATTGAAATCATTGTATTCTTGACCTACTACTTGAAACTCTGAAGTTCTATCCCTTTGGATACGATCTCGGTATTTCTATTACTTTATTACTTGAAAACGATCATAGTGTCCGGTGTACACTTGCATCACCATTGTGGTTACATTGTAGCCACTTTGTGACATACACATTTTCCCGCTACCAATAACCAACATAGGTTAAGTAATTGATTCGTAAAATTGTTGAAAAGTAGACGAAAATATTACAATGATCTACAAAAAGAAAATGAAAGAAGACTCCAAGTATCCAGAGATGGAGCTAGGAACTTTTTCTAGTGATGACACCATTTGACCATAAAACTGAAGCTATAGATATTTTTCAAAAGTCATTATTGGTTTGTTGGTTAGCTCCTATCCTATCATTTTGTATGTGAGGTCTTGTATTTGAGTTTTTTATCACAATTTTTTCAGAAACATACTAAACCTGAAATTAATAGCTAAAAACTAAGCAAATGATTGAAACGGGATCCAAACCCGCACTTGGGATGTAGAGTAAATCATTTTTCTGTCATAAGGTAAAAAAAATCTAAGATCATGAAAAGTGTCACTTTATTGCAATATGGGACGTCATCATATATATTTTGAAACTACAATGATAACACAAGCTTGTTTTGAAAGACTTGGTTTGGACGGTTTTTCTCTAGCTGTATGACAGAAAAATGATGACATCCCACGTGTATTTTTTATTGGTTTTAATAAAATTAAGAGAAAACTATGATTTATATATACGTGGTTTGTTAAAAATTGTTATTGTTTTAGTATTATGTTTTCGTCGATTTGGTTTTGCAATTCATTATTGTATTTGTTCTTGAGATTAACTTTGTCGATGATTTATCATTAAGTACGGAGGACGAAAACAATAATGAAGTGTTAATCATAGAAACAAATAAACCATAAATACAAAATAAATAATGAAGTATAAATCATGGAGACCAAAATCGTAATTTCAAGAAACATAATTTACTTTAAAATAAATCATCCGAAAATCTAAGATGCATGCAAAAAATGATAACAAAGCCTTAAAATAAAATTTTAATTCTTTGTGATAAACTTGTATTTTGTTTCAAATGATTGGTTACCAAGTATGGGATCTTTTGTATTACGGTTAAAAATAACATAATTAAATAAAGTTTTGATCAAGTGGAGGTTTAGTTATCCCCTCTCAGACATGCTTCGTTGCCACCTAGATATAACTAAGACATCATTGTAGCCTCCGAGATATGTATATATACATATATATACATAGGGCCTAATCAAATGAGAACTGATTAGTTTGTGGTAACTGTGAGAATCAATGTGAGCCAATCATTTAAATAATTAATGTTATATCCTAAAATAACATARAGGGTAAATTGGTAATGTTTACCCTAACCCTCTTGTTCTTCCTTCTTTCATCGACTAACCCTATTTTTCTATTGCTACTTCTTCTTCATCAAGTCGGCCGACGATTCCTTCTTTCATCGACTAACCCTATTTTNTTCCTTCTTTCATCGACTAACCCTATTTTTCTATTGCTACTTCTTCTTCATCAAGTCGGCCGACGATTCCTTCTTTCATCGACTAACCCTATTTTTCTATTGTTGTTTCTTCTTCTCCATCAAGCCGGCCGATGATCTTCTTCATCAAGCCGGCCGACGATAACRCCGCCCTCTCACTCCCGCTGGAGATTGAACAAGGTATTGCTTTCATAACTTGTCATGTTGGATCCGATTCCATCAACACTAGCAGATAGAGGACCATTCATCACAGGGGCAGATAGTTCACGAGGCGCTATATTGATTCTGGCAGACCCAACAGATTCCCACTAGACAGAAACAGGTGCTTGAGCCGACTGCAACTCCTTCATGAAAGCAATCTCCGGCATCAAAGATGATTACGCCGATCCAAGTCACTAGCTTCAATATTAGGTACCGGAGGAGAGACAATATTTTAGGAACAAACAGGTGTGTTATGTCTCCCCCTGTCAAGGGTATGTCTCCTATTGTCAAGGTGTATCACAATGTAACATAGTGTATCACAGTGTATCACAATATTCAATTTCATTATTTTTCAAGGGTATGTCTCCTATACACTATCAAGGGTATTGTCAAGGGTATGTCTCCTATTGTCAAGGGTATGTCTCCTATACACTATCACAATGTAACATAGTGTATCACAATGGTATCATAGTATATCACAATGAGTATCACATTGTGTATCTTTGTGATTAATTGGTACCTACCGGAATAATGTTGGACGGAGG
>NC_037532.1:13749292-13753079 GCF_001531365.2 Cynara cardunculus var. scolymus
TGGGTTCACGTGAGACCAATGGTTTTTCGTGAGACCCGTAAGACCAATTTATGTTTATTGATTAACTTTATAAGCTAATGATCTAATGGTCTGAAGTTGCACAATAGCAATTTTGTGATTATGAATGTTCAGATTGTAAATCTAACCCACGGGTTGAGAATTGGTTTTACGAGACTCATGAAAAACTTTTGGTCTCACATGATCTCAAGTCTATGTATATATATATATATATATACAAGTAGTTGATGTTTATTAATTAATGAATAAAAGAAAACCATTTTTTGCTTCATATTTGTCGTATACTTTCATTTTACTTAATCATCCACAAATCAAACATCCACCCTAAAATACAATTTTTAACTTTTTGTGACACATAAAATAAAGATTTGAGTAAATTATTACCCTTTTTCATTTTACAAGATAAATCGCTAGCTCTACAATTTGTCTTGGATTTGATTCATCAACTTCCATAACATAGAAACAAAATAAGAAAAAGATCATGAAGCATACTTCCATAACCATAGAAACAAATAACATTCTACTAAACTAAACTATAGCTTCTCGAATTGTTTTGACCAAATCCCTCCATCGCACTCTAGTGTGACATTAAAATCCAACAATGACACATGCCATTATATCCTTGTAGATGGTATGTGTAATGTGTGGGGGAGGTTTTCAACAGAAATGCACCTCGATCGGGCTACTAGTGGTGTGGTAGAAAATACCCATCGAAGTTGCATAACTAGTGTGGGTCTTGTAAGGAATTGAGAGACAGAGCAGAGAAATAAGGCATTTCAGGGTCGATCCAGATCTGAATGTCGTCGGAGATGGTGGTGTAGAATGCACCACGAGGAGATTGGGGGGATGATGCAGTGAATTGAACAGGGTTCTCAAGTAGAGAATGGGAGGAGGTTTTCAAGTGTTTAATGAACGGAAAGAAAAGAAATGTGGATGTGAAGACCGAATATTAACAACAATTTGTATAGATGGAGGTTTACCATGTAATAAATAAAGATAAAGAACCAAATTCGTCACAAATTACAAACCAAAGGGACCAAATCCCTAATTTACTCTAATATTTTTTATTATAAGCCACGTAGGGTTTAGTCATCTTCCTCCTCATGATATACCCCCTTTCTCTCTCATTCATTTTGGTCAATTCTTTTGGCAAATTTGGATTTGAATTCTATTTTCTTGTGCCAAAATCTTATCTTGATAAAAGGAAAGAAAATGAATGGATTCAAGATGGGGTTTGTGATTTGTGTTTGGTTTTTGTTTATGTTGGGATCTTGTTTTTGTAGATTTGTGGTAGTGAACAACAGTTTGGAGGTGATTTCACCTAAGAATTTAAAAGCTACATACGAATATGCAATCGATAGCTCGAGTTTTCCTCGATGTGAAGGACCACTAAGTGGCGACGTAGTTTATCCAAAGGTTAACCAGAAGGCTTGCAAGAGCTTCATCGATGATTTCTCGTGGACAACCAAGACAAGCGGTGGTAGCAATCCTGCTTTTCTTCTTGCCGATCGTGGTGGTAATTAATCATACTTTGCTTCTTGATTTTATGATGTATTTATATCGTTTTTCATTTGCGAAAGTATGACCGTCGTTCAACAAGCTTCATTTATACGTTTTGCTGCAACTGCAACTGCAACTGCAACTGCAACTGAAGAGGGATCAATTTTGGCGTCTTATAAACCCAATCTTGTTGTATTAAACTAGAATTTCAACGAACAACTAAGTGATTCAGTGAACATGGTGTTCGTATAAGCGTGTCATTGATATCGTTGTATATAATATGGATTTGGCAGATTGTTACTTTACGTTGAAGGCATTGAATGCACAAAACGCGGGGGCTGTAGCGATTCTGGTTGCAGATGACCGGCATGAGTCCTTGTTCACCATGGATTTTCCTGAAGACGAAGGTGCACCAGTAAATTACTTGGAAAACATAACAATCCCATTGGCATTCATTAGCCAATCATTTGGGATCTCATTAAAGAAGCGCTTATACGAGAATGAGGTTGTTAGCATAAATCTTGATTGGTCAGAGGCGCTACTTCATTCAGATATGTGAGTCGATCACGAGTTATGGACAACAGCTAGCTATGGTGATTGATGAGTATGGCCAAAGGTGTGACACTCAAAAGTAAATATATATCGTCCTTGTTTTAATAAATCATTTGCCTTCTATGTAATGTATTTTTTTTGTTGGTTGTGTTTAAAAAATATGAGCATGCACATTGGTGTTGGTGATATTTAATTCTAATATATATATATATATATATATATATATATATATATAGAGGGAAGATCAAATGTTAACCAACATTTTTGTGTTAACTTTGAAACCCCTCTCAACCAATCAAATTCATTCATTATTGTAGGTTGATGTCTTGTTAACTTTTTATTTCCAAGGGTATTTTAGTAATTTGGTTACATATGTAACCCCCAAACAATTAATGGGGGGTTACAAGAAATCACATCCCAAAAAATAATCATTAATTTAGTTAATATCTTGTTAGTATTCATCATCCATGTTCATTATTGTATGAGGTTACAAAAAATCATATCCCAAAAAATAATCATTCATTTAAGTAATATCTTTCTATTTAGTATTCACCTTATATGTTCATCACTGTATGAGTTTCAAATCACATAAGAAACACGGTAGTAATGATATTCGGCGTCGATCAAGCTAATATGGATAAACGTAAAGGAAAAGAAATCGACAACATCGCGGAGATTACAATGGTTTTTGAAGACAATCCGAGTTCGAGGTCGGGAAATCATGAAATCAACCAAACCGAATATCTTGGTAATAGATTTTTATTTCTTTTAGATTCATATTGATCGAAAGTACGTTCAGTACGATGTGTTGTGTTTTTTATTGTTCATCTCATATTATTTATATGATATTCTATCACCATGGTGCATTTTCATCTCACGTATAAAAATCGTTAAATACGAGTGGTCAACTAATTATAAAATGCATTTATGTTTATATCTTGTTCACGTAAAGGCAAAGAAATCAACAACACTGCGGAGATTACAATGGTTTATGAAGACAATCCGAGTTCGAGGTCGGGAAATCATGAAATCAACCAAACCGAATGTCTTGGTAATAGATTTTTAWTWTTTTTAGATTCATATTGATCGAAAGTACGTTCATTACGATGTGTTGTGTTTTTTATTGTTAATCTCATATTATTTCTATGATATTTCTATCACAATGGTGCATTTTCATCTCACGTATAAAAATCGTTAACTACGAGGGGTCAACGAATTATAAAAATGCATTTATTTTTATATCTTGTTCACGTAAAGGAAAAGAAATCAACAACACCGCGGAGATTGCAATGGTTTATGAAGACAACCCGAGTTCGAGGTTGGAAAATCATGAAATCAACCAAACCGAATGTCTTGGTAATAGATTTTTTTAATTTTTTTACATTTATATTGATCGATAGTACGTTCACTTATGATGTGTTGTGTTTTTTTTTGTTCATCTCATATTATTTTCTATGATATTTCACTCACCATGGTGCATTTTAATATAACGKATAAAAATCGTTGATTACGAGTAGTTAACTAATTATATAATTCATGTATGTTTATCTTGTACACGTTCATGATTAATTACGAGTGTTTAACTAATTATTAACTAATTATATAATGCATGTATGTTTATTTGGTACTGTCAAGATACATGTTTATATACATGGCTATTGTTCACGTTCATGATTTGTGCATGTGCATGTACATAGATTCGGTGTTCTTGTTCACG
>NC_037532.1:13754364-13755407 GCF_001531365.2 Cynara cardunculus var. scolymus
TGGTACTGTCAAGATACATGTTTATATACATGGCTATTGTTCACGTTCATGATTTGTGCATGTGCATGTACATAGATTCGGTGTTCTTGTTCACGTTCATATGTGCATTTTTTGGTGCTGTGTGTGGATGTTTTTGCCGACTTATTCACATCCATATACGTCCCCCAAATTAACATATTCTCACATCCATATACATCGGCCAACAATGAACCAACGTGAACAAGCTATTAACGTAAATGAAACAACGTAAACCTTATAAAACACTTATCTTGTGGTGTGCACACATATTAACAAACCTGATTGCTTAATTACCGATTGTGCATTCTTTGAATGAGTGATTAATTACAAATTGTGCATGTAATTGGGGGTTAAATATCATATGTTCATGTGTTCACACAAGCCATTAAAATAGGCATCATTCCAAAAATTTGAAGGGTATCTTGAAGCGTAAGTTGACTAATACGCTTGGATTGCTGGTGCAGATGAAGGCAATGAAACATCTAGGTTTGGATGTAGGAAAAGGCACTGTCACAACTGAAGGATCAGTCACACAAACAGAATTTGTTATTACTCGATTGTGAGTATGCTTCATAAGTACCTGTGGATTTCTTATCTCTATGTTAATTTAGTTTCATCCAAGTTTTCAAGCATTCAAACAACCTGTAAATATGGCTGGATGATACTTCAAGTTTCCATTTATACCCGAAAATGACTTGGAAACTACAAACTGACTTTTCCAAATATGATCACTATATGTAAAAAAATTTGAAAAATACACCCTATAAACTTAAAATAAGTATTGAACAAACTTGAGCATATTTAGGAATTACAAACCTTTGCCTTTACTCGATCCTTGTTCATTACTTGATAGAGCATTTGTTCGTTCTAACTCAGCCTCTGCATCGACATCAACTGGGTTGTCGATGGTGTTCTTGAAGTTCGAGAAGTAAGTTTTCATCATTATTCTTTCGCTTTTCTTCCTCACTTAAGCGTAAAAATCTGATGTCAATGAAACATAATACTAATAAAACGACGATAAAACC
>NC_037532.1:13755922-13765930 GCF_001531365.2 Cynara cardunculus var. scolymus
TTTCATATATGGTTGTGAAATTGTTTCATATAATACTTAATGAAACTGTTTCATGTATTTCTCTAACATACATGAAACTGTTTCATGTATTTCTCTAAAATTAAAATAATGAAGATGATAAAATCTATGATTAACACCTTCCACAATAAAAATGATTAATCAACCTCTCATAATTACAAAAAAATGAACAAAATGAAAAATTATGATTGGTTGAATGCGGTTTGCACGGTTTGTACAAATTGAGTGGTTTGCATTTGATCGCTCCCCTATATATATATAGGGGCTGGTTCAAATACTAACCCAAACTATTGTGCAAACTGTGCTAACCGATCTTGATCGTTCATTTTCTCATTAAACGGTCCTTATTAAATATGACTACAAAAATAATCATTTAATTAATGTATTAAATGAGATGTCTATGAACAACTGTTCAAAGGGTAATTTTGTAAAAGAATCGTATCACATCGTGAACCTATATTATTCAGATGATTTCGTAACCTCCAATCAACTACGAAACTGCCAATCTATAWGATCAATAGTGTATATCATTAACGAAAAATATGATTCATAATATTCATCAAAACGATGGATGATTTTGGCGAAATGCATACAAGTTTGGATTTGCAAACCTAATGAACATCACACACACAACACTTCACAAAAAAACATACAAGTTTGGATTTGTGAACCTAATGAACATCAGCAATATGACATTAAACAGTAACGAATCTCAACGTCTACGTCTGTGTTATTTGTGCTGATTTGATATATGTTAATATATGTGTGTCTATGCACAAATGTCTTAATGCATCCTAGTATGAAAAATGTAATCGCTATGTGTGTGATCAAGTAATATAGCACAGTGAACATAATTAACAACCCCTATATAAG
This sequence comes from Cynara cardunculus var. scolymus, assembly GCF_001531365.2. Lineage (NCBI taxonomy): Eukaryota > Viridiplantae > Streptophyta > Magnoliopsida > Asterales > Asteraceae > Cynara > Cynara cardunculus. The sequence goes on from NC_037532.1 coordinate 13,756,814, forward strand.
CATGATATGATTTGTGCTGTATGACATAAAACAGTAACAAAACTAAAACTATTATTACACAAAGTAGATAATTAAAAAAAACAAGGATGTGAATTTACTGATATTGAAAACTTAGTGAAAAATGTATATTGTTTGTCATCCCGAAGTCAAATCTTTAATGAACATAATGAACAGCCCCTATGTAGTTAGTCTTCAAAACTAAAACTATTATTACACAAAGTAGATTATTAAAAAGAGCAACAACAGTTGTGGATTTACTGAAATTCAAAACTTAGCGAAGAATGTATATTGTTTGCCATCCCGAACTCAAATCTTTAATGTAGGCGTGTTCACATTAGCTTGTTCATAGCTATCGTATGCTCATATTGAGACACTTATTGATCATTTTCTTCACTTTCGGAATTCGAATTCCGAATGTATTCGTAGACGCTTTTAGCTTTTTCATTCTCATTGTTGTCGATTCGTTTTACTATATGATTATCCATATTACTCGGACTATAATGAAATCTTTACAAAAGGGACTTTTTTCAAATTTACAATATCAAAACCATTATAGGAAAAATAAATGTAAAATTCACTTAGGGCCTGTTTGTTTTTTAAAATTTTCACTTAATTGCCTCTTAACTCTTAATCGTTCAGACATAAGTGATTTCAGACTGTTTGTTTTTTTTTTAATTAAGAGTTTTTTTACCTCTTACCATCCTCTTAAAATTAAGTGGGAATCCTATGTCTGAAATCAATTTAAGAGCCGCATCCCATCTCCATCTCCATCTCGCTCTCAACTCTCGATTTCTCCATCTCCATCTCGCTCTTCCATCTCCATCTCGCTYTCAGCTCTCGATTTCAAGGTCTCGCTCTTAGCTCTCGATGTCAACAACTCACGATTTTTTGACTGCCTCTCCGTCCTAGCATCTCTCGTTGTGAAGGTTCGTGTTTATATTGATTCAGATTTCAGACGTAAAAACAAATAGTCTGACTGATTCAGATTTCAGACTTCAGACGTAAAAACAAACAGTCTGACTGATTCAGATTTCAGACTTCAGAACCACCTCTTAAAATTCAGAAGTGAATTCAGACTTCAGACTTCAGCACCTCTTAAAAAACAAACGCCACCTAAGGTGAACACATGTGAAACTTCATGTCACTATTACATGAAAATCAATTAGTGATATTTTAAGATTTGTAACTCCCAATTAAAATATTTGGGAGTTACATAAGAATGATAAATTACCTAAATACCCTTACAATTAATATGTGAGTTACATTTGAACCTAACTAAAAGATGGAACATGATTGGTTGATGTTGGTTAGCATAGTTTGCATAATAGTTTTGGTTAATATTTGAACCAACCCCTATATATATATATATATATATATATATATATATAGAGAGAGAGAGAGAGAGAGAGAGAAAGAGAGGAGGTTTACTTTGCAAACCACGTTATTTGTACAAATCGTATAAACCTCCTTCAATCAATCATAATTTTTTATTTTCTTCATTTTTTTGTAATAATGAGAGATTGATTAATCATTTTTATTGTGGAGGGTGTTAATCATGAATATTATCATTTTCATTATTTTAATTTTAGAGAAATATATGAAATATTTTTATTAAAATTTCATTAAGTATCATATGAAACAATTTCATCAAAAAAAAGTATTATATGAAAAAATTTCACAAGATTAAACAATTTCATGAAAAAATTTCATAAGATTAAACAATGAAATCAACGGATGAGGGTGGTTTGCACAGTTTGTACAAATTTGGTGGTTTGTATTTGATCGCTCCTCTCTCTCTCTCTCTGTATATATATATATATATATATATATATATATATATATGAGGTTTACTTTGCAAACCGTGTTATTTGTATAAACCGTAAAAACCTCATTCAACCAATCATAATTTTTCATTTTTTTGTAATTATTAGAGGTTGATTAATCATTTTTATTGTTTAGTTTTCGTCTTTTTTCGAATAAAAATTGGGGGTGGAGGGTTTTTAATTAGAAAAATATTGTTGTAACCGCTTATTTAATCGCATCCACAAGATATAAGGGTTTATCATTTGAGAACTCTCATTTTTGTGAGATCCATTCTAAACTACTCAGAGGTGTAACTGATTTTATTTATTAATCAAATATGTAAGAGTAAGTTAGTAATTTGATTTATTGACAACTAATCAAAATATTTAACTGGTTTTATTATATAATTTAAAGGCTTTTTTTAAAACTTAAATCTTATCCCTTAAATTACATAGCCCTAGGTTTCTCTTCTACAACTCATTTATTTTTCCATGTTTCAAGAGACTCCTTTTCTTAATGGATTCAGAACACCACCAATCCCCGATGTTATAATTCACAGATCTCCGACAAGTGTGGGTCCTCCGTCCTCCGCTTGTGTTTGCAATCCACAAACATTATTTCTCCAATAAGTTTCAGATCCTGAAAATGTACGACTGCACGTTACCTACTCACGACTTCCTGAAGATATGGCAAGATTCTACCGCATCAGATCCGGCAACCACACGCATTTGCAAGCCTACCACTGGCAACCACAATATAGATTCAACAATGTGGAAGAGAGGGATACATGGCACTTGATTTTGGTGGAGGATACACAGATGAGAGGGGCTGTAGATGATGGTTTTCGGGTGAGTTTTAGGTGTTGGGGATGGTAAAGGGAGACGGGGAAGATGATGAAGCAACCATGATGGATGAGAGACGGAGGAGAGGGGATGGAGACGGTGGTTTTCGGGAGAGTTTTGGACATTGGCGAGTGTGGTGTGATATGGGGAAGATGATAAAGCAACCATGGTGAAGGAGACACGGAGGAGAGGGGATAGAGACGGTGGTTTTTAGCGAGTTTTCGGCATAGGCGGTGTGGGCAGGAGGTGGGGAAGATGATGAAGCAACCATGGTGGAAGAGGATTATAGTTGGAGATCTGGTGCACACTGTGCACATTTTTATCCCACCAAGGAATTACTATTAGGGTGCGTTTGATACGCAGGCAGGACATGACAGAACAGGACAGCTGTTCAGCGTTTGGTAAGACATGTCAGGACTGGACATAACTGGTTAAAATGACCAATTTACCCCCAATGAGCTGTTTAGTGTTTTTTTAACTAAATAATCAATATAAATATTAACAAATACGGTGTGCAAAGTATAAATGACATCAAATCACTACTACTTGCAAAAGTACATTTGCAAAAATATATTTGCAAAAATACATGATTTCATAATCAACTAATGATATATGAAAAATGTAAATATAATATAAGCATCAACAATCCATTATCGAAGCAAATCTATATGCATTCCATACTAAGAAGAAAAAACTACTACCAACAAGCGCACAATCAATTAAAATGGATTAAATATCAAATAATATATAAAATATAAGCATCAAGAAAACAATTTGGCTAGTGATCCCATATAGTATCATCACATTCACAAAACTTGGATTCTAGAAAACAAAAGAATTCACCTATCACCTGTACAATCACTCTTGTAAAATCAAAATCGAATATTTACTACTATAATCAAGGGAAAACATACAAAACTCATCGAAAACAACAAATTGCATGCGCTAACCTTATGCAATACGTTTGACGGTGATAAAATCAAGAAAACAATTTATGTAATTTATTAAATTATAATAGAATAATTATTTTTATAATAAAATATATCATTTGAAGTTTTCGTCAAAACAATTAAAATGACACCAAATAAAAAGTTTATGTGGTTTTCTATTTTTATTTTTATCTCTTTTCTACATTATTTTTTATTATTAATATATAATAAATTACATAAATTAATAAAAATATAGAAACCATACAAAAATAATATTTTGAGTACAGTAAAATGAAAGTTTAAGAAACATAAAATACAATAAATAAAATGTAAAGAATGAATAAAATGTAAAGGAAAGACCTATTTGATGTTTTAGAAGAGAATAAAGTTTTATTTTGAGATTATATTGGTAAAATATAAGTCTGTTCCATCTTGTTCCACCATGTTCCATGGGGTAAGAGTGGAACAGGTCTATTCCACTTTGTTTCGCTCTGTTTCTGTCTGTTCCACATAAAATTCATGCCAAACATGAGACAAGGATCCATGTCCTGTTGTGTCCTGTCCCTGTCCAGTATACTAAACGCACCCTTATAGTTATAGATATAGTGGAAGAGGATTATAATTACAAATCTGATGCACACTATGCACATTGTTATCCCACCGCATAACCACCATTTACAAACTATGCACACTATGCACAATATGTGGTATGCACTATGTGTTTACAAAAATTGGGGTGGTAGTCGAATGTGTTGGGGACAAATGTGTTTTGTGCACACTGTGTTCACATAAATTATGGTGGAGGTGCTCGAAGGGGTTGGGGACGAAGGAGAGGTGAGAGAGAGAGGAGAGCGAAGAAGGAGAAGAGAGAAGATTTATAATTACTCATAATGCCCTTTATATGATTTTTTTAATTCAAAATTACCAAAATTAATAACTTTCTAATTTAATATCATCTAATGGCTTAAATGGTCCTCATAGTTCTCACATATTATCAAGTTGTTAAAAATAGACCCCTATATATATAGGGGTCCATTCAAGGGAGAACTGATTAGTTTGTGGTAACTGTGAGATCAAATCTCAACCACAAATCAATAAAAAAATTAGGATATTTATAATTTTGGTAATTTTGAATTAGTATTTTACTGAAAGGTCATTTTAGGTATTTTAAAACTCTCAACTCTCCTCTCTCCTTTCTCCTCTCTCTGGCCTCCATCCTCCGTCCTCTGGTGATACCACTGTGATACCTAATAATATTAACTTTGTTAAAACAAATGACACACAAATGATCCTCAGTGTTATACTCAAGAACATATAAGATGCATTGTAATACCACTATGGTCATGGAATAAGGTAGCATTAACTTTAGTTTGATACCATTGTCATATCATTGTGTTATATCTCCGATCAACACTATTACATCTTCGAAGTTACATCTCTGACGAGATCTAGTTTACATCTTCAGCAACATCTGTGTTACATCTCCAGCGAGATCTTGATTACAACTCCGATCTAAATTCCGATATGTGTAGAAACTAAAAACCAAAGCCTCTTTCACGACGACCACCAACGCCTCCGTAACCACCAACGCCTTCGATAATGGTTACGGCTCCGATCTAAAAACCGATTTGTGTATCTACCACCTCCATAACTACCAACGCCTCTTTCACGACAACCACCGCCTCTTCACAGCGACCACCACCGCCTCTTCACAGCGACCACCACTGCTTCCACCATTGTGAGATCTGTGTTACTTCTCCAGCGAAAGTTCAATCGAGAGACGAGGGATAAGTAATAGGCGACTTCGTATCAGCTGCCTCCTTCACGAGCACTGCCACCATGCTTCAACCACTGCGAGATCTGGTTACATATAGGTTACATCTCCGACGAAAGTTCAATCTAGAGATGAGGGAGAAGAAAGAGACGTGGGTTTTAATTTGGTAAATTCAAATTAGCTATGTAAGTGTAAGATTGGAATGTGTAATTAATTTGTTATAAAAAATATAAATTGTCAAATTACCAAATTACCCTTTATGATTATTTAAAATATATTAACAATTATCTTTAAATGATTGGTCCATATTGGATCTCACGGTTACCACAAACAAAATAGTTCTCATTTGATTAGACTCCTATATATATATATATATATATATTGTAACACCTCCAAACCACACATTGCATATAACACATATTTCATATAAAAGAAATATATGATATCATCTCATTCAGGTCCCTTAGTACAGGAATCTAATATGACCAAATACAAGGTCCAAAAATTCTAATACATCACTTGGACTAATCAATCAAAACTATACATCAAAGCAAATCTTCAAATAGAAATGCATATAGGAAACTATTAAATCTTCCCCTTTCCTTTACTGTCCGTACCTCCTACAACACATAGTTAAAATCACAAAACGAGGGTTAGACCGAAAGGTCTAGTGAGATACCCTATTTATGTTATTGCAGGGTGAAAATCACCAAAAACCTTTATGGAAAACAATTATTCATATATATAACAAATATATGAACAAATAAGAACTCAATACTAGACTTCTTCCATATTTCAAGCAAAGCTTTCACTTATACAAATCTCATACCTCTGAATCAAACAGGTTTAACATAATGCCACTTCTAAACCTTTTAAGTAAAAACAAGGTTTATAAAGTTTCAGGCCAAACCTGACGTTTCTCCTCAATAACATCTAGTCTATGATTTTCAATAATAATCTTGATCTTAAATCTTTAAATCACAAAGAAATAAAGATTCCAGAACACGGTAATCTTAAAGGATATAATAGAAAGAGTTATATCATTCAACACACAAGCATGCAAATGCCACCCTTATATCCAAATGTACACCTCTCCTTGATATGTCACCCTTATCCCATGGTACACCTCTCATTGATATGCCACTCTTATCTCATGGTACACCTCTCCTTGATATGCCACCCTTATTTCCTCATCAAAATATTTTCACAGAATAATTTCAAATAAACCGCAGCCATTGAAATTATTATCAATTCAAAATCTTTTCTTTCAAAACTTCCTTTTTATGATAAAATAACATTTCTTATCGAAAACACATCATTACATCAAATCCGGTCAATCTTGACTTAGTCAGACTTCAAATCCGGTCAACTATCCCGACAACACACAGAATGAACTTTATCCGATTTACACTTGGAAATAATTCTCAATAACTTTGTCTGGATAACAAGTCCGGTCAATACCCCGCATAAAGCTTGATCGATTTATCACTTAGAATCAAAATCATCTTTGTCCGGATAACAAGTCCGGTCAATACCCCGCTCATTACTTAGCCGATTTAAAATAATCCGGCCACCATTTGGTCGTATTCCTACTTCTCAGTGTAAAAAGATAATCATTCTTACCAATCATAATCCGATCAACACTTAACCGATTTGAGACAATCCGGACAATACATCGATTAACCTTTGTCCGATTTAAAACAATCCTGTCAAACCTTGTCCGGTTTAATACCCGGATAAAACACTTAGAACAAAAGACTGATTTCTTTCCAAAATAAACAAGATTCATACAAAACCAATAATAATTTTATGCAAAAGAGTTTTAGAAATTACTCACCTTATCAATCTTTTGAAATCAAACACTTGAAATCAATTTGAATCTTCAGCCAAGAATAATCCGGTCAACTCTCTTCTATTTTTAAATCGCACAACTTTGCCAAAACAAGAAGAGAAAATATAGAGGCTCAACCTCCCTTTTATACTTTCCAAATCAGGAAAGTCGGCTAACAGCCCCTTTTTCTTATTCACACTATATTATACACTTATGCACACATGCACACACACATGCATGCATACATATATTATGTTTATATATATATATATATATATATATATATAACATATGCATTTCATATTATGCACATTTTCACATACCAGCTTGATCAAATATAACAATTTATCATGCTATCACGAAATCATTTAATCAAATAATCACACATTAATTACCTTAGGTGATAACCAGGATCCAGTTATCACATTATCCACCACTTAAAAGAATTCCGTCCCGAAATTCCTTTAATAAAAAAGCCATGGGTATTCTGATCTCATCTTTGATTCCAATTCCCATGTTGCTTCCGGTCCTTTGTGAAACTTCCACTGAATTTTCACCAGACTTATTTCTTTGTTTCTCAACAACCTGATCTTTCTGTCGATTACGACTTCTGGCGTTTCTACAAAATTCAGCTTACTGTCTAACTGAATTTCTGGCAACGGTATAGCTAGATTCGACACATGAAAAGTGTTATGAGTCAGACTCAACTCTTCTGGCAAGTCTAACTGATATGCTACTGGCCCAATTCGCTTACATATTCTGAACGGCCCCACATATCTTGGACTGAGCTTCCCTTTCTTTCCAAATCTGATGACACCCTTCCATGACAAAACTTTTAACATCACAAAATCACCTATACCAAACTCAATTGGCTTTCGACAATTATCTGCATAACTTTTCTGGCGATCTTGTGCTGTTTTTATTCTTTCACGGATCTGTTCGATCTTTTCAGAAGTTTCTTGAACAATTTCAGGACCCGTCCACTGTTTTTCACCCACTCCATTCCAACATAACGGCGTTCGACATTTACGTCCATACAACACTTCATATGGTGCCGCTTGGATACTGGAATGGTAACTATTGTTATATGCAAACTTTATCAATGGCAAGTGATCTTCCCACGATCCTCCGAAATCAATAATACAGCTTCTCAACATATCTTTGAGAGTCTGTATAGTTCTCTCACTTTGCCCATCTGTTTGTGGATGATATGTTGTACTTAACCGAATTTCAGACCCCAAAGCTTTCTGTAGTCCTTCCCAGAATTTGGAAGTAAACCGACTATCTCTATCAGAGATAATAGACAATGGAACACCGTGTCTGGTAACAATTTCTTTGATGTAAATCTGCGCTAGTTTTTCTAAAGAGTATTTCTCTCTTATTGGTAGAAAATGTGCAGATTTAGACAAACGATCCACAATTACCTAAATCGCGTCATACTCCTTTGGAGTTCGAGGTAATTTCATAACAAAATCCATGGTAATGTGATCCCATTTCCATACAGGTATTTCTAAAGATCGAAGACTTCCGTACGGCTTCTGATGTTCAATATTAACCTGTAAACATGTCAGACACTGTTCCACATACCGAGCTATGTCTCTTTTCAATCCTGGCCACCAATAAAAAGGTTTTAAATCTCGATACATCTTATTGGTGCCTGGATGGATAGAGTATCGGGATTTATGGCTTTCATTTAATATCATAATTCGGATATCTCCAAAATATGGTACCCAAATTCGCCCTTGAAAGCACATTAGTCCTTCATCATTCTGTTCCATGATTAAGATCATCTTACCCAACCTTTCTAATTTGATAAGATCTTCTTTCATAGCTTCCTTCTGACATCTCAGAACTTCTTTATGAATATCAGGGATCAAATTCATTCTCATTGCTACTGCTTTAATGGTTCCACTCTTTTCCTTCCTGCTCAAAACGTCA
>NC_037532.1:13766646-13768499 GCF_001531365.2 Cynara cardunculus var. scolymus
CATCGCTGTATACCACAAAGTCTTCGGATCCATCTAGTAAAGTTAACACCGGCGCACTACAAAGGTGATCCTTTAATAGTTGGAAAGCTTCTTGTTGTTCTTTTTCCCATTGAAACTTAATATTCTTTCGAGTCAATTTGGTTAATGGCACGGCTATTTTAGAAAAGTTTTGAATAAACTTCCGATAGTAACCTGCCAAACCCAAAAAGCTACGGACTTCAGACGGATTTTTCGGAGCTTCCCATCTTGCAWCTGCTTCTATTTTTACTGGATCTACTTGTACTCCAGCTTCTGAGATAACATGACCCAAAAATTGAACTTCTCTTAACCAAAATTCACACTTAGATAACTTTGCGTACAACTTTTCTTTTCTCAACATTTCCAATATCAAACGAAGATGTTTTGCATGTTCTTCTTCAGTCTTAAAGTATATAAAAATATCATCGATAAATACAGGAACAAATTTATCAAGATATTCCTTACATACTCTATTCATCAAATCCATAAAGGCTGCGGGCGCATTAGTTAGACCGAATGGCATAACTAAGAATTCGTGATGCCCATACCTTGTTCTGAATGCTGTTGTGGCAACATCTTCTTCCCTGACTTTAAGCTGATGATATCCTGACCTCAAATCGATTTTGGAGAAATAAYTTGCTCCTACCAGTTGATCAAACAAGTCATCAATCATCGGTAAAGGATATTTGTTTTTGATTGTCAACTTATTTAGTTCACGATAGTCTATACACATTCGCATAGACCCATCCTTCTTTTTGACGAATAAGACCGGAGCACCCCAAGGCGAAGTGCTAGGTCTAATAAGTCCCTTATTAGTTAAATCTTTTAACTGTGCCACCAATTCTTTCAATTCAGATGAAGCTAAACGGTATGGCGCTTTTGCTATTGGTGCAGCCCCTGGTACTAAATCAATTCGAAACTCAATGACTCTATCCGGTGGTAATCCAGATAAGTCTTCGGGAAAAATTTCTGGATATTCACAAACAATCGGAATCGATTCTTCTTTTCCTTTCTCTTTCTTTAAATCAATTACATACGCCAAATATCCTTGGCACTTCTTTCGAATACTTTTCTGGGCTTTCATTACTGACAAAATACTGGTATGATGATTTTGACGATCACCATAAATAACAACTGTTCTCTGGTCTGGCATAATAATTCTAATCATTTTCTTATTACAAACAATACTAGCCTGATACTTTACCAATCAGTCCATACCCACTACTACGTCAAATTCTTTCATTGGCATGGGAAATAACCAGATCGGAAGTTCACAGTCCTCAATAACAATAATACAGTTATTGAACACACTAGTAACAGTTTCTTGACTATTAGCAGTATCAACTACTAACTCATCATCAAGTAGCATAGAATTCAGACATGCAGTTTGAGCAAACAATGGTGATACAAACGAAAAGTTTGCACCAGAGTCAAATAACACCTTAGCACGTATTGAATTCAGAAGAAATGTGCCTGTTAATACATCCGGTGATGATTCTGCCTCGTTCTTAGTCATCTGGAAGGATCGTCCCCGCGTCCCTCCTTGCCCTCCTCTATTCATAGTAGATCTTCCCCGTATACCCGACGCATTACTCCCCATTGTTAACTGTGGAGTTCTTAACAAAGGGCAACTTGGTCGAATATGATCCGGAGARTTGCAATTAAAACACCTTCGGTTAGCTGGGCAATTTCTGGATAAATGACCTGCCTCACCGCACTTATAACATTTCCTTGGGTCCATCTTGCATTCTCCCTGGTGAACCTGTCGGCACTGTGAGCAGACTTTTTCACTGATCTTCTGCTCAGATCTGTTATCATATCTAACAGTTTTCGGT
>NC_037532.1:13769144-13770979 GCF_001531365.2 Cynara cardunculus var. scolymus
CTTCAGAAAATCTTCCTCCATTTGTCTTACTGCCGTTTTAGGACAGAATTGATTTTTAAATCTATCCACAAATTCTACCCAAGACAGAGTCTGTAAAACATCCGTTCTGGTAGATGATTCAACTTCCCACCAGAATAAAGCATTTGAYTTTAATACAGAAACAGCAAATCGAACTTTATCTGTTTCCGGGCACCGAATGGTATTGAACACAGATTCCATTTCCTTAATTCAACACATAGCTTTCACTAGATCTCTCTCCTCAGAAAAGGTTGGTGGTTTGCATGCCAAAAACATCTTAATATCTCCTTCCTTGTTATGGGTGACTGGAGTAGAGGGATGAACTTCCACTCTTTCCGTTTCTACCCTAGCTGGTATTCCCATAATAGATGTCATAGTTTCCCGTAACTCTCCCATTTCTTCTGCCAACATATCTCAGGTTATATATTCTGGATATGGCACCGACCTTTCTTGAACATTCCCAGAGTGGGATTCCTCATGTTCAGAATGTATTTCGGTCCGACCCCTTCCCTGAGACTGACTTCTTCCTCTACCTCGTCCCCTTGGTCTTCCCCGACCTCTATTTCCAGACATGCTAGTCGGTAGATTTACGGGTGATCCTTTCCTCAGATTCTGGACGAGTCATTCTTTCAGATCTTCTAGTTCAGCTAGACATCTGCAAAGTTTAGTGTTAATAATCACGTATTCACATTCCCAAATATAATGAAGTTTTCAAGTCCAGATGTGTACCTGTAAATTCATAATTACACCGGCCAGATGTAATTAAAATTTATCTTACACATTGTTCTTTCAACTCATCATATTTATTTCCAATGGTGCTAACTATGTCCGGGCCCTTAACATGCAATAAAACAGTTTAAGTCTAGGTATCATACTGTTAAATACCAAAATCTCTTAAACCTAGGCTCTGATACCACTTCTGTAACACCCCCAAACCACACATTGCATGTAACACATATTTCATATAAAAGAAATACATGATATCATCCCATTCAGGTCCCTTAGTACAAGAATCTAATATGACCAAATACAAGGTCCAAAAATTCTAATACATCACTTCGACTAATCAATCAAAACTATACATCAAAGCAAATCTTCAAATATAAATGCATAGAGGAAACTATTAAATCTTCCCCTTTCCTTTACTGTCCGTACCTCCTGCAACACATAGTTAAAATCACAAAACGAGGGTTAGACCGAAAGGTCTAGTGAGATACCCTATTTATGTTATTGCAGGGTGAAAATAACCAAAAACCTTTATGGAAAACAATTATTCATATATATAACAAATATATGAACAAATAAGAACTCAATACTAGACTTCTTCCATATTTCAAGCAAAGCTTTCACTTATACAAATCTCATACCTCTGAATCAAACGGGTTTCACATAATGCCACTTCTAAACCTTTTAAGTCAAAACAAGGTTTATAAAGTTTCAGCCCAAACTTGACGTTTTCTCCTCAATAACATCTAGTCTATGATTTCCAATAAGAACCTTGATCTTAAATATTTAAATCACAAAGAAATAAAGATTCCAGAACACGGTAATCTTAAAGGATATAATAGAAAGAGTTATATCATTCAACACACATGCAAATGCTACCCTTATATCCAAATGAACACCTCTCCTTGATATGCCACCCTTATCCCATGGTACACCTCTCATTGATATGCCACCCTTATCCCATGGTACACCTCTCCTTGATATGTCACTCTTATTTCCTCATCAAAATATTTTCACAGAATAATTTCAAATAAACCACAGCCATTGAAATTATTATCAATACAAAATCATTTCTTTCAAAACTTCCTTTT
>NC_037532.1:13771699-13782637 GCF_001531365.2 Cynara cardunculus var. scolymus
ACATGCATGCATACATATATTATGTTTTTATATATATATATATATATATATATATATAACATATGCATTTCATATTATGCACATTTTCACATACCAGCATGATCAAATATAACAATTTATCATGCTATCACGAAATCATTTAATCAAATAATCACACATTAATTACCTTGGGTGATAACCAGGATCCAGTTATCACATATATAGGGGTATATATATATAGACTTAAATCCAACAACCCGTTCGTTCTAGCATCACAAGCAGAACAAGTCTACTATATTTCATATCCTCGATGACAAATGATTTGAAAGATTGGTGGGTGGTTGTCAAGATAAAGGCGCGTGGCATATATGAAGTATCTGACATGATTAACGATGTTGAAAACAATGGTCATGTGGATAAAGAACAATTCTTTCAAATCAACGAAAAGGTAACTCATACAACGTTCGCAATTAGGAAACGAGCTCGATGATATTGGTCTTGCCACATGAGAGGTAAACGTACTCCATAATATTAATCAAGACGAAGGTGGGGACGAATTGGATGAGGATAACGACGATATGCAAGAAAATGAAGATAGCGAGGATGAACCAGAATTTGAAGACATAGATGATGATTCAAATGATGAAGATGAAATGATGTTATCTGATCATTCTTCTAATGAGTAGCTTGTCTTTTGTATTCTTATTTCACAATTATACATATAATCATGATTTGTCATTATTTTTTTTCATGATAGAATCTAATATTTGTTTTTTCAGGAGATGTCACGCCGAGAGCGCAGTAGAGGTCGTCCTGGTAGTACATGTAGCCCCATGTCTGCTAAGGGCAGCAACTCTGTTGGGCATGGCGACCCGCGTGCCAATGACATTGTGGAGTTCACTGAGATCGGCCTCCAGGATATAGATGAACAAGAGGTGGCCATGGAGGCCCCAACTTCGACTAGTTCAGGGTCGAGGAGAGACCCCAACAATGAGATGCTGACACCCAGTTATCCGAGCCAGCGACCATATCTTTCTTTGTTAGGAAATGGGTAAGTAGATGTAGTATAAGACTTTGTATTATATAATAAAATGATATGAATGTCTTTTGTGTTGTATATATTTTTTTAACTGTGCAGGTTTAAAGAAGCTCATGTTAGCCGAGAGATGACGAATATATTCAGGTCTTTTCTTTTGTTGGTTCGTGGCATAGATGGAAGGAAGTCCCTCAGGAAGCTCGTGACTTGATGTTTCAGTGCTTTCGGGTTGGTGTACCCTTTTAATGTAATAATACATATAAGGTTATTGTTTTTACATTGATACAAATATTGTTTATGTAGGCTAAGTTCCAGTGGGAACCAGAGTTGGGTGACATGGTTCGTGATTTATGGACTAAAGCCATGCACAATAGGTACTCAGATTGGATGAGTGTTGCACGTGACTGGGCCATGGCACATACCTATCCTGGTGCTCAACAATGGGATGATGAGGAGTTTTCATTGATTAGATTACACCGTTCTATATGGATCCTAGAGAGGTTTTGGATTTAGATGATTGAGCGGGTTCTTATCTCTATTATGAGCTTTATGAACTGCCATGTGTTTTGTACCGCCTTATATATGTGTTCTATTTTTAACAGGTTTGGGATACCGAGCCTTAGAAAAAGAAATCCAAGATCAATAGGGCCAATTGGAACACACAATTTGAGGGGGTGTCGTCCAGACACACCGGGGGACTGATCAGTACTACATAGCATCAAGACAGAATGGTGAATATATAATCTTTTTTGAATATGTAATTCGTTCTCTATGTTTAGTAATAACTTAACCTAATTATCTAATGTATACATAACTACTAGGTCATGATTCAACTACTACTGAGATGTTTGAGCGCATTCACTGCATGAATCGGAAGTTCGTTCAAGGTTCATCTGCCCTGCCTACCGATCCTCCTTGGTTCAGTTACCCCAAAGTTGCTTGATATCATGTAAGATTTCTAAAACCATTGCTTCGGTTCATAGATAAGTTTGGTAGGTTTAAGGTAATATATTTTAATAAATATAGTGATGTTATTAGTTTGGGCTGCTATTATTGGGCAAAGGTTTGGCTAAGTAGATAGGTTGAGAATATGACTACCATTGGTATTATTAGAATCTTTTAATTATCAAAACAGACATTGGATATGTTTGATTTACGGCCGTTATGCTGCTGAAATTTCTACATATATAACCTCACCCGTTTTTGTCTTGGTGAACTATAAGAGCGATTTCAATCACTTAGGGGTGAGGCACAGTCTAGTACCGACACCCCTCCCCTTATGAGGCATCTCTTTAGGAGCAGAATGTCGGAGGGCGGAGGAAGGGCCGCATCTTTGGTTTCAGGACCTCCCAATATCCCTCTTATGTTATGACGGGTAGATGTAGCAGTAGCACCTGAAGATCATATGAGTCAACAGCAGAGATATGTTGGTTATATTGTTATATACTTTCTCCTTACTTTCATTGCGAACAAGTTACTGATTTTGTTGAATATTGAATATTTACATGTAGTGAAGTTGAGAGAGAAGTTGGCAAGGGTAATGGAAGAGACGCGACTGTGGGAAGAATGCCATCATGCCGAGATGGAGGCCGAACGGAAGAGTAGAGCAGATTTGGAGGTCGAACAAGCCAGACACGTTGCTGCCTTAGCTGAACAGGGTGCCTTATTGAAGCATTTTTCTGTGTTTATGCAGCAGTTATGATATGTTTCCCCCCCCCCCTCCTCCCCCACCTCTCGGTAATTAGAATATATGAATTTGAACATTAAATTATATGAATTTGATATTTTAAATTGAATGAATTGAATATTTTAAATTGTATGAATTCGTTTTGGTTTGTTATTTTATGGTCAGGTTTTGTATAATTAATAAAAAAAAGGAATTAATTATGTAATTATAAATAATTTATTTTTAAATTAATAAAAATTAGCGACGAATTAGCGAGGGAAAATTCGTCGCTGAAAATCTCTCGCAAATCAGTTGCTAAAAGTTTCTCTCGCTGATATCGTTGTTGAAAATTCTCTTGTTGATAAATTGTTGAAAGATTCCCTCGTTGATCCATTGCTGAAAGATTTCCTCGTTGATCCACCGCTGAATTTTCCCTCGTTGATCCGTCGCTGAAAGATTCCCTTGTTGATCCGTCCCGAATAGCTGTTGTTGATCCGTTGCTGATAGCATTACGTACGAGCTTTTGACCGACAGACTATCAGCGACTGAAGACCCTTTAGCGACATATCAGCGAGAGAATTTTCCCTCACTGATACTCTTCATTTTTGTGTAATCAAACCAACCATCCTCCGACCTAATTTATTGTTTTTGAAACGGTGGGGCACCAACACATGATCTTCCTATTGCTCGATCTTAATACTTACAAACATCCAAATACATATAAACGTTTCATAAAATCAACATTCACAATCGTTGATATCCATATTTGTACAATAATTTTTTTAAGTAAATCTAAATAGTGAACCAGAATAAAAAAGCACCCATGGCATCACTTTGGTGCATTTTTCGTTTTTCTTGCACCCTAAATCATCATCCTCAGAGATTTCGTTGCAATAATGGTGAAGATAACTCGAATAATTCACCAAAAATTTGAAAATATAATGCAAGTAAAGCATACGACTCTTGTTGTATTATGTAGTTGCAGTTGTTATTAAAAAAGATAGCAAAGTGTTGTTACGAGGATTTTCTTCGATCTCGTTTCTTATTGATAATTTATTTTAAATCAAATAAAAATTAATAAAAAAAACAACAAATAATGAGTAATATACATGCATTAGATATACTACCATTAACAACCTTGTCAAGGGTAGAAAATTAAATTATTGGTTAATTTTTCTAGAAGCTACTATTTGGTTAATTTTATGTTTAACTCTCAAGAGAGATGGAATTTATTTTATTATAGTTTCCTTATTAGGTTATTTAGTGACCGATTATCAAACATTTATTCGATAAGTGTTTATCGGTAAAATTTAACACTATTATTTACATATCGGGTAAGATTTTAGTCCACCAAAACGACATCCAATACAACAATTTACCCGGTAAACGCTTACTGTGGTAAGAGTCGTTGCCCTCACTTATCGGGTAAGATTCATGGTCTTTGTCTTGCTCTTACCGGATAAGATTTTTAGTTCTTACCATATTCATCTGGTGAGCTAACATGACTTGACAAGTACTTGTTCGAGTAAGTGTTTGGTAAATGGCTCCTTAGTTTTCTAAGTTGATTAGGATTCCATCTCCTTAGTTTATTTTCTAGTTTCCTTAATAAGTTGATTTTATTTAGTTTCCCAAGTTTCTTGGTTATTTTTTTTTTAGAGGGGTTTGGCTTGGCTATATTTAATATATAATATATAATACTTATATATACACACACATACGTGTATAATCATCATGAACCATCTGTATGTATAAATATATATACACACACACGAAATCATCTGAGCAATGATAATTGAAGCCGTAGATGGAGGTGGACGGGGTTCATCAATGATGAGAAGGGGGAAAGTTTTGACGGAAACAGTGTTTGTCTTTGACTCTCCAAGCTCTAACGTAAACATTTTGGTTCTTTATCATAAAATTTTATCTAAAAAGGTTAAAGTAATATCATATGTCAAGAAAATCATTTTCCCCTCGAGTTTAGCAGACCTGGTAGACGGCCATTTGGTCGAGGGACCAAATTAAAAAAATGCATACCACCATGTACTATACGTAATGTCCGAATTTGGGGACTAATTTCGTAAAGTTACACATACCACAAGTACCAAATATGTAATTTACTCTTCATTCAACCAAGATTGCTTGTTCTAGGAAATTTCCTTCTTCTAGTTTAACTTTGCATATGCGTGTACATTTTCGTATTTACACATTCATGGCTTATGTATTCATCTCTACCTTCTTCTACTTATGAATGCAAAATGTTTAATTATTTACATTGAGGTTGACGTCGATATGACATTTGGCCGGTTTTTCGTCTTTCATCTTTACCGAGCTTCCTTCAACAAATGAAGTTGGTTCGACTTTTTATTTTATGGATGCGTTAATAACTTAATATTATATTCTACAATCTGTATAACTATTTCAGAATATACTTTTTTTAATTAAAACAAGTTTTAGAATTTGTTTACATTGAGGTTGACGTCGTTATGACATTCGGCCGGCTTTTCGTCTTTCATCTTTACCTATCTTCCTTCTATAAACAAAGTTGGTTCGACTTTTTGTTTTATGGATGCGTTAATAACTTAATATTATCCTACAATCTGCATAACTATTTTAGAATTTATTTTATTCTTTGATTATTTTATAAGGAAAGATATGTCTTATTTTATTAACAGATGAAACGTACCTTCGATGAGTCTTATCTTTTAAAAAGATATTATAAAAAAATTACTAATTCTATTGTTAAATAGTTGGTTAATTAACTTTGTTTATTTTACTTGACCAATATGCTTTCTTACAACTTTTTTCTATATATTTTTGTTGCAATAGTCATTAGTTGGTAAAAATACAGAACGACTTTACTCATATATGTATATATATATACACACACACACACATAAAGAGAGAGAGAAGGATGATCGTGTGAGAAGTCAATTAACATACAAGAAGCACGAGAATAACCAAATCACATATGATGATATCAGCTTTCAATCTTTAACATGTTTTTTATTTAAGAAATTATATAATTTAAATTTATTTATTAATAGCAAACAATAAAAAAATGAAAAAAAAGACTAAAATACATCTTCTTTTAATTGATGGAATTTAACGTTCATCAACGAAATATACCAAAATGGGACAAAAATACAAGCTACGATGATAACTTAGTAGGGACTAGAACCAAGAATTTTTGAAAAGCACAGGGACCAAAAAAGAAGTTTACTCAAAAATTAACTTTGAAATCCGTAATTTTGCAGAATTAAATTTAATAGTGGGTTAAAGAATTTCGTTAGACGAGAGGCATTTTCGTAAAAGTCATGTCATCTTTTACGAATCAAAAATTACGAAACCAAAATCATAAAATCGATTTTGATAAAAAGAACAAAAATGCTTCTCATTTAACACTAACATTTTTAACAACTAATAAAGAAAGGAACCTTAGGGGTCGTTTACCAAACACTTAGCCGGTAAGTGACGGTAAGTGATTATCAGTAAAATTCACTTACCGGTAAGATTTTAGTTCACCAAAACGACATCATATGCAACAATTTACCCAGTAAACGCTTATCGTGGTAAGAGTCGTCGCCCTCTCTTAGCGGGTAAGACTCTTGATTCTTGTTTTGCTCTTATCGGGTAAGATTCTTGGTCTAACCATATTCATACAGTGAAGTGATGTTACTTGGTAAATGCTTACTCGGGTAAGCGTTTGGTAAACGGCTCCTAAATATTTTTTTCTAAAATTAATGTTATTTTCATAACAAATTTATTGGTTTATTAATTACTTATAGGGAGGCCTGCTGGAGTTTTACAAAGGTTAATTTAATGAAATAAAGAGTTTGATTTAGCCATCTCCTCCTCGTAATATTCTCCAACTCCATTGCAGTGCAACATGACCTGCTTTCCACTCCATTCTAGTCTCCCATGTCCTACATACCACACGAAAACCTCCAGAAATCCCTAATTACCATTCTTCACATGTGAATTCGACATCACCCACTTCCATATTTGGGTTTTTTGATCTTCAACGTTTTCATATTTTTGAGCTTGTATTAGAAGAAAAATGAGAGGAGGGAAGTTAGGGTTTGTGATTTGCGTTTGGTTTTGGTCTTTGTTTTTGTGTGGATGTTGTTTGGGTAGATTTGTGGTGGAGAAGAGCAGCTTGAAGGTGATTTCACCTGAGAATATAAAAGATACATATGAATGTGCTCTTGGGAACTTTGGTGTTCCTCTTTATGGTGGAACATTAACTGGTTTGATTGTTTATTCACAAATGAATCAAAATGCTTGCAGCAGTAACTTCACTCATGATTTCTCTTTCAAGAACAAGACTCATGGCAGCCTTCCGGTTTTTCTCCTTGCAGATCGCGGTGGTAATAATACTTTCCCTCTTCATTCATCATGTTTTTAATGAAGTGTTCTAATAGACTACGCCGCTGTTTGGTTGTGGATTAATCTGTATTTATAGATTAGAAAGGATCTTGTTTAGACTTATACTTCATGAATAGAACTCTTAAAACCCCTTATCATAAAGCTATTACGAAACAACATAGTTGTTTGAATAAGCTACGAGTCTTATTAAGCTGCTAATAATGGGATCCTAAGTTTGTAACACCAAACGATTATACGTTATTCGCAAAAGCGTTGCAATAAGTTTATAAGACGTCGTTAAGAAGTCCTGTTAGTTTTTTATAAACCGGATTTTATTGTAGAGTGTGATGTGTTTAATTTATTTTGTACGATGTTAAATTGTTGATATGAATATTTGTTGGCATTTAACTGTAATTTACGGGGTTATTGATTCTATTTATATATGCTATACTATTCAAATGCTTAAATGTAGGTGTTTTATTTATTTAAATGTGTTTTATTAAGTAACTTGTTTAATTGAATGATAATTAGTTTGAAATTAATTATTTAATATACAAAGAATTTATTTTGGTTACAATTAAATTGTATAATTTATAAGTTAAAAAAAGAAAAAAAGAAAAATAGGAGTTAAATTTGTAAATAATTAATAAATGCAAAGATGTAATTAAAAATCTAGATAAAATAGAAATTTGGAATATACTTTGAATATTTTATTTGATGTTAAAAATAATGTAATGGTTGGAGAATGATCATTGTTTGCATCAAATTTTATACCAATTTGGTTCAGAAATGATGCAAACAATTGTAGATGATGAGAGTGTCTCGATTCTTCAGGTTGTTTCTTTACAGAAAAGGCATGGAATGCACAAAACGCCGGTGCCGCCGCTATTCTGGTGGCCGATGACCGACCTGAGCAATTGATCACCATGGATTTGCCCCAAGAAGGAGGTGCACGTTTCGACTACATCCAAAACATAACAATCCCTTCGGCACTCATTACCTTTTCACTTGAAGATGCAATAAAGAAAGCCTTAAGCAACAATGATCTCGTTCGTGTAAATCTTGATTGGACCGAAGCCCTCCCTCATCCTGATGAGCGAGTTGAGTACGAGTTTTGGACGAATAGCAATGATGAATGTGGGCCCAAGTGTGATACCCAAATAGATTTTGTCAAAAACTTTAAAGGTGTCGCTCAAATTCTTGAGAGAAAAGGGTACACTCGGTTTACACCGCATTACATCACTTGGTATTGCCCAGAGGAATATATTTCGAGCACAAAATGCAGGTCTCAGTGTATCAACTATGGAAGATATTGTGCTCCGGATCCGGAACAAGATTTTAGTAAAGGATATGAAGGGAGGGATGTAGTTCTTCAAAATTTACGACATGCTTGTCTCTATAAAGTGGCGAATGAAAGTGGAAACCCGTGGATTTGGTGGGATTATGTAACAGAGTTTGCTACTCATTGCTCAATGAAAAACAACAAGTATAACAAAGATTGTACGGAGGAAGTTATCAAGTCACTTGGTGAGTTAAACATCTTTTGAATTAGCACACTATAACAAAATTGGGTTTATAGGACATCAAAAATGTCCAAGAGTTTGTTTGTTAGTAGCTTAAGAAGCTTAACTAGACTCACACCTTATTTGATCAGCTATACATGACTGTTTAATAGTGGCTTAATGAGACTCACACCTTAATCTTCATTCTGCACCTTTTTGAATCTTAAAATAAATCTTTAATTTGACAATTTTCCATGCAATTTCTTTTAGTTTGAGAAAATGACAATTTTGTTTAAATGAGTCGACCCATATATCCCTTGAATCGGAAAATGAACAAAAACAACAGACTTTCATGCATAACTCGACGAAAAAACACTCATCACAACAAAATTAGATTTATAGGACATCAAAAATATTTTAAATGTCTTAATAGATTGTTTTACAAGACTTAAGCTTATAGCATCAAACAATTATGCGTCTTATTTAAAAGCGTTGCAATAAGTTTATAAGACATTCTTGAATGCTTTGACAAATATTTTAGGACACCTTTAAAATAAAATGTGGCTTAGCTTTTTTAAACACATGTTTTTATAGAACCTTCGTTTTTTACAGAAATTTAGTGACTCTGCAATGTGACATACAGTTGTTATAAATGTAGTCCCATAAAGCAGTCTATTAGAACACTTGACACATTTTTGGCGTCAAACCCTATTTTGTTGTAGCGACTTTGGTGATTGATTAGGTTGGTTTTTGAAAGTTTTTTGTTGTTACTTTTCAGTTTTTTGATTGAAAGGGACAATGGGTGTTTAGATAAAAGTGCATTGAATTGTTTTCTTTCATTTCTAAGGAGTTGATATCAAGAAGATAGATGAATGTGTGGGTGATCCAGAATCAGA
Source organism: Cynara cardunculus var. scolymus (assembly GCF_001531365.2). Taxonomy (NCBI): domain Eukaryota; kingdom Viridiplantae; phylum Streptophyta; class Magnoliopsida; order Asterales; family Asteraceae; genus Cynara; species Cynara cardunculus. The sequence goes on from NC_037532.1 coordinate 13,781,144, forward strand.
TGCCGAAAACGCAGTCCTTAAAACCGAGCAAGAAGCACAGGTGTGTTCGTAAAGAAATTATTGCCATCACTTACACCCCAATGACATCAACTACCCCTTTTTTTCTGGGTGGGGAGGAGGGACATTGAGGGTGATTTTGTAATTTGTGTATGTGATGATATGATCTTTAACATGCTCGTAAATCTGCAGATAGGGAAAGGTGTCCGTGGGGATGTGACGATACTACCAACTCTCATAATAAATAACAGGCAATATAGGGGTGAGCATCTAGAACTAAAAGCATGATGTTATATATCTATATATATATATATATATATACACACACACACACATACATGCACACACATGTGTGTGTATATATTGTAATAGTTTTTCATGGAAATAACTCCTCTACTGTTTGGTTCAGGTAAGCTTGATAAAAGGGCAGTTTTGAAAGCCATATGTTCAGGATTTGAGGAGACCACAGAGCCAGCTCTTTGTTTAAGCGAAAGTTAGTGCATATAGTTTCATTTTTTTCTATTATTCCAAGCAAATATGCAAGTATCTCTTATGCTCGATGAATTTCGCCTTAGTAATTAAGGGTTGTTTATTAAACACTTACCATCTATTATCAAATAAGAAAATGCTTACCCGGTCATAGATTGATGGTTTTTACGTCCCAACAATCTTATTATGCAATTTTGCTAACCGAGAATCTTATATAACCCATAGGCAAGGGTGATGACTCTTATTCTGTAAGCACTTACCGAGTTTGTCTTAGTAAACGGCCCCTAAGCTAACATATCCCACTAGAAGGTAGGGTGTGGGGAGGGTGAGATGTATGCAGACCTGTCGTCTACTCCAAAAGGGTTGAATTAATGATGTTTTGTTATTGTATTTGCAGAAATAGAAAGAAACGAGTGTCTAGAAAACAACGGTGGTTGTTGGATGGATAAAGTTGCTAATATTACGGCATGCAAGGTACTTGTATGTTTGTCTTGATATCGAACCTATTTTCGCATATGAATTAGGTTGTTTTATCTTGCGAGCATGTTTATTTTGTCTAGGATACCTTCCGCGGGAGAGTGTGTGAATGTCCAATTGTGGAGGGTGTGAAATTTATTGGCGATGGTTATAAACACTGCGAAGGTAATTTGGTTCTTATTGTGATTGCCTCCATCGAAGAATTAATGGAATATTTGACCATATTCTGTAACGATGTCCACCTTCTTACCTAGTAGGCTAAAACACATTTGGTTGAGCATATAGTTTAATGGAATGTCTAAACTACCCCTCATAAGTTGGGGAATTTTGTGGACCGACTTTGATGGTATCGATTTCTTGTAATGGTTAATCAAGTGCAAGATGGTGATTTTGGATTGAAACCTGAGGTGCTTTGTAATTGCGTTGCAGCTTCAGCTGCCCTAAATTGTGGAGTTAACAATGGAGGCTGTTGGAAAAGCAGCAAAGAGGACAAGACCTATTCTGCTTGTATTGTTAGTTCTCTTTCCCCCC
>NC_037532.1:13782647-13806837 GCF_001531365.2 Cynara cardunculus var. scolymus
TCTCTCTCTCTCTCTCTCTCTCTCTATATATATATATATATATATATATACACACACACAAATGATCATGTGAGAATAGGAGTTAAAGTGAGAAGCGTAAGAAATGATCTAAACCCTTGATCACTTTTAATTTACACCCCATGAAGTGCTCTTATCATGGGAATTGATCTCATGCATATCGGTGCATCTTATTAGTGTTAATCTGCAATTATGTCTGATTTAAGGTCGGAAATCCCTTCTTACCCTTCTAACCATAACTTACATTCTCAACGGAACGCAACCCTATATATATGTAACACCTAGAATCTTCGAATCCTGATACACACACACACACATATATATATATATATATATATATAATATAACTAAATCATACCAAATGAGCCTAGTATATTCCTAGAGGTGGGATGGTAAGACGTATATGGAGACCAGACTTGTGTGACTCTTACCCTAAAGAATAGGTTCATTTGGTATGATTTAGTTATATTATATATGGGTGTGTATTAGTATGTGTATCAGGATTTGAAGATTCTAGGTATCAGCAATGATAAATGTATCTTTTTTTTTTTTGGCTCTTTTTGTATTTATAGCTTCTACGGATTAAAATCGCTAAATTTTATCATTAAGGACGGACATACGGAAGGTTGTCGGTGTCCACCGGGATTCATAGGAGACGGAGTTCATAGTTGCGAAGGTACTATTCCCCTTCCTCAAAAAGAATTTCAGTAATTCATGATGTTATGCAACCCATGAGGTTACTCTTTTTTGCGTTCAACTCAGGCAAACAATTTTTCTGCAAATCCGAAGGGCCTTGATGCAGCCATTGTCATTATATGGGCATTTGTATTGTGTTTTTTGAAAGTCAATCTAGTTATTTATTTTATGAATTTCACCGTGTCTCATTCAGATATCGATGAATGCAAAGAGAACATGATATGCAACTGTCGTGAGTGCAAATGCAAGAATACATGGGGAAGTTACGAGTGTAGCTGCACGGCTAATTTGCTCTATTTTAAAGAACACGACACTTGTCTAAGTGAGTATTCAACTTTCCATCTCAAACTCTACTCCGCGTGAGATTTATTGAGTTTGTTTGATTTGAAATAATATTTCTTCGTCCCATAAAAAGTTCATGAAGAAATTCAAATTTATTACGTTTCAAAACTAGTTTCCGTAATTTTTCTGCACATGTAGTAGTCACAGTTGCTTATTGGTTGGGATATACTAATTAGTTCGTTTGATTTGATATGGTAATTGCTCGTTGGGATATAGGTAAAAATGATAATACGAGTGCTGGTTGGGGTTTCGGTTGGGGGTTTGTTTTTGGTTTGGCAGCTATTGGAGTCGTAGGATATACGCTCTACAAGTACAGGGTTCGGGTACGCTTTACGTTTTCTCCTTCAATTTATATTCTTACTCACCATTTTTCAGGTTAATCTGATTTTTTGGGTAACTATGGTTGTCTGGACCAGTTTGCATGCACCATACTAATTCTATGGGTGCTAAGAACATCTTCAGTAGATTCTTTAAAATAAAAAATGAAAATTTTGAATATTTTTCTTGCTTCCAGAAGATTTTTAAAAAAGTTCCCAAAAACAGAGAAAACCAAGGAAGAATGTAAAAATATTCAAATTTATAGAATTTTTTAAAATTTAATGTTGACCAAATTTTTTTTTTGAGTAAATTACAATTTTCATTCATGTGGTTTGTCAATAATTTCTATTTTCGTCTTTGTGGTTTAGAAATTATCTCAATGGTTTGCAACTTATTATTATTTTCGTTCCTGAACTAATTCTTACCTTTAACTACAAGGGACCAAAATAGTAAAAAGTTATGAACCACAAGTACCAAAACAAAAATGAATTATAAATCATAAGGACGAAAAATAGCAATTAACTACAAACCATAGGGAAGAAAACGCAATTTTTAAACCATGGGGACAAAAATCGCAATTTTTTAACAAACAAAAAGACTAAAAACATAACTTAAGGGGGTGTTTGGGATTGCTTATAAAAACAACTTATTGACTTATTCCAGTGTGACACTGTTAATAATCACTTTTGAGTATTTGGATAAACAATTTATACCGGTGCCAAACCGGTAATAAAAAGTTTTTGAAAAAGTTAAACCCTTATGACTTATAATAAGTTGATAAGTGCTTTTGGAGAAAAATATAAGTTGTTTCAAATAAACAATCCCAAACACCCCCTAATACTTTAAATTATTTTTTATTCTTCCCATCAATTAAGTTGAATTTTCTTTGCATTCCATGTAAAAGTTGTAGGGATATTAAATATATCCAACATTCTAGTAATATAAGTAATGTTGAAATCTCGAAAATAGAGTATATGTCGAGTTCAATGTAATTTTTTTAAAGATTTTAGCTTTTGATACTCCATCTTAAATATATTATAAAGAATCTATCGGAGATTCTCTAAATTTAACAATTAGGCAAACTCTCTAGTGGCCTTGAGGAAACTTGAACTTGTACCCTCGATTGAGCAAATTCAAGATCCGACTAGTTAAGCTGACCCTCGACTCTAGCAGACGTGTGTTTCACCCTGATAAACTTGTGGTGATGTTGGTATATTAATATTTCACATGCAGAGATACATGGATTCGGAGATCCGGGCCATCATGGCGCAATACATGCCCTTGGATGGTGAAGGAGAAGTTTCGGTTCACGGATCTCTTAGAGACATCTAAACGGCAACAAAAAGCATCACTCGGAGATGTTATGTTCTAGATTCAAACAATTTATTCGTTGGACAGTGATAAATTCCGGAAAAAAAACATTTTTAAGATTCTTGATGGTATGCTCGTTTGTCGTGTCTAATTTGATATTGTCTAATGTATGTAAACGAGTTGGCTTTTGAGGTATGTTTCATCTGGTATTATTATCAACATCGTCAAACAAATTACTTAAAATATCCTCCATTGTATATCTTCTTGTGGTGTATCAAATTGGGTGAGTGTTTATCAAGTCATTTACCTTATCAGATGAAGTTAACATAGATGGTTTTTCTTTTAAATACATATTTTTGGGAGGAAGGGGTATTTTTGAATTAAATACATAATTTAGAAAAAAAAATAAAAGATAAAATAATAAGAAGTTGACTATGAAGCATGGAGATGTGTGGGTGGGGCGTTATTTAAAACCAAATTAACTGCAACGTTACGACGCAATTAATTTGTTTGCTTTTTGTTGTATTCTCTGTCTGTCTCCGCCCTTTACGCCCAAACCCCATGTACTTGTGCAGACCCCCACCCCTAATCCAATCCCCTTTTTTTAATTATTTTTATTTATGTTAAAATCAAGTTATATCATATATTGAAAATGCAAAAATAAAGGGTTGTTTATTATCTGATAAGCATTTACCAAGTCACATTATCTCACCGGATGAATATGATAAAAATCAAGAATCTTAAGATTCTTACTCGACAAGTCGGGTTGCTAGGCTACTCTTTCCCGTTTGGTATTTATCAGGGAAATGGTTGCATTCAATGCTATTTTGATGACTAAAATTTTAGTCATAACCAGTCAAGATTTTCCTTTGCTAAATTACTTATTTTTTAGCTAGATGGTAGGCTATAATCGCAAGCGAGAGGCATCTTTTTTGGTTTTTTATGGAGATATTTAAAGTCGGTTTGCGAAATTATATGCTATTTGTTTAATAACCAATTTGTTGTATGATACTTTTATTCAATGTTTAATGGCAATGGTTATGAGTAGGGGTGTTTATGGGTTGGGTTGATCGGGTTGAAGACATTTGAACAACTCAACCTAATGTTTGCGGTTTGAAATTTTTTAACTCAACCCAACCCTATCCGTATGGGTTGGTTGGGTTAGTTGGGTTGATACTTTGGTACATTAAAATTATATTTCTAACCTGGAATATGTTATTTCTTTACTCATAATTTTTTTTTCATCATCAACCATTTGATACAAATTATCCACACTTCTTACGTATATCACATTCAATTAATTTTTTTTTAATTTACATATATATGTTCACAGTTACTGAACATATATACGAATGAGTTATATAAATATATGAATAGATTAAAAATGTGTATATGAGGAGTATACATAATAGTGTAATTGTCTAATGTACATATTAATATAAATTTAACAATCATATTAAATCTAAGAAATAAAAGGATATCAGGTTCAAATAATAGTAACCCAATATCAATCCAATACCTATGGTTTGACAATTTTACAATTCGATTAGACATCAGATTGTTTCGGGTTGAGTTATTTTGTGTTGGGTTGGGTTGGGTTGGATTGATCGGGTTTTTGAGTATCCCTAATTATGAGAAAGGTTTGGACTCAATTTCTTATTTATTTAAAGAATTTATAAAATTGGAAAAAGGTCAAAATAAGATATGTGTTTGGATGGATACAAGTAGAAGAAAGAAAAATGTAACAAATAAAAACAAAAAATGAGACATGAAAGTATGGATTTTGTGAAAACACCAAAAGAGGAGCAGTGAGATTTTGTTTGACTTTACCTTTGACTCTTTCTCTTTCATTTTACCCTTACCCAACAAAGGGAACTCTTGTTTTTATTCCTAATTACATATCTTCTTTTTTTAAACTGTATTTTTTATTATTTAAATATGTATATTATTTTTCTCTCCTACACATTTTATTTCAATAACTTTAACTGACTGAATATAATTAAATTATTATAAGAGATTTCTTTAAATCTAGATATTTTCATAATCTCTATCATCTTTTCTCTATTTTAACATAGATGATAATATAGCTGTTGAAGCAAAAAAACTGCTAAAATATTTATTTTTTTTATTTTAACATAACTGATGTAAATACTCTAATAAATATAAACGAAGCAAAAGAAAAAAGGTTGGGTTTTGGTGAGTGGTTGTTTTGAAATGAAATTGATATGGTATTTAGATAGGAATAAAAATGATGAGATGTAGAATGTTTTGACAACATGATGATGCGATGGGCATGAGGGTGTGAAATACCATCATCATGTCATATGTTTTTGTATATTTTACTTTTTTATTATATACATAATATTTAAAAAAGAAAAAAGAATTGGGTTGGAGTTAATGCAGTCCCCACCAGACACGCTCATTACTCATGACTCATTACTGCTCTTCACTTTTTCCCAACCTATTCAAATTCTTCCTCACTCCTCTTTTCACTTTCTTTTTCACTTCTTAAATAAATTTATTAATATGTTTTTTTTAAAATATTATGTATTTCTTTTAAAACATTAACTCTTAAGTTTTTAAAATGTCGTATGCCATCAAACCTAAAATTAGAAGAATAATTATGTAATGTAACAAGATACATTTTTATTTTAACTTTTTATTTTATTTTTTTTTTCTTTGTTGATATACTACACTTTATGTGGTTTTGAGAAAGACAATGTTTTTACTTTTGAATAAAAATTAATCTGAAGATATTAAATTTTTTTTTGAAAAAGTATATCGATATTAATGTCAAATTAATAATTTAAAAGCTCTCTTTTTTGTATAGTTTCATTAATTTAATTTTTTATTATAATTTAATTTAGGTCTAATAACGAAATAATTTATATTTGACTTAACAATATAATTTTTATAAAGATAATGATTCCGTTAGAACTCAATTATTGTTCTAATTATATATCAGATTTTTTATATTTAAAATAAGATGTTTATCCTATATTTGATTATGTTTATCTGCAGTTAATTATACGAATTCAAAAATGAAGTTTTAATAAATTGTACTTACGTACAATTTACTTGTATTCTTAAATTTTAAGTAATATGCATTAATAAAAAATAATTCATGTATAACAAATATTTTTTAAGATTTTTATCAAATGTTTTATAATATTATATAATTAATTATTATATTTTTTTAATCAACTAAATAATTATCTCATCTTTATAACAAAAAATAGAACAACAAAAAATAAAAATATTTATTTTAAAATAAATTATTTAAATAGAAAATAATAAAGTGTGTTTGTACAAGAAGAAATGGAAAAAAAGGAAAAGAAAGGGGTCTCCTCCCTCCGGCATCCATCATCACCAATAACTCCACCACCCATAAAGACGGCACACTTCCACACACCAGACCAGACAACCCCTTTTCTTTCGCCGTTTTCCTCTCTCTATCTCCTCCACCTTCTCTTCTCGTTTCCGCCATAGATTCATTTCTTCTTTTTTCTCAATTTCAACCTTCTGATGTATCCAATCTTCTTTCAGGACTTCCTTCAAACACCTTCCATGCCCATTTAGATCCCCCTCCCCATTATTCAGAAACCAAAAATGTGGACGAAACTGATTGCTGCTGTTCTTCTGTTGTTGTTATCGTCGGAGACGATTCTTTCGGCCAACTCTCTGAATGTAGCCCTTAACGACGACGTTTTGGGTCTTATGGTGTTTAAAGCAGACATACGAGACCCTTATTTTAAGCTCTCAACATGGAAGGAAGAAGACGACAGTCCTTGCAAATGGTTCGGAGTTACATGCGACCCGTATTCCAATCGGGTCACGGAGCTCCATTTAGATGGGTTATCTCTTTCGGGTCACATCAGCAAAGGCTTGTTGAGGTTACAGTTTCTTCATACACTTTCTCTCTCTAGAAACAATTTCACTGGGTTTATCAGTAACCCCATTTTAACACAAATCATTAAGAACTCACAAGTGATTGATTTGAGTGAAAACGGCTTCTTCGGGTCCATACCCGAACCACTGTTCATCCAATGTGGGTCAATTAGAACCATTTCTTTAGCCAAGAACAAGTTAACTGGTCAAATCCCTGATTCAATTTCTTCCTGTTTGACTTTGCAAAATGTTGATCTTTCATCCAATCAGTTATCAGGTGGATTACCAAAAAGCATCTGGTTATTGACTTCCTTAAGATCAATCGATTTATCAAATAACTTTCTTGAAGGCGAAATCCCAAAAGAAAAGATCGAGACTCTGTTTGATTTAAGGGTTTTTAACTTCAGCAGCAATAATTTCAGCGGTGAGTTGCCGGAGAAGATCGGAGAATGCTTGTTGCTGAAATCAGTTGATTTCAGTGATAATTATTTAACTGGAACCATGCCTTTATCTCTGCAGAAGCTTAGTTTATGCAATGTGCTTAATTTGAGAGGGAATTACTTCGCCGGAGAGCTCCCAGAGTGGATCGGAAGTCTAAAAAGTCTTGAATTCTTGGATCTTTCTGTTAATAACTTTTCAGGTTCGTTTCCCGCCTCATTTGGTGATCTTGAATCATTGAAAAGTTTGAATCTTTCGTTAAATCAATTCACTGGGAACTTGCCGGAATCATTGGCAAAGTGTCTAAACCTAACCGTCGTTGATTTTAGCCGGAATTTATTGACCGGAACCATTCCTGTTTGGGCATTTAGCTTAAGGTTGAAAGGTGTTTCTCTTTCGGGCAACCAGTTTATTGGGACTGTTGAATTTGGTGAAGAAACTGCTGCTGCTTTTGATACTCTTGAAATCTTGGATTTATCTTCCAACTCATTTTCCGGCGTGATCCCGTTATCAATCGGAAATTTTAGTAGCTTGGTGTTCTTGAATATGTCCTCTAATGGCTTAATTGGTTCTGTTCCCCCAAGTTTGGGAGGTTTAAAAGCTGCGAATGTGGTCGATTTAAGCCACAATTGGCTCAATGGCAGCATTCCTGCTGAGATCGGTGGAGCGGCTCTATTGAACGAACTACGCCTCGATGGTAACTTCTTGACTGGGTCGATTCCGGCCCAGATCGAAAACTGTTCGGTTTTACGCACCCTGTAAGTCTTCGTATGTTACTGTCTATTATTATTTTAGTAAAACATCAAATTTGGTTCAAATTAATTATTGTCTAAGGATTGGGTTCTGTAAGAATAGAAGTCATGGTGAGAAGGATAAGAAAGGATTTCCCACCCTTCGATCAAATGCTAATCGAAGATCGGCAATAATGTGGTGCACCGAGATGCACCGGATTAATTCTCGTGATAAGCGCAATTCATGGGGCGGGGTGAGATTAGAAGTGATGAAGGCTCTAGATCCTTTCTTAGGCTCCTCATCTTAACTTTTATTCTCGCACAATTCTTCGTCTATCATGTAAATATAAATATAGGTTGCATTATTCTTTTCTGGTATAAAAATAGTGTAATACTTTGTAGATGATTTACCATTTGCAACAAATGTTGTAAATCTTCTCTATAATGTTCTTAATCGTGCTCACTTGCAGGATCTTGGCTCAGAACAACATTACCGGTTCAATCCCGGTCAGGATCGTGAACTTAGTGGAGCTTGAGTCGGTTGATTTATCGTTCAACCATCTTTCAGGAAGTTTACCCAAAGAGCTCACAAACCTCTCGAATCTCGTAACGTTTAACGTATCCCATAATGATCTTGAAGGCGAACTTCCTCTCGGAGGTTTTTTCAACACGATACCGCTTTCTTCGGTTTCAGATAACCCGTCCCTATGCGGGTCGATCGTGAACCAATCATGCCCCGGTGCACACCCGAAGCCGATAGTCCTGAACCCAAACCCGTCACATTCTGACAAAGGGTCCTCCTCGCTGAACCTCAGTCATAAACGAATCATACTTAGTATCTCTGCCATTATTGCCATCGGTGCTGCTGTATTCATCGCGTTGGGCGTGATTGTTGTTACAATACTCAACCTCCATGTCCGGAACTCAGTTTCACGATCTGCCGCGGTGGCCCTCACATTTTCCGGTGGAGACGATTTCAGCCATACCCGCTCGCCGAGCTCTGATTACGGGAAACTCGTGATGTTCACCGGTGACGCCGAGTTTGTCTCCGGGACCCATGCATTGCTTAACAAGGACTGTGAATTGGGGCGTGGCGGGTTCGGGGTGGTTTACTGGACGGCGCTCAGAAATGGTCGGTCAGTTGCGATCAAGAAGTTACACGTTCCCGGTTTAATCAAGTCTCGAGAAGATTTTGATCGGGAGGTAAAGAAGCTCGGGATGATCCGGCATTCAAATCTTGTTTTACTCGAAGGGTATTATTGGACTCCATCTTTACAACTTTTGATCAACGAATACGTCTCGAGTGGAAGCTTGTATAAGCATCTTCACGAAGGAAATTCCGAAAATACCCTCTCATGGCGAGAGCGGTTCGATGTCGTACTCGGTACGGCTCGGGGTTTGGCTCATTTGCACCGGATGAATGTGATTCACTACAACATGAAATCGACCAATGTTTTGATCGATTGCTCAGGTGAAGCCAAAGTCGGAGACTTCGGTTTGGTGACGCTGCTACCGTCGCTAGACCGTCATGTTCTTAGCAGCAAGATTCAGAGCGCTCTCGGGTATGTAGCTCCCGAATTCGCATGCCAAACGGTGAAAATAACCGAGAAATGTGATGTTTACGGGTTTGGGATTTTGGTACTTGAAGTTGTTACGGGGAAAAAACCCGTGGAGTATATGGAGGACGATGTGGTCGTTTTGTGTGATATGGTTCGAGGAGTGTTGGACGGTGGTCGAGCCGAGGAATGCGTTGACCGAAAGTTGAAGGCCGATTTTCCGATCGATGAGTGTATTTCGGTAATTAAGCTGGGTTTGGTGTGTGCATCGCAGGTGCCATCCAATCGTCCCGATATGGAAGAGGTGATCAAGATTCTCGAGTTGATTCGGTGTCCTTCGGAAGGCCACGAAGAATTGGAATGAAAAGGGCAAAATGCTGCTGGCAAAGACGAATATCGGAAAATTCAGATCCAAAAGAAACCCGTGGAGTATATGGAGCTAAATCCGACCCAGATCTGGATCCGGAAAGGGCAAGAATTCGGATCTTTGGCGATAGCATTTTGCCTTTTGTTTGATATAGGTTTAGGACCCATACTTTTGGTTGTATTTGGTTTTGAGATGTTTTCTGTTGGTGTCGAGTTGAATATTTCTAGGGTTCCTATTTTTAACCCTTTTGTGGATATTTGTTGTAGTTTACAAAATCACAAATTTACAGGGCAATTTTGTCTTTTGGCTTGACTCTGTGTTTTTTGTTTGTGAATGGCGACAAATGATTGTGTTGTATGCTCTTTTATAAATTATACCCCACAATATGTCTCAAAAGTATGCACATGCTAAAATCATATGTTTCTTTTTCACTTTATTGGTTGTCTATTTGTACAATGCGATGAGAGCCATAGATTTAACGGTTTTGAAGTTTCATTGATTTTATTAAAGAAGATTTAACGATGATATAAATTACACTTGGTCTTTACATATTAATACAATTTGAATATAATAAGAGTTATGGTTTCAATTACAGTCTATCGATGAATAAAATTGTATGACAGTTTAAAATCCAATATATTTAAACGACTCCACAAATGTGTTCGATTTACACCAAGAACAAAGAATCAAGAGAGCGAAACCGAGAGTTCTAGAGTAATTGAATGAGAGATAAATGAAAAGACTTTTAATAACTCATGGTGAATATCAATTTGAATCTCACATTGGGGAGAGAAGACATAGAGGTATGAGATGGTGAAGACATGAGTGAAAGGTGTCAAAAGTATCTTGGAAACACGAAAAGAAAAAGTAATAATATGCATTGGTAACTTGTACTATATGTTATTTTAATTTTTAAAATCATAGAGTTAATAACAAAAACATTTGATCTATTTGTCACATCAGATTTCCACTAAACAAAAACCCATCTTCAAATACTTACTCCATGATCAAGTTTTTCAAAAGCTTTTTTTGTATTTCTAATTCATTTTTAATAAATATACATAAATTATCCGCATCTTTGAAATGTTTTATATAACCACTTCTATAATTTGTCGTTATTTTGAACTCGTATATGTTTTTTTAAACAAATAATATTTAACAATAACATGGAATTGATAAAAAAAATGTTTGACAATCTCTATTGTTAGTTTAAAATTTTAAGTTTTAAGAATTTTTTTCGTTGATTAAGATAAATTATGAAAAAAAATAAATATCCTAATTTATCTAAGACCTTTTTTTGGATATTGATAATGATACATTTTTGATATAATTTACCATCAAATCATTGACGATTTTACAATCTACAAATCGAATTAAATCCTCATTTGCTTGAATCTCATATGTGAATACGAACATTGATATTCTTCATCGGTTTGAGATGTAACCAAACGCAAAAGATCCCCACAAGTCGTTATTAGGCAATGATAAGTAGGTTTATATCGGTTCATATATGAACATGTGGATCTTAATCATAACGTATACATGAATCAATTTATAACTTATAACCGATTTTCATAATCAATTTAAGATTTACACGCGGATCTTAAAAAATACATAATACCTTATATTAAATATAATTATATTCTCGTTATTTTTGTATGATTTGTTTAAATAAAATATTGATTATAGTTTATATAATTTAATTTAAAAGAAATGGGGTAACCTAATTTTTATTTAAAAAAGAAAGTGGGTAGGTTTTTTGAAATATGAGTGAATTAGTAATTTAAATTTACAAAAAATTCAAAATGCCCCTTCAACTTTAATAGGTGTTTTAAATTGGTCATAAGTTTGTGTATATTTACATATTATCTCCTTAAGATTTTCACCATTAAAATTTTTTATCTAATGGTTGAGATTTTTTCTCACATTCTAAAAAATTTGTGTGTATATATAAATGTAATCAAATGAAAAAAAAAATTATAAACTAATGAGAACCAATGTAAAATACTTTTTACATGATTGTATGATTTAAGGTTATGTTTGTGTTCACATTCTTAAATAAAATACATGTGTGACTTTTTTTTGTTCACACAGTGAAACAAAAAATATACATAAAAATTTTCATATTATAAAACAAAGACATGTGAAACAATCATATTATAAAATAAATATATATGAAACAAAATCTTAAATCATAACTTTTTATGGAAAAAAAATATATATATATTTATACCTTCTCGTCACTTATATACCACCTAATTTCTTATCTCATTCCTTACTCACATGCCCTTATGAAAAGGGATTTGAGAAAAAAAAAATACACAACCCCAAAAACACGGATGATAATCAAATGAGGACTACAAATATATTACAAATCCGTAAGAATCGATATAAAAATATTCTTTTACATGATTTTTTTTTATCAAAACTCATGATTTAGGATATTGTTTAACATATATTTGTGTTCACCTTGTGAATAAATTAAATATGGAAAAAAAAATTGGTTCATCTAGTGAAATGAAAAATGCACGTAAAAGATATATATATTCACGTGATGGGAACAGATACATGTGAAATTATCATATTATGAAACAAGTATATGTGAAACAATATCTTAAATACTAATATTTGATGAAAAAATATCATTTAAAAAAATATTTGTATATCGACTCTCACAGTGTTGTAATATATTTATGGTTCTCGTTTTATCTAATCCTTATATTTATATATATATATATATATATATATTAGAATAAACTTAATATCACCTTTCTAAAAATATTTGAATGATGAGTTTTGGTGGAAATAATTGATGCTTATATATATATATATATATATATATATATATATATTAGAATAAACTTAATATCACCTTTCTAAAAATATTTGAATGATGAGTTTTGGTGGAAATAATTGATGCTTATATTGGAAGTCATGAATGCAATGAAATGGTTTTGGAAGGTTTTAGAGGGTGGGGATAACGTATGAGTCATAACACCACACATGTTTGTTTCTTAATTCAAACACTAGTCATATCATTACTTGCTTTTCTTTTTCTTTCCTTTTTTATTTTTCCACATTTCAAAATATTAGTTTAAGGTCGCATTCATTTTTTAAGAATTGTTGAAGAAGTCTGAAGTCTTATTTTACTTCTGATTTATAAAAAGTGATGCTGAATTCTAAAATCTAAATCAATAAGACTGTTTGTTTTTGTAAATTGACAAACGTCCAAAGTCTGAAATTTGAATCAATAGTTTGTTTTTATAAACTGACAAACGTCTGAATATGTGTAATTGATTATTCTACAACTTACATGATTCTAGAGTTGTGGTCTTATTCACTCCTAGTAACTTTTTTTTGGGGAACCGTTCTGTGAGTATCAAGATCAGTTTATACGGATATTATGAATGGCCTAGAGTTATAGGAGGTGAACCTCATGGCTACAACTCAGAAAAGATTAGATTTACATACATCCCTTAAGCCTTAACTAGTAGTATGCCACAACCTAACTAGTTCACCCCAAAAAATTATAAATAAAATAGAGAAAAAAAAAAAAAAAAAAGAGTCAAGAATTCTTTTGCCATACATTTCATACACATCATAAAAAAGGGGAAATTAGTATAACTAGCTACAATTATTCAAGAAAGTTGGTAATAATCTTTAAACAGATCTTATTTAAGATATAAACCATTTGGTTTTCAAACTCTCTACACTGTCCCTCATAATCTGGTCCATAGGAATGACCTCAAGACCCAAACCCATGAGAGAAATCAAAAACAAGTAATCTATGATCTTGATAGCACAAGAACACAATCAAAAACAAGAACACAATCAAAAACATGAAAATACCTCAAGGAACGCACTGCACAGGGACGAAAACACACAACTACGAGAACCCATAGGGACCAGACCCCACATGGACGAAAATGCACACGGATGGAGGCAGGGGTTTGATTTGGACTTGATTTTGGTCAATTTGAGAGAAGATAATGGAGGCAGGGTTCAACTTGAGAGAACGCTGGAGGTGATGTTAGATGAAGACGTGGTAAATGATTAAGAGGATATAAGAGATCAGGTTACCTCTTTTTGTTCAAGCCTGATTAAGATATAAGAGACTCTAAAAATAAAGAAAAAACAAACGGTCTAAATTTGAAAATCAGACATAAATGGTGCGTAAGAGCTTAAAATGAAAAAAACAAACAAAGGTCTAAATGTATAAGATTAGTCGAAATTGCATGTAAATTGATCCAAACACTAGGGTTCCCAACAAAATCATCTTTAATGTTTTAAAGTTGAAGGATATATAAAACAAGTTATGAAACAGATAAAATAGCGATTTTAAATATAATAATACAAGTAAATTCTTTGTTAAGATGGTAATTATTAAATTTATAGTAAAAAAATATACACCTATATGAATGGAATATGGAAAATGGGAAATGGAAAATGGAAAAAGTCATTGAGTTTAGTCCCTCCTAATGAGAGCATTTGCTCAAACATCATAATCAGTTGTTCACATTCTTAAGATTAATAATGATGATAATTATTGAATATTGGTAAGAATGTTTTATATCCCTCAAATGGTCCACTAACTATAACTAGTAATTTGCTCATTAGAACTTGTACTTTCATTTTACATTAATTATTTATTTTATTTGATTCTTTAAATATTTTTAGAGATCCTGTTACATATTACAAATCAACTGGTTAAGTAATAAACAAATATAATACAAAAAGTATTATAAATTAAAAGAACAAAAACCATCTTAAAACAACAAAGTAGCATTTAAGATTTGATTAACTTGAATCCTTCCTGCTAACATTATTCGATTGCCACAATCGGGATCATGGTTAAAAGAGTAAATATTGAAAACACTATAATTGGAGAATAGTGTTCGAGACGTCGCATATACACACCATTCTCGAACTCGTTCTACGACTTTTAATAGGTGTTGATGTAAAACCCAAAAATTTGTGGAATAAATAATTTATCTTTATTAGTATTTTATTTTAAGAATATATATATATATATATATATATTAAATAAAAATAGATGGTTGAAATAAGTTTAAAAGTCAGACCAAAAGTGAAGGAAGAAGTCAAGACATGGATGAAAGTTGTCAATTTACGAAAGTTAAGGGATTGGGTCGTGTGTAAGCAGGTCCAAACCAGAAGGACCTGTTTTGTAAATAGGCAACAGACCTGCAACAGGGTGGCCTGCTGTCAACGATCGAGAGAGGCAGAAGAGGAACAGGCGGTGCCTGGTTCAAAAAGGGAAACTGTGACATGCCGGTTGCAGGCTGTGGAGAAGCCATTCACAACCTAAAACTAGGGATTCGGCCGATTTGGTCAACTAATAGGCCAAATCGTTTGAGTATAAATTATGGGCACTAGTTAGGGTCGCTATTCATTTGAAAAGAAGAAGGAAATCGTTGAGCTTGAGAGAGAAAAAACCGGAGTTCAAGACCAGGCAAGAACCCCCTGCTTTCCCGTCGTTTAGAGGTAAATACTCAACCAAAATTTATGTTGTTACAACGTTTGGCTGTGTCTTTGGCCTGTATAGAACTCTAGAAGGCTCATGTTCCAAACTTCGTGTTTTAGGATTCGATTTTAAAGTTTAGATTTCATTTGGTAAACACGCTGTATAACATTCTGTTAAAAACCACTTTAAAGAATGTTATACAGAAGCTCTGCATGAGAGCTCTGTATCAAGTTATATTACACAGAAGCTCTACATGAGAGCTTTGTATCATGTTAGCCAGAGGCTCTGCATGAGAGCTTGGTATCAAGTTACGTGATACAGAAGCTCTACATGAGAGTTCTGTATCAAGTTGTGAAATACCAGAAGCTCTGGAAGAGAAACCAGAGGGGCTCTGGTCCTTGATGTGGAATTATTTTCTATGGGTTGGTTCAACTAGAGGCTCTGGTCGTGAAGCCAGAAGCTCTGGAAGAGAGACCAGAKGGGCTCTGGTCATATGTTATATTTTCCAAGTATGGGTTAGTGCAACCAGAGGCTCTGGTCATGAAGACCAGAAGCTCTGGAAGAGAGACCAGAGGGGCTCTGGTCCTGAATGGCAAATATTTTCTAAGTGTGACTTAGAACCAGATGATCGATGGACGGGTTACTAAATATTTTCTAAGTGTGGTATACAACCAGAGGGGCTCTGGTCTAGAAGGACTTAAGAGCCCAGAGGCTCTGTCAATACAACTAGAGGCTCTGGTCGTCTACAGAGGCTCTGGCCTTCTTCCAGACTTAGTCCTTTTAAGATATATAGCTAGACAATACACCTTATGTTGGAACTCACGTTTCTATAATTTTGATTGATGTGAGGAGCATTTAAGCATAGTTGACCAAGGTTGACCCTAGCCARCGTAGTTGACCGTAAGTTGACTTTTATGTAGCCTTTGGGAGAGATTAATCATTTATATGCTATTTGTTATTATAAATTGTAGGTTACCAGTCAGCAGCGTTAGATAAGCAATCTATGTTATCAGGTGAGTCTTCATGAGATTTCACTGGGATGCATACCTAAGTACAAATTATTTTTACATGATATGAAGCAATCTACGTTATCAGGTGAGTTTTCATGAGATTTCACTGGGATGCATACCTAAGTACAAATTATTTTTACATGATATGAATTTCTGATGATGTGTATGTATGCATGATGTTTCAGTTTACGTGCATGTTATGATATATTTTACATGCATGCTATTTTATGAATGSTTACGTRCTAYRTGTTTAATCAGTTTTCAAATAACTCTAGCATGCTAATCCATACTAAAAGTTTGATGATTTAAGGGTGGGCACTTGACCAGTAAGTCACGACCAGTATAAAACACTATCCGGACAAGTGGGTGACCAATTAAGATTGAAATATCTAACCCAGGGTGTGTTGTGACTAAATGACCCATACCCGGTTAAACGTTATATGAGATCTCGTATGTTCAGTGTCTTACAGATATATGTTTCCTTCGGTATTGCATGTTTTTCAGAAAATGCATACTATCTGGCACAA
The DNA here is from genome assembly GCF_001531365.2 of Cynara cardunculus var. scolymus. Classification (NCBI taxonomy): domain Eukaryota; kingdom Viridiplantae; phylum Streptophyta; class Magnoliopsida; order Asterales; family Asteraceae; genus Cynara; species Cynara cardunculus. Next base: position 13,799,332 of record NC_037532.1, read on the forward strand.
AGTTTACAAGTTGATATGTATGATGTGAAATGATCTTTACTCACGCAAACCATGAACTCACTGAGCTTTATAAGCTGACTATAGTATGCATCTCAGGGCCAGGAAGTTCGAAGTTGGATAAGGGCAAGGGACTCGCGTAGAGAGTTACTAGATTGTTATCTTATCTTTAGTTTTTGCCTAGCAGCATTGTACTAATCTATTGTAATCTAACCCGGTATGGGGTGGGTTAGAACTTAAGTTAATTTTTGGTTGATTCAAAGGCTTCCGCTGTAAACGGTTTAAACGGTTTTATTTTAGCCGTCTTTGGAGTATTTATTTAGGAATTTGTTTCAGATTACGTAACATTCTCAAAAAAAAAAAAAATGAGGATGTTACAGTTGATTTATTGACCCTAAAACACTATTTTTTTATCCTTTATAGATCTTTTTGTTTGCCCATATTAACCAAATGAGTCTTTTAGTCTTTGATTTTACACTTTTTTAAGTCATATCTAAGTCTGGACGGACCCAACTATGTGGTATAGGTGGCATGTGCCATCGTATTATTTCTCTGTTGAAGGGTACAAAAATTAGGTTTCGTGAACGGTGCAACTGTATAAATTTGTTGTGTGTCACCCTACGTATTTTGAAACTACAACGAGAACAAGTTTTATTTGGTAGAGTTGGTTTGCAAAGCTTTTATTCCACCCCCAGACCCAAGTTCGAATCCTGTTAATGTCATTTTCTTAGTCAAATGGTGTCACCGTTTACAAAAAATTCCGTATATTTGTTTCTTATAGTCAAATGGTGTCACCGTTTGAAATTTTTTTCCCTATATTTTTTTCTTATGATCAAATGATGTCACTATTTGAAAAAAAAAATTTGAATTTGTCCCTATATCTTTGATTAACTAATTAAGTCTTTTAATCTTTGATTTTACACTTTTTTTTAAGTCATTATTTTGTTGAATTTATGTTTCAATTGAGCATTGAAACCATTCTGATCCACTTTGGTCTTTCCTGTGAAATCCTTGAGGATTGTGAAGCTAGGGATTTCTGTGAGAATAAGCTGCAGGGGATGTATGAAAATTAAGGCTACTTGACTTTTTGCCAACTTTGTGTTGGAATATACTCGTGTCATAATAAATAATTATATGGTTAGACATACGTGAGTCTATAGGTTCACATAGATATACACTGAGACATCATTTAATATAATATATTTTATTGTATTTATATTATATATATTATCTTAGTAACGTGGGGTATTTACATGGGACCTAATCATTAAGTATGACTTAATAATTTGGGATTGGAGTAAGTTAATGGCAAGCCCATTATAATTAATTAAATCCTAAGCCCATGAAGAGTTAGAATGAAAAGCCCAAGGAAGCATTAGGGTTAATCATATATAAATATAGTAATTAACCTAATGAAAAGATAACTCTTCTTCCTCCCCTCTCCCTCTAAATACGACGCCCACCCTAGGGTTTCCTAGGGTTTTTCGGTTTTTCATCTTCTTACTCGTTCTTCATGTAAAAAAGGTCCGTTACTATGAGGACTAGTATCCGGTGGTGATCGAGGACATGTAGTGTGGACTACTCTAGAGGTATTCCCTTTAGAATACTTGGTTTCAAAGCCTTGCAAGTGAACACGGTCTTTCATCTACAAATCACGCTACAAAGGTATATCGTTATTTGTTTTATCGTTTAATCTTTTGGCAATAYGTTGATCCGGTTTTGGTGATTATTTCCGCTGCGTTTTTATATACTTTTATATGTTCTTTTTTTATTATAATCACCAACAGACAACAGTGGTATCAGAGCCATCGTATGTGCCTTTTGATTAACGTGTATATGTAAAAATGGCAAAAATCGATTCGATTTCGTTTGTTCTTTTTGGTTTGAAAATCACAGCCCTAAGGCTGATTTTTTTTTAATTTTTTCCGACCCCAAGAGGTCTTTAAATAATGTATTTTTAGACTCTTAAAGCCACTAGTTACATATACTAATTGTAGATTAATTATTGTAATTTTTCTTCGTTTTGTTGGCTTGTTTTATTTCTTATAGTAAGTGTTTTAGATCTATGGTAAAACCTGCATTTTTTCCATGGACCAAGCCAACACTCTTGTAATATTGTATTATTATGTGAATGTGCAAAACCGATGAAAACCTTGACCGTTTGTATGCTTTGTCTCTTGGTTGTCGTTTTATGGAATGTTTTGTTTTTTGGGTGCCTTTGTTTTGGCATTTATTATTTCCTTTATCATCACTTGTTGCCATTGTTTGGGCATTTGTTTTTACTTAGTTTTGTAGTAGAATAAATGTATTTTATTTCAAAATTGTAATCTTTGCTCGGCATGGAATGACGATGAAGTTAAAGAAGGAAAACAATTTTCGTCACTGTTGGACAGCCGACACGAAAACTGTGTTTCTTGGAGTTTGGCGATTCGGATTGTGGTGATTCTTTTTGCTGAAGTTCCATAAGACATAGGAGCACAAATTTGTAGATGGATGCTTCAATTGGGGAAGACTCCTATGGTTTTTCGGGCCCCGAAGCTGCTACGTTTTTCCAGAAAATTTTGGTGTTCGCATGTTCATATGGATTCTACTTTCTCTTGATTGTCTTGGAGCAAGTGGGAGTCTATTGGGTTTATGTTGGCCCGTCCTTAGTTGCCCTCTTGGTCCGTCGTGATGGCTCATGAGACTAAACATAAGTTTTTTTTTTCATCGGTTGAGGTTTTACACATTTTATGGTTGTGTGATTGTTTATGTTGCATTGTTATTCATATCTTGCATATTATAACTTGCAAAATAAGTTTTTTTTAACTCATGCTACGAATGAAGAATGCATGCTTCTTTCGTACATTTTTTTGACACGCTTTTATCAAAACTATACCCGTCACAATTTTAAGTCGTGCCGTCCAATCAGTTTGAAATCACTCGCTTCTACTTTTCACATTCACRTGAGACGTGAGTTGAATTGTAATTCCGAGGTAATTATTGTCTAAGCGTGAGACCTAGATCTATTTTTACACGATTTCAAATTGGATGACTTAATCGAGTTGAGCGGGTGAGACCTTGACTCGAGGCAAGGATGGGACTAAACATGCCAGCTTGACACTAGTTGCTCGGTCACTAGTTGCCATGGGTCCCATAAGGATCTAAGAATTGCACTTGTAATGTAATTGGTGAACGTCACCTACCTATTGAGTCTATCATTACTAGCAGATCAACTGATGTAATGATAGAGCCCAAATGAGGATCTTAGCATTTTTTCGTAAAATTAATTGTTTTAATAGTAAAACTAGGGTAAAATTTATCAAACACTTATCCGGTAAATGCTTACCGGTAAAATTTAACACTACCACTTACCGGGTAAGACTTTAGTCCACTAAAACGGCATTGTTTGCAACAATTTACCCAGTAAACGCTTATCATGGTAAGAGGAGTCGTCCTCACTTACCAGATAAGACTCTCGGTCCTTGTATTCCTCTTACCGGGTAAGATTTTTGGTCCTTACCATATTCATCCAATAAGGTAATATGACTCGGTAAGTCTTACCCGAGTAAATGTTTGGTAAACGACCCCTAAGTTTCCTACCAATTATATTATATTATAACATTTGGAAGTCTTCATTTTAGTATCATCATATTTTACACTTGGGTCTTTGCAACTTGCTTATTTACTTGCTTTCTAGAATTATTTTGCTTTAGACACTCTAAACTCGAAGCCTTGTATTCTTTTTTTTTCCAATTATTCTCAATTCCAAAGTACTTTAATTGCATTCACTACTATTGTTATATTTTTGTAAACCTGGTAAGGGGTTAGAAAATAGTTTAAGAAAGCTTAAATGTAATGTGGATTTTAAGAGTTTTATTGAATATGGACTCAAAAGTAAGAAGATAATTGATGTGTATTTAGATGATTTTGTTGAAGACTTAACAAAGTACTTGAGACAAGATGGTAATGACAATGATAGTGATAGTTCATCTAGTGATGATGATGATGTTTCTGATGCTTCTTCTTTAGATCACACATCCGAAGGTGAAGATGAAATAATTGAATTTAGACAAAAAAAACAATTGTGCATGGTTTAGTGACACAAGAATATATTGGAGAAGAGCATGATAATATGAGAGAAGAAGATTTGATGGCTTTTGAGCATGAAAAGTTTTTAAATGATCTTAATGGGGAGTTAAAAAGAGATAATATTGTTGAGACCAATATAAATAATGATGATGAAGAGCATGATCTCACAGAAGAAGGTCGAAAATATCCAATTCATAATCCAAAAACACATTGGAAGATCATGAAACCTATACTAGGTGAGAGATATGAAAGCCCAACACAACTCAAAGAATGCATAACAAATTATGCATTAGCCAATGGTTACCAAATATGGTTTGAAAGGAATGACCACACTAAGCTATTAGCAACTATCGGGTTTGCCTTGTGCCCATGCTATGGCTACGATCTTGTACGTAAACAAGATTCCAGAAAGTTATGTTCTAGACTGTTTCAGGAAAAGCATGTTTATTCAGTCATACACTCATCATTTAAGACCTTTAAACGAAATCAAAATGTGGTGGAAAACCAATCACATCAGCCCCTTGCCGCCGTTGTAAAAAGATTGTCTGGAAGGCCAAAACTTAAAAGAAGAAGGGATGCAATGGAAAGATTATTGACTTCAACAGGACAGATTGGAAGACAAGGAAGAAGAATGACATGCACAAAGTGTAATGAAGCAGGTCATAACAGTAGATCATGCAAGAATGAGAAAAAAAATGCACCATTGAAAGATGTCAGACCACCAGGCAGACCTAGGATTAATTTTCGTAGACAAAGCAGTGAAGGGGGTACACGAGGCGGAATGGGTTCACAAAAGGGTGTTAAAAAAGTAATGCAAAATCTTCGAGTTTCATACAAATTTTATATATCAATTGCATACTAATTTGTTCACGAATTTGAATAGGAACCATCTCAAGTGGAGTCACGACCAAAGCCCATCCCGAAAAAAAGGAGGCAAAGTGAAAGGATAACTTTGAACAATCTACGGAAAAATACTGTTGAGAAATATGGAGAAGGTAGTAGTTGTGACAAGGTGGTTCCACTTGATTAAATAACATTTTTAGACGAATGTGAATAGAGTGGTTTTTTTTTAAAAGATGTCCACTTGTTTAGTTTTTGGCATTACAAAGTAAGTATTGAAATTTACGATAAACTTGATGAATGAATGGTTTTTTACGAATATTTTTATTAGTGAAATAGTGATTTTTTGTAAACATGTTTAAATTCTATATTATAGTTTTTAGTAAATATATTTGATTAATTTACAATGTTTAAATGATAAAAATAATAAAATTATAATTATAATGTTGTAAGTAAAAGTGGTGATGCTATAATAAAATAATTTTGAAAGTACAATGCTATAATAAAAAATGTCATGTCAGCACTATTGTACATGTAGACAGCCTACGTGGATGATGAAGTGGCAAAGAAACCCAATATAATGGGTAAATTTAATTTAAAAAGTTACTCAATGCTATAACGGGTAAATGTTTTTAAAGTATAATGTCCTAATAAAAATATTTTGAAAGTACATTGTTGTAATAAGAAAAACTGAAAGTAGAATGTTATAATAAGGAAATTTGTAAAAGTATGTTGCTATTTCGCACATTTTGCCCTTTTTTAATGTGTGATTTGAATTTATACATGATTTATACAAATAAGAAAATGAGTCTTTATCCAAGAACGATAACATGAAGGATGACATAAGAACATCAAATAGTAACATTTGAGATATGGATAAACTTAAAACCAAAATGGAGATAATAGCCACTTCTAATAACAGAGATAGTTTATTATATTATAGTGTAAGCCACCGACATAAACTAATACAGAAAAGATTGAACTTCCCATCTTGAAACCAAAATTTTGATACCAAGAACTGAAATTAAGTTATCCAAAGGCATAAATCTAGATAAAAGAAAACGAATAACCGAGAAGAGAATTAAGACAAGCATAGATAACTCAATTGTGATTTTGAGAAATTTAAGAAAGAATTTTTGACTTAGTTTTCCAACTTCATCTACATCGATTAGAACAAACTCGTTTCCTGTTGTGTGAACCTGCAAGTCTTTTAATGAGTTATTGGTCGTACACGTGGGAATCCCTCTCATTTGTCTGGCAAGCTACGTCTCCATCGATCTCGCCAGTATCATCAAGTTGGCAAACACCTATACAAAACGCCGTTGGATTCAGGTATTTGACGTTTTACAGATGCAAACATTGATTCTATATGGGAAAATTGGCTACTTTTTCCGGAACGCAACCCGAGATAACCGTAACCATGCTGAAAGCGAAAAATGAGAACCTGATCATGGCCGAAACCAAAACAGAGTTTTGAAAACTCTGGAAAAATGGTGGAACCTCTAAAATATTCCCAAATAGAAGCTCCTATTTCGAAGAATGAATACAAAACGATGGTTGCATGAGCGCCAATAATGAAGCTATAGAGGTGTAATTTTGTTATGTTTTTTGATGAATTTCTTATAAAATAACAGCGGTGAAGGTAAAAGAAAAAAATGGTGAGATGGAGGACGAAAATTGAAATATTGAAATGGCGGAGGTTGCGTGAGACGGTGGATTGGAATAGAGGCGTGTCGTGAAGATATGTCTGGTGGATTTGGGCGTGGGGATGGGCTTTCAAGACCAGCGTTTTGGAGCATGATTATGGTTTAGTGACGATGGTGTATGGAGTGATTTCCATGGCGGAAGAGAAAGGTTGGAGGGGATAGATGTCCCTTTTCCTAATTTTGGTTTCAAAATTTGTATCCAGATGGCCGATTATATCCCAAAGTTGAGAGTTATATAGTTTTCCTTTTGATTGATTGCTTCATGGACAATGGAACGTGGACAGTAATTCAAGGTAGTGGGAAAAGAATTGTGGGGAAAGTCGGAAAGGAAGGGGACGATGGAGTGGGGACTGTTAGAAACTTGTAAATAATGCATAGATGACGGTTAAAATTCAACAACAACAATAAATAATATAATATAGATAGATAAGGGTGTAAAATGGAAAATAAAAAATAAAAAATTAAGATACTAAAAAACATCAGTACACATTTATCATATTTAATAATATTATTAAATTCAATAATATTCGATATTGGGTTCATTTTAAAGGTATTGAAGAGACGATTATAATGGTATAATTTATAAAAAAATAAACGTTTTTAAATATATTTTGTTAATATATAATTACATATGTTAATATGAGAAGGTGTAATATGAAAAATAGGAAAAGAAGAGATATAAAGTAAATTAAATAACTAATTATAAAAGTATAAAGTATAATTTAATAATAAAAATAATTTTATTTTTAATAACATGTTGACGTGGAGGTTGTAAAGGTTTACAAATTGTACATAATAGATCAAAATTTATATCTCTTAAAAATTCAATAATAACTGTTTAACATGTTTTATAATATAATATAGATAGTATAGATAGATAAGAGCGTAAATG
>NC_037532.1:13806910-13810412 GCF_001531365.2 Cynara cardunculus var. scolymus
TGTTGGATAAGAGGATTATAATTATATAATTTATAAAGAAACGAAATGTATTTCATAATAGTTTTCGTTCATGTACGATTATTTATTTTAATATGATAAAAATAGAAAATAAAAAATGGAAAAGTAAGTGATATGAAACAAATTATATAACTAATTATAAGAGTATAAATTGCAATTTAAAAATAAAATTTGATCTTTTATCTTGAGATGTGGAGATTTAAAGTTACGGATTCTACCGCTTTAAATTTGTAAATTAAGGGTGTAAAACATAAATGAAAAAATATGGAATATAAAACAAATTAAATACGATAACTATAAGGTATAAAATGAAAGCTTTAACAATAATTCACTATGTAATTATATTATTTAATAATATGAGATTAAATCGAAAAATATTTAATATTGGGCTCATTCTGAAAGCATAGACGAGATAATTATAATGATATAATTTGTAAAAAGTGAAACATATTTTTTAATATATTTTAGTTAATATACGATTATGTATAATAATATGATAATGGTGTTAAAAAAATGAAAAAGATTGAGATATAAAATAAACTAAATAACTAACTATAAGGTTGTAAAGTGTAACTTAAAAATTAAAAATAATTTTTATTTTAATATTATCTTTGAAACTTGGAAGTTTCATGGGTTCAAAACTTTTTTGATAGAGAGGGGGGAGACCCCTCTAATCAAGAAAAAACACTAAAAGTAAGACAAATACGCGTTCGGGTGGGGCGAACCACATCCACCAGAATAACCAAGGCACCCTGAGGGGAAAGAGAGGAAGGGAAGAGGGGGGAGAAGAGAAAGAGAGAGAGAGAGAGAGAGAGAGAGAGAAAAAAAATCAACCACAAGGGAAGGGCACAACCAAGCCAAGACTGAGAAACAACGGGGGAAACCACAAGGGCAGGAACAAGGGCCTAAAAAAGGCACACCCTAGACCGCACCAAGAAAACAAAGAGAGCAAAGGAGCTCACGAGACAAGAGAGGCAGCACAAGAAGACAGGCAGCTAAGGGAGGTTCCAGGCAAGCCGAGCCCGAACAACATTAGGAGAGGGCTTGAAGGTCAGGCTTAGGAGCCTGGATCGGACAACATCAATAATTGTCTTCACCACTATAATATACGATCTTCTTTTATTTTTGAAAATGCGATTATTCCTTTCCTGCCACAGGTGGTAGACAGTCCCAACTAGCACTAATCTACGAATTATAGACCAGACGGTCTTTCATTTGGTGACTTGCTGGAACATACCAATAATATCATCCTAGTTATCCAGGACGCTAGTGAGGTTAAGCTTGGGTTTTAAGCCATTCCAAACCTGATTAGGAAACGGGCACTCAAAGAAAAGATGTGAATGTGAATCAGACCCGTTTTAACAAAACGCACAAGACAGATTGGAGTGGCCCTCCCAGAAGAGACGCTGCTTGAGGGCAACCCACAAAATAAAAGCATGTCTGGGAATATTTTGAGAAAACCAGACCATATGATGCCAGGAGACATTAGGCTCATTGGGACGGAGGGATAGCCAGACCTCATGAATGGAGAACGAAGTGAGACGGCCATCCCTGGTTCTCCAGAAGAGTTTATCAGGGATAGCCGGGGAAAGGACAGGAAGAAAGGAATTGCGGATTAAAGGGTTCGGACTGTCCCTCAGGTGGGGGCAAGTCCAAATACCCTGGAGGATGATATCCTAAACGGAAGCGCAGAGAGAGAGAGAGATTAAAGTTAATGATATTGCGGGAAGATATTTTCTGGTAGAGGGACCAACAGGGTGCGAGTTATCATACCAGGCGGATATGGAGGCGCCATCACCAATCTGGGAGACAATGAAGTCTCTTATCCTATCCCGCATGCCTAGGATCTTCCTCCAGCCCCAACCAACATTGCTGCGGATCAGGACATCCCAAAAGTTTTGCTCTTTAAGCCTGTAGGAGTGGATCCATTTAACCCATAAAGAATCCTTAATGGTAAAGATTCTCCAAGTGTGGGAGGCCATGAGGGCAAGATTCCAGTTGGAAAGGCTCTTAATACCAAGACCACCTTGAGATTTCGGGAGGTACACGGTCTTCCAGGAGACCTTAGCTTTCCCTCTTTTAAGCTCACCGTGGCACCACAGGAAACCCCGCATGAGCTGCTCAATATCCTTAAAGATGGATATAGGAAGAACAAAAATAGAGGCCCAATAGATTTGCATGGAGGACAGGACCGAGAGAATGAGCTGCAACCTACCGGCAAAGGAAAGGGACATGTTTTTCCAGTCTTGAAGTTTGGATTTGACTTTGTCCACAAGACCTTTACAATCCTGATGATAAAGCGGGTAGTGATAAGTGGGACACCAAGATAACGGATCGGAAGGGAACCCTCTGGGAACTGAATGATAGAATGAATGGTACTCTTAGTATGCTGGCCGACATTACAATAGAAAGCCTCGCTCTTGGCCGGACTGGGAAAGAGGCCAGACATACCAGAGAACTCGTCTATAGAATCCTTTATGATACGAACATAATCATTATCACCATGGCAGAATATGAGGAGATCATCAGCAAAGAAAAGGTGGGTGAACTTCAGCTCCTCACAATTTCGATGATAAGAAAAAGTGCCCATCTCACTAATTTTTCTTTTGGTCAGAAGAAGGTTGAGGACCTCCATAACCAGCGGAAAGAGGGTCACCCTGCCTCAAGCCACGACCTCCCTTGAAATAGCCATGGAGGTTTCCATTAATATTGACCGAGTAGGATGCAGTGGAAACACATGTCATAATCCAGTTTATCATGGTAAGGGGAAAGCCATAACCGAAAAGAGCGGTACGGAGGAAATGCCAATCAACGGTATCATAAGCTTTTTGGATGTCAACTTTGAAAGCACAGCGGGGAGGGCCCCGATGCTTATGATAGCCACGCATGAGCTCCTGGACGAGAAGGACATTGTCCGTGATGAGCCGACCCGGGATGATAGCAGACTGGTTGACATCAACCAGAGAGGGAAGATGATCTTTGATCTGATCCGCGATAATCTTGCTTATGATTTTATACAAACATTACAACAAGCTATGGGGCGGAAATTGGTGACACGAGACGGGGCGGCAGACTTAGGAATGAGAGCAAGAATAGTGTTGTTTATGGACTTTAAGAGCTTGATGGATGTGAAGAACTCACGCACGGCAGAGCACAGGTTCCTGCCAACAATACCCCAAGCGACCTTGAAAATTTTAGCAGTGAAACCATCAGGCCCAGGAGCCTTGTCATCTCCCATCTGGAAAAAAGCCTGCTTGATCTCGGAGTCGGTGATAGGCACGAGCATCAAGGCTGCCTGATCAGCATTAAGCTTATTCGAGAACAGAATAACGGGATCACGAATAACATGTTTTATAATATAATATATATATATATATATATATATATATATAGTATAGATAGATAAGAGTGTAAATGAAAAATATAAAACAAAGTAAACATAAGTTTTAAAAATAACTCACTACATATTTATGATATTTAATAC
>NC_037532.1:13810417-13813538 GCF_001531365.2 Cynara cardunculus var. scolymus
AATATTGATTTATTTTAAAGGTGTTGGATAAGAGGATTATAATTATATAATTTATAAAGAAACGAAATGTATTTCATAATAGTTTTCGTTCATGTACGATTATTTATTTTAATATGATAAAAATGGAAAATAAAAAATGGAAAAGTAAGTGATATGAAACAAATTATATAACTAATTATAAGAGTATAAATTGCAATTTAAAAATAAAAAATATTTGATCTTTTATCTTGAGATGTGGATATTTAAAGTTACGGATTCTACCGCTTTAAATTTGTAAATTAAGGATGTAAAACAGAAATGAAAAAATAAGGAATATAAAACAAATTAAATACGATAACTATAAGATATAAAATGAAAGTTTTAAAAATAATTCACTATGTATTTATGTTATTTAATAATATGAGATTAAATCGATTTAATATTGGGCTCCTTCTAAAAGCATTGATGAGACAATTATAATGATATAATTTGTAAAAAGTGAAACATATTTTTTTAATATATTTTAGTTAATATACGCTTATGTATAATATTATGATAATGGTGTAAAATAAAAAATGAAAAAGATTGAGATATAAAATAAATTAAATAACTAACTATAAGGTTGTAAAGTGTAACTTAAAAATTAAAAATAATTTGATTTTAATATTATCTTTGAAACTTGGAAGTTTTATGGGTTCAAAACTTGTGCATGGTGCATAAGAGGTAGTACCTCTTAATTTTCAACTCTTAACCGATGCTTATGTATATAGTATATATATATATATATATATATATATATATATATAGAGAGAGAGAGAGAGAGAGAGAGAGATAGAGAGATAATTGTTATATTTATGTAATATTTTTAATCTATTTTCTCCATGGTCTATTAATAAGTTCAAAGTTTTGGACTTTGATTAATAATACTAATAAAGTATAGGCTAATAATCCATTAGGATCTTTTAGGATTTAATCAACATTCACGACATGATTTCATCAAAAAAAAAAATTCAGTTTTATGTTGATCTGCGACTTCTGCTTTATACCTTAAGTTAGTTTCAAGCCTCAATGATTTAGTTTGAATTTTATTTTTTTTACTTCTTAGTTTGAATTTAATTATGTTTGGACTATGATCATGTTATATGTAACACCCCAAGATTACATTTGCATAATAACATATATATCCATATACCAAAAAATATAATTTACACAACCGGTCTCACTAATTACAAAAGCTACATTACAAAGTAGCTAACAAATTTTTTCACAAAATCTCTATACAACACTTGAACACATAACAAGTATTCACATACAAAAGAATAACATGCTAGCCCAATAACACATGCAAGCATATATTTATCTCTTCACAACTTATCTTTCCCCTTAATATCTGGTTGTGCCCGACCTGTAATGTACATTTTCAAAACACCAAAAATGAGGGTTAGACTTTGAGGTCTAGTGAGAAATCCCTTTGTTGGCTATTATAGGGTGAAAAATCACCAAATCACATTTATAAACTCATATTTGTAATTGACAAGAGCTTTTACACACTCACAGACTTAGCAATCGGGGCCAAAAGCAATTATACAATTAGTCTCAATATCGTCTTTCAAGTAATAAAGTGATATAGAATATCTAGTATCATTCACAGGGATCGTAGTAAAAGCTTAATAAAATTAGAATGAAAGAAATGGTTTCAGATGGTGATTTTGAAGACGTTTATTGGTTGCTTGAATTAACAATACTGAAATAACATATTATATAAAGGTGCATGGGTGTAAGACTTGTGGTGAGACATAAACACAAATTCCAGCATACAATGTTGTAAGGATGCTACAGCAAGCAATCAGCCATAACTAGTTCCACTATCTATTTTGAGGGTATTCCTCTCGGACTTCCATCATTGATCTTGTCTTTAATTTATTTATTTCAAGTCATGTCTCTATGTGGTATCAGGACCAAAGATAGTGACGAATGGTGTCCTCAAAATATATGGATAAACAAATCTCTTTGTTAAAAATCACTTTCTCGAGCCGATTCCCATATCATTCAAGTTGTCGTGTGTTCTGGGTAGTTCATCTTTGAATCAACCGCACTTTAGTACTTTAACAAGTGACCAACCTGTCGAGAATTAATTAGCTTGAAAGATATAAAAGACAAGTCTCCTTGTCAGCAACTTTCTTAAGCCTACCTCTCATGTCATTTAAGTTGACGTGCATTCAATGGCTTATCTCTAAGACCATGACACTTTAAACCTTTCAAAGTGATCAACTTTTCAAGAATTGTCATTGGTTTTTATAAAACTTGAATGAAATAGTGGAACGTTGTTATTGTGAAACAACGTTCACTTTCCTTCGGTTTAAAATCTCACCATTTGTCTTACACCCAAGCTAATGGAATTAGCTACTCATTACAGAAAGTAAATGACAAGGAATATAAATAACAGAAAGTAAAGATGTAAATATAAATGACGGGAAGTGAATGACTGAATGTAAAGAGCGAAAAGTAAATGACAAGAAAAATAAATAAATTAAAGACAAGATCAATGATGAAGCAATATAACTTAAAGAACATTTTTTAAAGAAATTCAAGAACTAACTTGAATATTGAAAGTAACTTCAGATCTGAATCGGATTAGGGATACATAATATGGGTTCTAAGGGGTCCAACTTATACTAAAATTGGGGAAGAAAAAAGACAAAGCCATTGGGAAGGCAAGGCTCCTTAAAAGAAGACAAAAAAGTACAAAAGTAAAAGAGATAATCACATCAAGTACACAAAAGATTTTTTCAAAGGTCTTCTTTGCAGAGCATCAGTCCTTATACAAGAGTTCATCAAAAATTTGTCCTTATTTTCATACAACAGCTGAATTCACAAAGCTTTTCCAAAAAGCCGCATCATAAAGACCAATGCTGGAGGAATGTTGCAGCACAGAACAGTAGGCATACAAGTAAAGATTTAGCTACCCTAATGGTGTAAAGACAAGCAAATCACTTAATTTAGCTTCATGTACAAACAAATGAAAAATGATGTGTTAGCTCTCATTTCATTTAATGTAAAAGTATGGAAAAAGTAAATACTGCAAGTGTTGACAGAAGAGGTTCTACCACAGAAGACCACAGAGGACCAACAACAGAAGATG
>NC_037532.1:13816028-13816113 GCF_001531365.2 Cynara cardunculus var. scolymus
GAGATCATCGATAACCTCGACTCATGTCATTTGGAGCATTTCAGTCTTAAAGAAAAACTCTCTCTGTGAAAAAGAAGTAATTCTG
>NC_037532.1:13821213-13840399 GCF_001531365.2 Cynara cardunculus var. scolymus
TATAGCGCCTGATACATATATTAGGACACATACAACTGGATCGTCTGTTGCCCAACCAACGATTCTTAGTGAACACGCCAGAACATCCTAAGTGGTGTCTTCTACATATACTTCACGAGCACAAGATGGAAATCCTACTAGTGCCATATCAATACCAAAACTAAATGTAGGTCACAGTTGATTCAACTGTCATGTCAATAGGAAGGCTAAGTGCCGCTAGTAGTCATTAACCCAAAACAGCTACATAGATGTTGGCTAGTGCTCTAGCTGTCGTTCAAGCCTCAATGCACAACCAGGTGCAAAAGTCCGATTTCACCACCACAGCGACCACCTACTCCTGAATCTAGACAACCAGCTGAGTGCTCAATTGAATAATTGAAATCCCTGTTATAATCTAAGTTATTGTCCGAGGCAGTTGAGGGAAGACAGCTGGAAGCTGACCTCATCGGCATGCTCAGAGTGCAAATCTAAACTGAGTATGTCAGGAGATCGGAGTTCCACGCCTTTCTAGATGAGGTCCAAAGCATTTTCCAAGGTCTCATCTACTCGGCATAATACCATGGCAAACACCATCGGAACATCGTTCCAAGTTATGTTTGATAGGATTTAGATCCTTGAGGACACGTGCAAGAGTCAGGCATGGGTTTCAAAATGAAAACATGATGACGGGGATAATGACCCCGATCATCATGAGGGAGAGAAAAGATAGAGAACCGCCAGCCCTGACATCTCTAGTCAAATCCAAAGACCCGACTCCTAATGCAGAATCATCATAACAACAATAGAGTCAAGGTCATCGTCAACAATCCACCAAGGTGGAACCAGAGCCAATGGGTGAAAAGTCGGAGGCTGCTGAAGATCGAAGTGCTGAACCGTCTACTGTTGAGGCTGAGGTCCTATGCTTGATCATTATTTAGCTTCTGATGAAGAAGGGCCTCAACCTCATCAAATCAATGAAGAAATAAACAACTTCTTCCCCTTCTCTGACGACGAGATACTCGAAGAAGGGGACTTCAACCACATCAACGATCTTAACGATGCATTACCAGATTCACCTCAAAGAGATCGGTCGATTCCCCAACCTCCAACAAGTCAGAGAACTGCAGGCCCGAGAACTCCAACTACAACACATGTATAAAGGTGGGAGAGAATAAGAATCAGGGTTCTGTTCATTGAAGATACCGAGATCAAAGTCTTTGTTAGAATAATTATGGAATTGGATCCGGTTCGAGTTCTCCAGATCACTCACCTTAATGGCATACATGTCATCAAGTATATGCGCATGCTAAAGGCGAAGTCGAGATGGTTAAGTCAAGGCACAAGATTTTAGGATAAAGAACATCTACACTTATAGACTTGTGAACATCCGTTTTCCACTCTTCACAGTTCTCAGAACTAACAGCAAGGAATGGAAGTTCTCAGAAGCTGACTTCAAGCATTTATCATTTGAAGACTTCATGACCATGTACCTGGACATTCGTCAGTGGACTGACCAGAAGACGTGCAGATAGCTCTATAAGCTATCAAGTGCTTCATGCTTCGTTAGATAATGCTTGGGTATGTGTCGGACTTACAAATGGGCATCGAAAGAAATCAACCAAAGATAAACCTGTTGAAGCCGAACCAAAGTCTGGAAGACATAGAGTCCCTGCCCTTGTTTCTGTTAGTAGAGCAGCCCAAGTTTGGCATTGTGTACTCCAACAGCATCAGAGAAAAAAAGTCCATGTAATTCAGCGAGCTACCAGCCTACTCTGACGAAACCATAAAGCTCATCAAACTGAAGTTGTCAAGCAAGATGTAGCTAGAAAGAAAAGGACTTGACAAGCTCAACCCGCATGATAAGAACCTGATGCTGAATGCTTTGAACCTGATTGATAAGAAGCTGGAGTACTGAAGGATTATGCGCAGATTCGAGGTATATTATGGCCACCGAAAGAAGATGAAGATTTATCTGAAGCGGCTTTATTACAAAAAAGGGAGAACGTTAGGTTTTATATTTTGTTTGTAATAAAGTAGAAGGGCTAAAAATATAAATATCGTCAAGGTTTAGATATAGCTACCCTATTCTCCAGAGTAGGTCTCTTCATTGTAATTATCAGCTTAATATTGAGAGCGCCACCCAAGGCAAAACTAGTATTTTGTATTCCACATTTGAATCAATAAAGGCCAATTGATTTACTATTTGCATTGTGTAATTGTTATTTCATTGTTTCTTATAATCATCTGGGCAAACAACACTATACTACATATATATATATACATCTTTGCTTGTGCTTGTGATACATGTGAAATCATAAGAAATCTGCTCAACTTCAATTAAAACCCAAAAACTGTTATTCAAAGCAAATTCATGGAGAATTAACAAAATTAAATCTCGAGGAAAACAAGTCAAAAGAATCTATATTTTTTAGATCAGAGTAAATGGTTCTAACGAAAGCAGGTCAAACAGTCTATATTTTCCAGGTTAAAACGGTCTTTTTTGGGATTTTCCAATTGCACTCCTCGAACTATATATGAAGTCAAAATAATGATCTGATGGGAATGAGGGAGTGTAAACAACCATTTAGTTAAGAATTTCAAAATAACAATTTGCTTACTTGGTTGAATGGGAGTCTATATTGGAGATATACAGTCACCACTTTCAACCACTCTAATAAAGCAGGAAGGAACACAAGACCGAACTCAAAATCTAAAATCAATGGAGAAACACGTTATGATTAAAATGAAAATCTAAATCTAAATCGAAATGAAATCTAAATCTAAATCTAATCTAAATTAAAATCAATAGAATACCTCTGAGAAATATCTAGGGTTTTGAAGAAGATGGCGATTCCATCAAAAACTTAATAGAAACACAAGAAGATCTGTTTATTTTGATTTCAACAAACAACAATCAATAAAATCAAGAACAATAACCATACATTTACAAAACCGATATATCCCACCAAGAGGAGATAGGGCCTTGGGGGTAAATCCACTATTCAACTTACCTTGTTGTTATAGCACCAAACCCATTGATTTGCTTCAAATCACAACAATTTATAGAAACTAAGCAAAAATATAGAAACATCTTACTCGGAGAAAGCCAAAGATTGAGAAAATGGTATATTTTTGGTGTTCGATTTACACCAAACCCATTGATTAGTGTTCGATTTACACCAAGAGCGAAGAATCAAGAAATGCAGAGCGAGACCGAGAGATCCTAAGCAATTGAATAAAATAACTTTTAAAACTCATGGTGAATATCAGTTTGAATCGTCACCTTGGGGGTATGAGAGGTAAGGTCTGAAAAGTATCTTGAAAACATGAAAAGAAAAGACAATAGTTTGTATTGGGAACTTGTACCATATGTTACTTTAATTATAGATTAAGAGATTTTAAAAGTAAATGCATAAAATGGTAGTACTTAGTGCATTATAAGTTGTTTTTAAGACTTTTAAGATTTTGTGTATAAATGTATAGTACTTTGTGCATTAAAAATTGTTTTTAAGAATTTTAATAGATCTGATTTATAAGATAGTATAGATCTATATCTATACTATATTATAAAGCATCTGACAAAAACTCTTAAAAACCATTTTTATGCATAAAGTACTGTATATTGATGCATATTACTTAAAATTCAAGATTACAAGTAATTATGTATAAGTACAACTTATTAAAACTCAATGTTTGAATTCGTGTAACTAACTGCGGATAAATATAATCAAATAGAGGATAAACATCTCATTTAATATAAAAAATCCAAAACATAGTTAAGAACTTAAGATAATCATTAAGTTCTAACAGAATACTTATAAATTATTTTTTTAAACCAAAAATAAATTAGTTCATTTTTAAACTTTAGTTAAAAATTGAATTAAAGAAATTACACAAAAACTAGAACTTTTAAATAGTTAATTTGATACTAATATTATTTATTTTTTTCAAAATTTTATAATATCTTTAAATTTATATTACATTAAAAAATAAAAACATTTTTTTTCTCAAATCCACATAAAGTCGCATTATAACACCGATAGACCCAAAATATAAAACGAAACGATAAAATCAAGATGTATCTCGCTACATTGCGCGAGCACCATTGTAGTATATATGATATGCGTGGAGGTCCATCTGAGAAAGATAAATAGGTTAACAAATATTAAAAATAAATGAGTATATGTGAATCATTGGTAAAAGAAAATGTGAGTTTACATATGCATCTTTAATCTCAAGAAGAATTACATGAACATCGAGAAGATACACAAATCATAAAGAAAAACACAAGTCAGTTCCAAATAGAAAAAAACCCTTAAAAAAGAGAAACCAAACCTAATCGATGGTCACATAAGCAATAGTGTTCTATATCTCTTCTAGAACAAGATATTGTCAAAATCGTTGCCAGAGTGTCGACCGTAACTTGGTGGATGATGCAAGATTACTAAGACGTTGGTGCTTGATTAATGGTATATGTTTTTTTTGGGTGTTGCGAGCAGAGGAATATCGCATTGGTGGAAAGAAACGAGGGTGGTTGACAACGAGAAGAGAGAAAGAAACCAGACACAGTTGGGAGAAGTTGTTGCTTGACAATGAAGTCCAGGTATGGTGGTGTTTGTGGTCGTGGCTAGTGATCGGCGGGTAGTTTAGGGACGGTCAGATGAGGGCTGGCTAGATGGTGCAGAAAGAAAAACGATTAGGTGAAAGAGGCAAAAAGGATTAGGTTTGTTTTACATTTTATAATATTATATATATATATATATATATATCATAAATTATATTTTTAATATAAAATTTAGAAAATGAGTAAAATGATCAAAATACCCCTTATTTAAAAGAAGTTAACAGAAAAACTTTAGCAACCATTAGTAGGAAGGGCTAAAACCCTTGGATTTTGTATACGTAGCCAAACTTGTAATAAATGAAGATCAAAACGATGTTTCGTTGAATGACAATCATCATAAACCAGATTCAAAATTTACTATTAATAAATTAGTACTGATTAACCTTTTTGAACCTCGAATTCAAAGGTATTATCATTTCAAACATAAAACAAACGACTATAGAATACGACTTGAATTAATTTTTAATCATTCGTATCTAAAAATTAAGTACAACATTTTATTAACTACTCTGCCAACATTTTCTATTTAAATTCTCAAATGTTAAAAATGCAACCACAACTTAGGTCAAATCAAATGCAACCTTTATGGAATCGTTAGAGGAGTACTCGTACAATGTAACGAGATACATTTTTATTTTAATGTTTCGTTTTATTTTTTGTCTTTGTTGATACAATACAATTTATGTGGTTTTGAGAAAGATAATGTTTTTACTTTTGAATAAAAATAAATTTGAAGATTTCATAAAAATTTAAAAAAATATATCGATATTAATATCAAATTAGTTATTTAAAAATTCTCCTTTTTTTACAATTTTTTTAATTTAATTGTTTATTATAATTTAATTTAGATCAAATAGTTAAGTAATTTATTTTTGACTTAACAATAAATTTTTTATAAAGATAATATTTATGTTAAAACTCGATGATTATATTATATTTTTTATTTTTTATATTTAAAATAGATATTTATTTTATATTTATCTATAATTAATTATACTAATTTAAAAATAAAATTTTAATAAATTACATTTACACAAGTAGTTGTAATCTTAAATTTTAAGTAGAATGAAAAACAAAATCACGTCAATTGGTGGTTATCCAAAACTTGGTCAAACTTCAAATACAAAAAAACAGCAAAACAAGTGGATATAAACAAAAGGAAAAAAAGAAAGTCATGAATACTTATTCAGTGCCGGCGGCTGACGGCTGTCGAAACCCCCCACCACCACCATGATCACCGGCACCGCCGCGGGCCACCCATATTTCTTGTTTGTCTTGTTTGGTGTACCCACCCCCATTTTTCTAATTGTTGGAATTCAACTTCTCAACCACCTCCTTCCTTTCTTTCAAATTAATAAATAATATGCAATAAATTACTCCGTCAAACACCCATCTTCCAGCTGAGATATGACCCCATAATATAATGTTTATCAAAGAATAAATGAAATTTTGAAGTTGGCAAAAAAGCATCACAGCTATCATCAACCACCACCACAATAATTTTTCAAGAGTCTTTTTCCAATTAAATTCCGAGATTCGATCACCAGAACGCTTTGATTTCGTCGAAAATCAAGGTTTCGATCTGTAATTTGCTTCAAAACCGCATTTATTTTGCTTTTTTTCTGTTGTTGTTATTGTTAATTACATTTTTCTGTAGCTGTCTATGGCGGTTTCACAGGAAACCTTGCCGCCAAAAAAGAAGCGGCCAACGGCGGGATTAATTGCGACGCCGTCGATGGAATCAGATGAAAGGCTTATCCGAACACTGTTGCTTAGATCAAAAGAAACTTCGTCTCTGAAACCGATTCCTTTTGTTTTGTATCGGAATTCGATTTCGATTATTCGGAAAACTAAGCTTTTGACGTTGCTGCTTGAAGATTTGGTTGTCGATCACGTTGTACCGTGTTTTCCGGCATCGGCGGTTTTGTGCTTTGAGGAATTGTACATCGTTTTGCAGAGCATCAAGACGTTGATTGAAGATTGCTGTAACGGAAGCAAATTTTGGCTTTTGATTCAACAACAATCTGTCGCGCACAAGTTTCATGAACTCACACTGGAGTTATCAACCCTAATTGATATATTTCCAATTAAAGAGATGAATCTCAGCGAAGATATTGAAGAACTGGTGAATCTGATCCGTAAACAGTGCTCCAAATCGGTGGCTTCGATCGCCGAACACGATATTATCCTCAGAAATGATGTTTTGGAGAAATTGGATAGAATCAAGAGCGAGATTGTTCCTCAACAATCAAAACTCAAGGAGATCTTCACGAGACTGCAATTGAACGATTCCACAAGTTGCACCGACGAAATCGAGATTTTGGAAGAAGAAGTTAAGAATCAAAGTGACCAGAAATCAAAGGCTGAAATCGTCTCGTTGATTGGACTTGTACGCTACGCAAAGTGCGTGTTGTACGGTGAATCATCGCCAAGAATAATCCGGTGCCGGAATAAGTCAAACTCGACGGACTTAACAATACCGGCAGATTTCCGGTGTCCAATTTCCCTTGACTTGGTACGGGACCCGGTGGTTATATGCACCGGTCAAACCTACGATCGGGCATCTATCAATCTCTGGATCGAATCAGGACACACCACGTGTCCAAAAACAGGTCAGACCCTTCTCCACACCGAAATGATACCCAATCGTGCATTGCGGAACTTGATCGTAATGTGGTGCCGCGAGCACCGGATTCCATTCGAATCAACGGAGATAAAGGAGAAAGTTAACGACGTTACTACAAACAAGACGTTATTTGAAGCAACAAAGATGACGGTATCGTTTTTGCTCGAGAAGGCTCGAGCATCGCAATCTTCAGAAAAGGCGAATTACTTTGTCCACGAGCTTCGTGCATTAGCCAAGACCGATTCAAACAGTCGGGCTTGTATTGCAGAAGCCGGTGGACTTCCGTTATTGGTCAAATTCTTAGGCTCGGACCACCCGAACCTTCAAGTTAACGCCATTACAACGATCCTAAACCTGTCGATACTCGAAGCAAACAAGACGCGGATAATGGAAACAGACAGTGTTTTAAACAGTATCATTGAGGTGTTACGAACGGGTGTTAGTTGGGAGGCGAAAGGAAATGCGGCCGCAACGATATTTAGTCTTACAGGTGTCCACACGTATCGGAAGAAGCTCGGTCGAAAGACTCGTGTGATCAAGGGTTTGATGGAGTTGGCTAGAACTGGGCCTGTTAGTTCCAAACGAGATGCGTTGGTGGCTATTCTTAATTTGGCCGGAGATAGGGAAACTGTCGGGAAGTTGATCGAGGTCGGAGTAGTGGAGATGGCTAGCGAAGTAATGGACGGGTTACCAGAAGAAGGTGTCACTGTTCTCGAAGCGGTGGTGAAGAAAGGCGGATTAGTTGCAATCACCGCAACATTTCATCTGATTACGAAATTGGCAACGATACTGAGGGATGGGACGGAGAGGGCGCAAGAGAGTGCCGCCGCGACACTCGTAAATGTGTGTAGGAAAGGTGGTTTAGAGATCGTCACCGAGCTGGCGGCCATCCCTGGCATCGAGCGAGTGATTTGGGAAGTGATGGGGATGGGCACAGGACGAGGGCGAAGAAAGGCGGCAACGCTATTGAGGATTCTTCGAAGATGGGCGGCCGGATTATACTGCAACGCAACCGCAACATACTCGACCACGAATGCGAGTTCGACAACAACGGTCGGAGTTGTGTTGCCGGGGTAAATTATATTCAAGAAACTTTAGTTTTTTTTTCTTCATTTCATTCTTTAGGGGGGATTATGTAATTAATTTGCATAGTTTCATTGGTGTTAATCTTTGATTTAATTTCACTTCAAAATGTATACATGTTTTACTTTGAAACATTTCAAATACAAAACTGTCCTTTTTGGGAAGTTAAACAAATCGTTCAAGAGTGATCATCTTTACTTATTTTGTCGGATAAGATTTTAGGTCCTCAAAATAACATGTTATAATAATCTTTTATTCGTAATTGTACGTTTGGTACATTGGACAAGATATGATAGAACAAAACAGAGATCCTGTTTCACGTTTAGTAGGACTTTTATGTGGAACAGACAAAAACATAGTGAAACAGGGTTGTTCCCCCCACCCCCATGGAACAGGGTGGAACAGACTTATATTTTATCAATATGACATCAAAATAAAACTTAATTCTTTTCTAAAACATCAAATAAGTCTATTTTTTACATTGTATTTACTTTTAAAATTTATTTATTGTACTCTAAAATTTTTGAATTTTCCTTTTACTGTCCTCAAAATATTATTTTTATACGGCGTATATATTTTTATTAATTTATATAATTTGTTATATATTAATAATAATAAAATAATGTTGATTAGGAATAACATAAAAATTGAAAATTACATAAACTTTTTATTTTTTGGTGTCATTTTAATTGTTTTGACGAAAACTTTTTTAATGATATATTTTGTTATAAAAATAACTATTTTATTATAATTTAATAAATCAATCAAAATATATAAATTACTTATTAAGGGTAAATTGGTTATTTTACTTGTTCTGTGTTGTTCAGTTCTGACTTATCAAACGCTCACACTTGCTCTTCCATGTCATGTTTTGTTCTATCATGTCTGGACACCAAATGCACCCTAAATGCTAGGTGGATAAGAGTCACTATCCTTTCTTACCATGTAAATTTCTCAGTTATCAAAATAATACAATAGATTATTGGTAAAGATCATCATTTCCAAACCGAGTCAATAGATGTTTATTTGCTAGATAAGAAACGGTAAGTGTTTAATAAACAACACATAAACTGATGAATTAGTTGATATATGGATATATAGTGACATCTCACTCACGATATGGAAGAAATGTGATAGTGAAAACGATAGCTAAATTTGGTTCTAGTGAAGGAATGTCAAAATCCCATCTATGGTTAATCGATGTGCCGAATACAATAGTAAAGACAGTTCTACAATGAGAAGGTATTTAAAAGTATTATAAGAAAATCTAAGTACGGATAATAGGTATGAGCAAATGAGAACATAGCCAATTGGAAAATTTGACAATTCGACCCTCAATCATGTCGAGATCAGGTGCCGAAGATGGTAATTTGAAGGTAAGGTGTTAAAGTATCACCAAAAATGAGAAGCGTCTGTAAGTTTGATTTTTAATATACGAATATTATATAGTTAAAAAATCATTATTTTAAATGTTCTTTTTATAATCCTACAAATATTTTATCGGTACTTACCATTCTACTTATTTTCTATTATTACACAAATTATGTTTGATGTCTGCTAATTATCCGAATATAAAGACATCGTTGTCAGAGATGTGCCTATATACACAATAAGATAGTTAATAGCACAATCCTATTGGTTGCACACAAAGTTCAATTAATGTAAAAGCAAGAAACAATATTTGAAGAATTAATGGGTAATCAATTAAAGTGTTAAATAATTACTATAGGGACTAATTAGATATTAGTCTAAACCTTTTGTGGGCTTTATTTAGAATGGGTCGTGGCCCATTAGGATTAGGGTTTTGAGATCGAGCCTTATATAAAGTTAATCTCCTAAACCTAATTAGCTAAGAATCATTTACGACCGCTCTCTCCTCCCTCAAAACCTAAAATCGGCGCCTACTCTAAGGGGTAGCCGAAAACCTTTCATCAGAATGTGGTGTGTGTTGGCGATTCACATGATAAAAGAAAGGCGGTTTCTTGCTGTTTACGAACAATTGAAACTTTGGGGTGTGAACACGATAGAGAAAATCCTACGTACTATTGGATTTTTCACTTCCATCTAAAGGTATTTCTAATCACCCTCTTTGTTTCTTACCAGATCTCTGGAGGGTTGTGATTTCGTTTTGTTTGCTTCTGCTGTTTTATTTTATCTTATGGTTTTCAGATTCTATCACAACCAAACAATTGTATGTTGACCAATGACTAGGGACAGAAATGGGGCGAGTAATAGCCAAGGAATTCATCTTTGTTCCCGACCTTGCTCCACGTTTACGCCCTCATCACATTCCATCTAATCCCCGTCACATTCCATCTAAACCTTGCTCCACGTTTACGCCCTCAAGAACACATACAAAAAGTATTTGTTCCTTTTCTCGGCTCCCAAAAACACACACAAACTTAATTGCCTTTTTATATCAAGACACACAATCCCAATGAGATAATAAGATTATCTCATGTAATAAGTATTAAAAATAGCAAGGCGATGGGATTTTTAAAAAATTTAAATAATTTAACCCCCTCAACTTTCCACCACTTTCCAAAAACAACCCCAAGCTTTATAATCGAATAACCGGTTATTACAACACATTATCAAATAGTGTCCTATAAAATAGCTAATTCTATACTCTTTCTATAAAAATGTCGTAAAAGAGTTTGTTACGACGCCCAAAAATGTTTTATATACTTACACAACACTTTGTGGATATGACGTTTTATTGTTTTGTTCTATAAACTTAATACCTTATAAAACAATATATTAGAACGCTTGGATAATTTTTGGTGTCCTACAAACCCAATTGTGTTAGTGTTTCAGAGCCTTCCTTTTAGTAATTCAGATGTGATATCTTATACCTTTCACTCAGAACATGATATGGCCTCAAATATCACTTGGATCGATTTTCATATAATGATATATCGATGAATAATCTCAAACAAGAAATTATCGATGTTGAATGCGTAAATGACTCTCGAGATTTATCATCGACGTGAAGCTGTGCATCATATTTTTAGACACTTTTCAAAAATCTGGCCATTTTAACCATTGATTACGATGATTGCAGATAGCCCGGAGTCAGCGCATTTAAACATCTATGGCCACAAGGGGATTTTTATTCCTCATTGGATTTGAACCTGAGACTTCCAGGTAATTTTGACCTTTGGAGCCAAACTCAAACCAATCAGACACCACACTTGTTTTTCAGTTAATTATATTTTAAATCAATAACCATTTTAAAAGTGTTAAATAAATCTTCTAGGATTAAGTAATACATTGGCAATATAATAAAAGTGAAGAAATTTTTATAGGGTTAGAAACTCCTTATTTTTATAAGAACTTTTTTGAAAAATAAATTAATAAGGTTCCACATATTTTTACATACCACTCTAGGCACTCACGCTTTGAGCAATCTGACTCGTCTAGTCCCCCACCCATCTTGCCCCCCTCTCTACACTCTGGAACGCTTTATAATATCTAGCCTCCATTGGAGGGGTCGTGTTGGAGTCTTACATCAGCTAGATTTGAACCATTACTACTCCATATATGTTGGAACCTTTCTACTCTCCTGAATTGGCTGCACTTGAACCATTTCAACCTTCTTTCTATTATCAAGGGCTCTTTTGGAGGGTAAACTAATGGGTTTACATATATTCTCACATGGTATCAGAGCAAATGTTTAACACAACAGGGACTCGACATTCTGATAAATACTCCGCTAGCCCCCTTTCGACGTTGTAGGACAATTTGTGTCTGTCTGGCCTCCATCGAAGAGAGTTGGTTAGAGTTACACATAAGTTAAACAAATTAGATCATTTATCCTCTATATGTTGAAACTTTTATTCTCTCCTCAAGAGCTATTTTAGAAAGTAATATAAGATCCCACGTATTTTCACAAAATAATCTACTAATTTTGTTTAACAAGGGGAGTTGTTTTAGGCGGACACCTTTTAAATGTAAGAATTTATATTAATTGATGTTTTGAGCAACATTCATAATGGCATGAAGTCTGGTGCGATGACCATGTCAAGCCTCAAGTTTTTCGTGTCACTGTGGGGATGTAATATTTTTCAAAAACGTGACACAAGACAACAAATTTGTATATCATATATAGAGTTATATATATACATATATGTGTTCTATATATTATTCAATCAGATAATGATACTAATTAAAAATATATATTCATATCAGAAGAAGAAAAATCATATACATTATAATTGTAAAAATAGCTTTTGATTAAATATTCTAACAGGACTTAAAAGGGCAATTTTAAAAATTCGTTTAATCGTGAGTCCGAGACATGTATAAATTCGTGAAACTCTGAGTCATGTAATTTGATAAATTTATAAAAGTGTAAAATTTAAAATTAAAAAAATTAAAAGCACAAAAGTTAATAAAAATTAACAAGAAAATATCCTTTTGAAAAATCACACCTTATGCCATGACACGCCTCAAAATGACATGACGTGAGCTAAAACTTACCATTAAATAGGGGAAAATTGTTAATCTTCTCTCTCAGTAATTTGATGATGATTTTAAATATAGGTATTTATTGTCTTGATAGTTGAAACAAGAAGGTGGAGACGTGGAGTGGACATCCCATCTAAGTCATATAATGTCCAAGCCCATTATGTAGCCCATCTACGCAAATAATTTATAACACCCTCTTTTATAAGATTGTGTTGATCATGTATCTAGAGTGAATTGCAACTTTGGTTATGTGTTTTGGGTCTTATTAATTATGGTGGTGGTTTTTATTTCGTGTTTTAGAGTTCAAAATCCTCCATCAACTTAACACCATTAGTCTAGAGGTTGTTAAGTTAGTCTTATGCCGTTTACGAAGGGACTTTAGACCATTTTAACCCTTTTTCGTATATTCTTTTTAAAAAAATCAAAGTAAATTAACATTAATTTTTGTATATAAACACTTGAC
This sequence comes from Cynara cardunculus var. scolymus, assembly GCF_001531365.2. Classification (NCBI taxonomy): domain Eukaryota; kingdom Viridiplantae; phylum Streptophyta; class Magnoliopsida; order Asterales; family Asteraceae; genus Cynara; species Cynara cardunculus. The sequence continues at coordinate 13,834,459 of NC_037532.1, forward strand.
CCACAAAAAAGCTCGTTGAAGCCCCGTTTTGGCAAACGAGCTAGGAGCCCCTCACTTCTTCGTTCATCGCTGCCGTCACCACCAACCCTTCCCCTCCCTCCTATATATATACATACATATATATATATATATATATATAGAGAGAGAGAGAGAGAGAGAGAGAAACGGTCAAATGCAAACCACTCAATTTGTACAAATCGTGCAAACCTCATTCAACCAATCATAATTTTTCATTTTGTTCATTTTTTTTATAATTATTCGAGGTTGATTAATCATTTTTATTGTGGAGGGTGTTAATCATGAATATTATCATTTTCATTATTTTAATTTTAGAGAGATGCATGAAACAGTTTCATTAAAATTTCATTAAGTATTATATGAAACACTTTCATAACCATATATGAAACAACTTTATCAAAAAAAGTATTATATGACACAATTTTACAAGATTAAACAATTTCATGAAAAAATTTCATAAGATTAAATAATCAAATCGACGAATGATGATGATTTACATGGTTTGTACAGATTGGGTGGTTTGTATTTGATTGTTCCTCTATACATATACATATATATCTCAACTTTATAAAACTTATTAAATACATCTTTAAATTTGACTGATTGATAAGTATTCTGAATTAAAAAATTAGTTTGCAAATAAAATGCAATTAAAGAAATATATAAATCACCATATATTGTATTGCAAATATAAATTAAAACACAACGTTATTTGTTCAAAACAACATATCATATCGTATCAATACACAAAACAATTCATGCATGTTCTATATTAAACAAAAACATATGATTTGTTGGTCGACAAGGGGCACAAAATCACAAATACAACAACCATGTCTGCTATCAAACCAACAACCACGATCAAACAACAGCACTTTTGTTTTATTAGGTAGTAGGGGGTCGTTGCCATACATAATGAAAGTAAAAAAGAATAGCGGGCTTTAATCTTGATCATGAACGTCAGTGGTTAGCTGCTCTCACAACAATAGGGAAGTAACTCATACATAACAATAGTCGATATTGATTAGATTAACATCAGTTATAAGCACAAAAATAGTAAAAGGAGAGATGAAAATAATTCCATAATTATATCTGATTAATGAAACATCTTATGTTCATATCCAAATAGCTTCATCCTAGTAGATTCAAACCTTGCTTTAGCAAGCCTATTGTCTACTTATCAATAGAATGAATCAAACGTTAAACAACTATATGCCACATATGAACACTTAATTTCTATTTAGCATACAATAATGTTTATCATGTACTTATTCACCGATAAAACACATTCATGTTTATGCTGGAAAGAATCAAACCAGGGATGGGTCTGGCTAGAGAAGGAGATAACGATGGCAACGACGTGGCTGGGAGTCTAGTCGGAGATGACGGCACGACGATGTGGGCTAGGGGTGACGGGAATGTGATCGGTGTAACAAGAATGCGATTGGGGTTGGGTTAGTTTTTTATTTTGTAGTTGATTTAGGTTTTATTTTTTTGAAATTCTGATTTTTACTTGCTATTCGATTTACCGGTCATTTTCGTAGATAATAAGAACATATTTAATATCTTTTAAAAGTCTAAGGACTTGTCTGTTAAAAATATTTGTCCAATGACTTAATCATTGCATCAAAATGGAACCAACTTTCACCTAATTCCTATTTTGGGGAACCAACTTTCAAAATCGTCATTTTAGGGAACCAACTTGCACCTGATTTTTATTTTGGGGAACCAACTTTCAAAATCGTCATTTTGTGGAATCAACTTGCACCTAATTCCTATTTTGCGGAACCAACTTGCAAAATAATTATAGAAAAATAACTAAAATTCGTTTTTTTTCCAAAATTTAATGCAATAAAATCTATTTTTCATTTCAAATCTCCTTTTTTTTTAATTCAGATATCAAATTAAACATTTAAAAAAAATTCAAATTACCACAATAAAAATTGTTTTTTACTAATGCAAAAAAAATCAATTTAATAGAAAAAACAATTTTTATTAATGCAAATTACCACATTCAAGATTTTTATATCTAACCAATTGCATCGATTAATTTTTTTCTATTAAATTGATTTTTTTTGGCATTAGTAAAAAATAATTTTTATTGTGGTAATTTGGATTTTTTTTTAAATATTCAATTTGATATCTGAATTAAAAAAACGAGATTTGAAATGAAAAATAGATTTTATTGCATTAATTTTTGGAAAAAAACGAATTTTAGTTATTTTTCTATAATTATTTTGCAAGTTGGTTCCCCAAAATAGGAATCAAGTGCAAGTTGGTTCCCCAAAATGACGATTTTGAAAGTTGGTTCCTCAAAATAGGAATCAGGTGCAAGTTGGTTCCCCAAAATGACGATTTTGAAAGTTGGTTCCCCAAAATAGAAATCAAGTGCAAGTTGGTTTCACAAAATAGGAATCAGGTGCAAGTTGGTTCTCCAAAATGACGATTTTGAAAGTTGGTTCCCCAAAATAGAAATTATGTGAAAGTTGGTTCCATTTTGATACAATTTTTCCTTTAAAATATGAAATTTTATTGGATTTTTCGAAAGTTTTTCTTTATTATAAGTATATGTGTACTAGTTTTGTTGCTTGAACTTTTATAATGCAGTATAATGTAAAATATTATAATAAAAGTAGAAATAAAAATTAATGTAATTTTTTATTGAAAAATTAAATATGAAGTTTATTGGGTTTTATTTCTTATGTTGTAATGAAAGATGTTTATTGATTGGTTTTGTGAAGTTTAAACGTAGAATTTATAAGGTTGCATGGATGCGATGGTAACTTGAATTTAAAAAATGAATATCCGATGCTCCATTTATTTCATGGCGGGGAAGGCATTTCGTGGAACCGGGCGTGGTTGAACCGTCTACCATGAGGGAGCTAACGCATAGGGAAGAAGCATAGATAAGAGAATATGTTTCGCTTTTTTGTCGAAAGCTTGACCAGATTCTTCTGTTCTACGAATCTAACTAATCTTTTACTACTACTAACTACTAATATCAAGAAGTGGCTCTGCGGAATTCACGAATAACTTTAGGGTTTGAGATTTGACAGTGTTGATCTCTCCCCGGTATCCATTAGGCGGAGACAGGGAAAGCTAAGGTGATAGCCCTATAGATGAATAATAGGATAGGGAGCACCTTTCACGCATGTCACTTTAATTTGATGCGCGCTAAGACAACCACTCATGTCTACTTCTAATGCGCATGAAGCTATCATCTCCAGGGAGTCAGATGATTGTCTGGATTGGTTGTCAAATTGCTTAGTCGGGTGACTCGCTAGCTGGCTAATATTAAAATAGTAGAGGGGAAGGGACGGTAATGGGTGGTCCCTATGAACGACAGAAAGAAAGTATTGGTTCAACCAAAGTGATAGAATCGGTGTTGATCAAAGACATGTGCCGAGTGCCAGGAATGATTATAAGCCAATAGAGTCGTTGTAACATGCCATGAACTGAGATACAATTTGACTAGTGCCAGGTACAAGAAAGAGTGAAGTTTATTTACAGATACTAGTACCTGAATGACAAGTGATCAATTCCTCTTTGAGGCCACCCCTTACTCTACCATTATTATAGGGGTATGGGGTTCGAGGGTCACAGATCGACCGTAGGACGTTGTTCAATTTGCGTAATGCATTAGTTGTCCGCTGTCACGTTGGGCAGTAAGGTTGTCGTGACAAGACCTTTCTTAGTGGAAGATCGAGATTCTCTTCATCATGACTAGAAGGTAAAGCATGAAGAGAGTAGCTGACATCAACCATAAAGCCTACTCTATCCTGCTGCCCAATAAGAGGGAAGAGGTCAAAAGTACGATACTACTTCCACAACTTAGGAAATTCAATGGAATTATTAGTTCTCCTCTTAGCCTTAGGGCAGGCATGAAATCAATAACAACTTCTAAAGAAAAGAGGATGACTTAAGACAACGAGAACGACCAAAAGAAGTATCGTAGAAAGAATAAGAGAAACGGTCTTAGGAAATGACTTAATTTAAAAAAAAAACAGATGATGCCCCAGGTTGACCCGAGACTGATTGAAAAGGCGTAGCCCTGCCGCCCCCTAGCTGCCTACTTCCAGGTCGATTCCCCCAAATCAAATGACAAGGAGCCAAATGAGGCTTTCCCACGGGATGTTTTCTATTTCCTTGTCCAATTCATAAAAATACGGATAAGTCTTAGTATTTCCAAAATGCGGAATAGAGAGGTCGAAGCAAAGTGTTTTCCTCCCTCTTCCTATCGAAAAATAAGAACCCACCAGCTAGTGGTTTTAACGTGTCTTTTTTGTGATAACAAGCAAGGTGCTTAAGCAAGATAATTCCATAAAATCTTCCTAAGTTGTGGATGTAAACCCAATCACTAATGGATCTCTCAACGAGAGCCTCATTYTGTCTAGAGGAAATTTCTTAGGTTTAGGTGGATTTGGAATTGCTACCTTTCTGTTTGATATTGAATTGACCAAGACATCGCCCCGCTGTCTCCGACATGGACCCAGTGAAATTGAATTCTCTGTGAAGATGCGAAGTACCAAGAACCGTTGTTTCCTGATGAGAACTTCCCTTATATTGCTATCAATGTCTTCATATCGCACGACCTCTTAACATTACACCACTRAATCCCCAATCCTTTGCTTGTTGTTTAGTGATAGTACCAATATCTACTAATCGTTGTTTCCAGATACGTTTGCCGATTGACATATCTTCTAATTCGCCGATACGAGAAGCAAACTTTCTTTTTTTCTCAGGCGCAAAGCCCTATCGCTGACGAATACTTCGTCATCTAAAAACAACTGTTCTCCTAGTCTATCACTCGACCTTCTTTCTACTGATTTTCTTCCAAGATCTTTTGTAAACGTACGGATCTATCTTTCTGGCTTCTGGCCTGAGTAAACTAGCTAGAGTATAGATCAGTTACCTAGTGAGCCTTTAGCAAAGAGTTCTCGTAGATCGTAGTGAAGAGGCTCATTTAATTTATTTGGAGCTATTAGAGTGGATGATCCACTTTTTGGGGAATATGAGTCGATAACCGGGGTGGGTGAACCCTCATAGATAGCAAGTGTAAAGCAATACCTGAAGGGAGACCAGCAGTCCTCTGCCTTGGTCACCCCTACAGGCGATCGTCCGTTGTCGTAAAGTAGTCCCCACGAAGCTTCTTTCTTTGAAAACCAAAGATGAATCTAGAATGTGGAGTACAAACTTATAATAAACCTTTCACTCAACAACTATTCTGATTTATGAAATAGAGTATCTTATGAAAGAAAGAACTTTGAAACGATCATGCCAAAGGCATTTCAGGATCAAATAAAGGCATCAGATAAGAAATTTGGCACCCCCACCCCTAACACTATTAGGTTTATTTGAAAGCTTTCATGGCCAACCCTCAGGGCCACCCCCTTCTTAATTTACCTATCCGATCCTACTAGGTTGACTAGCGCATTGCTCTTAGATTCCTAGCTTTCCCTCTAGTCTAGCTCATGTGTGATTACAATCCGTGTTTAGATCAGAAGTAGATGCCTCTTCCAAAGCTCTGTTTAGGCCTTTCTCGTATAAGTAGATAAAAGGAAGTTGAGAAACTTGTTGACTAGACCATAATTCTTCTTTAAATCGTCTTTATTAATCTATGATTTCATTCATGAATCTTCCCTTTGTGGATATAAAGAAAGATCATTCATACTAATAGCAGTCAGTCAAGAACCACTATGTCTTTTTCACCTTTCTAGTGACTTCCTTGCCTGCATCTCCTGTCAACAGCTAGTTAGTCCTCTTCTTTTCTCGAAAAAGAAAGGAGATTCTATTTCTTCTTCCAAGATATTAATATTTAATAAACAATATTTAATACTTAATGTGTTGTTTTATAGAGTTTCTTACATATATTATGAAATATAGTATATATATATATATATATATATATAGATATACATACATA
>NC_037532.1:13841729-13843036 GCF_001531365.2 Cynara cardunculus var. scolymus
AATTTTTTTAATAATATAAGTTTTAACATACTATATGTATAAATCAATTGCATATAAATTTTTTCAAAGTTTTATAATATATATTTTACCTTTTATGTAAACAATAAAAATGATAGAGAGCATCGGAAAGACCTTATAAACATGGAGAAGTCTTATGAACATGTTGTCCTTGGATATTTCCACTGATAGAAGCACTTGGAGGCATAAGATTATAACACAAGACTAGGATTTGGAAAATGGAAAGTACTACTAGCATGGTGGGGGAGATGGCAATTTGACATGTTAGGAGGGAGGTAGAGGATTGACACTTTACATTGGGGATGTACTTCTACTATACTTTTATTGTGCTACGTTCATCATAAGCTAAGGGGTCGTTTACAAAAAATTTACTTGGGTAAGTGCTTACCAAATCACATTTTCTTACCGGATTAGTATGGCAAGTACCAAGAATCTTACTTGCATGTATCATTTTATTAACATTATTTTAATACATATTATGTTAATCTTTTTTCTTATCCTCTTAATAAGGTGCTTTAACCATTGGATTAATAGTCAGACTATCGAAATTATGTATTGATATACATCATAATTTGTTCTTGATCCTATCTTCAAAAGTTTTAACTCCTTCACAAATCATGTCCTTGATAAAATTAGGTGAACATGTCTTTGATCCAATTATATAAAAAACATAGAATGAATTTGTGCATAAAATAACACATTAAGGCGGCGTTTGTTTTTTTAAGAGTTGCTAGAAGTCTGAAGTCTTATTTTACTTCTGATTAATAAGATGTGGTACTAAAGTCTGAAATCTGAATTAATAAGACTGTTTGTTTGTATAAACTGACAAACATCTAAAGTCTGAAATCTTAATCGATAGTTTGTTTTTGTAAATCAGGTGCAAACACTTTACAAAATTCTCTTGATTTCATAAAAAAGGACTTTGTCAAAATTCATCTCAACAATTGCTTAACAGATGAAACACAATAAGAACCTTTTGGATACCTTTCAAACGTCCATTGCTATCGGTAATGCCGCGGGTGAGTTTGTTTGTGGAAAGATCGATACCTTTGATAGGATAGATCATCGATAGAAGTTATTGTTTCACATATTATTCTTCTAACCTAACTTATACGTACATAAATTATACAACACACACACACACACACACATATATATATATATATAGATAGATAGATAGATAGTAGATAGATAGATAGATATATAGATAGATAGATAGATAGATAGATAGATAGATAGATAGATAGATAGATAGATAGATAGATAGATAGATAGATAGATAGATAGAT
>NC_037532.1:13843136-13844664 GCF_001531365.2 Cynara cardunculus var. scolymus
TGGAAGACATGTTACGGGCCTGTGTTATAGAATTTGGTGGAAGTTGGGACACGCATCTTCCTTTAGTGGAATTTGCCTACAACAATAGCTACCATACCAGCATCCAATGTGCACCTTATGAAGTCTTGTATGGGCGCAAGTGCAGATCCCCATTGTGTTGGTCAGAAATTGGTGATAAACAATTAACCGGACACGATATTATCCAAGAAACCACCTATAAAATCATGGTAATCAAAGATCGACTCAAGGCTGTTAGGGATCGACCGAAAAGCTATGCTGACAACCGGAGGAAGCCTTTAGAATTCCAGAAAGGTGACAAAGTTTTTCTAAAGGTCTCGCCTTGGAAGGGAGTTATGCGTTTTGGAAAGAAAGGCAAGTTGGGCCCTCGCTATATTGGCCCTTTCGAAATAATAGAAAGATTTGGACCAGTGGCCTATAAGCTAAATCTACCCCCAGAATTAAGCGCTATCCACGACACATTCCACGTATCGAATCTCAATAGATGCCTATCTGATGAAACCCAGGTTTTACCCCTGGAAGACTTGCAAGTTTTTGATTGACTGCATTTTGCTGAAAAACCTTTGGAGATTTTGGATAGAAAAGTTAAGCAGTTGAGACGTAAAAGGATACCCATCGTGAAGGTTCATTGGGATTCCAAGAATGGGCCGGAGTATACGTGGGAAAGGGAAGACTTCATGAAGGACAAGTATCCCCACCTTTTTCTCAAGCCAACCATGAATAGAAGCGCAGACAATTAAATTTCGGGGCGAAATTTCTTTGAGTTGGGGAGGCTGTAACAACTCTGCACTTTTGAATTTTCAGGTTAGAACCATATTTCGGAACCTTCATTTGAAAAACTAAGTCTTTTAGGATTAACCTTATCCAGAATATGATTCTGAAGAGGTCGCCTGATCAACCAGAGGATTGAACAACCAGAGGCTCTGGTAATAGCCACAGAGGCTCTGGTGACAGCCATAAAGGCTCTGGAGACAGCCATAGAGGCTCTCGTGACAGCTACAGAGGCTCTGATGTTAGCTACAGAGGCTCTGTTGTCTCTTCACAGAGGCTCTGGCGTCTCTTCACATAAGCTCTGTCGTCTCTTCACAGAGACTCTATTGTCTCTCTACAGAGGCTCTGGCGTCTCTTCACAGAAGCTCTGTCGTCTCTTCACAGAAACTCTGTTGTCTCTCCACAGAGGCTCTAGCGTCTCTTCACAGAGACTCTGTCGTCTCTCCACAGAGGCTCTGGTGTCTCTTCACAGAAGCTCTGTTTCTTTTTTTTTACTAAGACGCTGGTTTCCCATGATCGATCGATTTGGCACGACAATTGGTCTTTTTCCAGACTTGGACGTTTTGGTTATTTTATATTTTTGGGGCTCAGCTTAGAGAAGTAAAAGCCCTTTGGGATTGGGCCTTTAGAGGCCAACCCACTACTCCTCTAGAAGCCCCATATAAATACCCCCTTCTCTTTTGAAAACTCTCATTTATTCAAAAAGCTCCAGCCTTTTTCTCGATTCTCCCTCTCTAAA
>NC_037532.1:13845970-13847549 GCF_001531365.2 Cynara cardunculus var. scolymus
TGACAGATGAAATCTTCGGACAAAGGAAAGGGAAAGCTGAGAAATAGCAAATCTGCCAAAGATAACTCACAAGGCCCTAGTACATCTTTCAAGTTCATTAAGTTTACTCGTGAACAAAAACAGAAGTGGCCTACATCTGAGAAAACTAACCACCATTTATTGTCAACTTCAGCTAAAGAAAAGCAGCACTTCCTTAGGAGGAAAGAAGTAATGACCAAGACCACAAATAAAAAATCCACACTAGATAGAAAGTTTGTAAAACAACCGATGCTAGGACAGGATCTTCATTCCCTGCATTTACTTCTTCATTTCCATCGAATAAAAATAACGTTAGACATACATATCCGAAGCATCATAACTGTCAATGTTTAACTCTTTTACAAAACTTGAGGAATCACATGTTGACACATCACTGCATATTCTCCAAACACGTCTATCGCTATAAAATTAACATCAATCAAAACGTGAAAAAGCCCAAGTCTAAGGGCAAGGGAAATGCAAATCAACCCAAGCCTGCAAAGGCTAAGGAAAGTGACAAGAGAGAAGTATCCAACACTAACAAACGAGGACCCAATATGAAATGGGTACCTAAATCCCCTTAATTTGTCTTGCAGGACCAGCATGTGCAACCATGGTACATGGATTCAGGTTGCTCCAGGCACATGACTGGTGATAAAAGTCAGTTGTCCTTCTTTAACGAAAAAATCTGGAGGCTCTGTGACTTTTAGAGACAACAGCAAAGGTACAATCAAGGGATATGGCATTCTCATCAAAAGGAAACATCTCCATCAGCAAAGTGGCTTATGTTGAAGGTTTGAAGCACAACTTACTAAGCATAAGACAAGGGTCTTGAAGTCAGATTCCGCAAGGATTTTTGCATCATAGAAACAAAGCCCGGTCAAACAATCATCAAGGCAAAGAGAGAAGGAAATCTCTATCTTCTAGATTTTGAATCCTCTATGGGACAAGACACCCTCTGTCTTGTGTCTCATAGGAGCGATGAAAATTGGCTATGGCATCAAAAGTTCTCGCATCTCAACTTTGACGCACTACGAAAACTAGCCACACAGAAGCTGGTAAAGGGAATTTCGGAACTTAAATTTGAAAAGATCATCTATGCTCAGCCTGTGAGATGTGAAAGCTAAGACGGGCCTCACATAAAACCAAGTCAGAAACCTCCTGCACCAAGCCCTTGGACATGGTACATATAGATCTTTGTGGGCCAATATTAACTCAAAGTCTCTCTGGAAAGAAGTACATGTTAGTACTGGTTGATGAATACTCCAGATACACCTGGGTTGAATTTCTAAAGAAGAAATCAGATGTTCCTGACCTACTCATTGGAGTGATGAAAAAGGCTCCAAGTCCTTTTACAACGAAAACTAATAAAGGTTAGAAGCGACAATGGAACTGAATTCAAAAATGCCAGAATCGATGAATACATCATCAGTGAAGGCATTACACAAAACTTCTCAGTAGCTAGAACTCCACAACATAATGGAGTAGTGGAACAAAGGAACAGAACCCTCGTGGAAGCAGCAAGGACCATGCTTGCTTCATCGGAGTTACCCATCACATT
>NC_037532.1:13848879-13866397 GCF_001531365.2 Cynara cardunculus var. scolymus
GTCCAAGTATGTGACTGACCTTCTGAAGAAATACTCTCTCTCAAATTCATCATCTATGAGAACACCTATGGCTACAGGAGCTAAGTTATTTGCTGATCCATCTGGCAAACATGTGGATGTAACAACCTACGGAGGCATGATTGGATCACTCCTGTATCTGACAGCAAGTAGACTAGATATCATGTTTGCTACATGTCTTTGTGCAAGGTATCAATCCAATCCTAAAAAATCTCATCTCTCTGCAGTCAAGAGGATCTTTAGATACCTTAAGGGAACCCCTTCATTGGGTCTCTGGTATCCTAAGAACTTTGGCTTTGATCTAATAGCCTATACAGATGCAGATCATGCAGGGTGCAAGCTTGATAGAAAGAGTACATCTGGAAGCTGTCAACTCTTGGGGGACAAGCTGGTTAGTTAGACATCTAGAAAACAGAATTGTGTCTCAACCTCTACAGCAGAAGCAGAATATGTTGCTGCTGCTAGTTGTTGTTCACAAGTTCTCTGGATGAAGACTCAGCTTAAGGACTATCGCTTTCAATATAAAAAGATACCAATCATCTGTGACTCAAATAGTGCAATAGTTATCTCTGCAAACCCTGTGCAACATTCCAAGACCATGCACATCGATGTAAGGTATCGCTTTTTGAAAGACAATGTTGAAAAAGGTAATACAGAGATGTACTTTGTTCCTACTAAGATTCAACTTGCTGACATTTTCACAAAAGCTCTTGATGAGAAAAGATTTTTGTTCTTAGTCAGCAAGATGGGTATGCTGAATCTCACCACTTAAAGGCAATAAAAGTCTTTAAATCAGAGGTTCTCAATATCTCATGGTTATGCCTACAAGTGATACATAGCAATAAGCCGTAATCAATAAGTACTCCAAACCAGCGTCTCTGATTCTAAAGACCAGAGCCTCTGGCCATGAAGAAACCTTTTAATATGGCTCAAAGTTTTTCATCGTCTTTGGAACTAGAGCCTCTGGTCCAAAGCAAATACTTAGCTTTTAATCACCAAGTATTACCTTCGCAACCAGAGCCTCTGGTACTATAGACCAGAGCCTATGGATTCTCATCCTTTGAGACTAGAGCCCATTTAGACTCCATGGTTCTCCCCCTGGACTCTCATACTTTGTGAACTTTTTCACTAAGTACCATTTCTTCTCAACCAGAGCCTCTGATTCTAAAGACCAGAGCCTCTGGATTCAAAGCCTTTAGAACCAGAGCCCTCTGGTATCAAAGGCCCATCCATTATACTCTCTCACATGCACTTAACCATATTTTCATACTTCTTTTCATCGCCTTTGCAACCAGAGCCTCTGGTTCCAAAGACCAGAGCCTCTGGATTCATTGTCTTTGGAACCTCTGGTTTCAAAGACCCATTCATATTAATATCCATTTGCATACTTAGACATATTTCATACAACTTTTCATCTACATTCACAACCAAAGCCTCTGGTTGTAAAGACCAGAGCCTCTGGTCACCACAATCCACATTGTTATTGTTTCTAGGGGGAGTTTCTAAAACTCAAATCTTATCCACATGCATCATTTGAGGGGGAGCTATTCATTTATCATGAATCTCCATTGCATATATATGCATTTTCCATACCAGAGCCTCTGGTTCTACTATCCAGAGCCTCTGGACACTTAAATGCTAAATAAATAATGGATACACCATGTGTATTTAACAAGAGCCCCTCTGGTTCTACATAATGGATTGCCCATGCTTATCTAGAGCCTCTGGTTTGTCATCCAAGTCTTATTTATCATACAATCCAATATTTCATCGATGAATTCATTCATATATATTCAACTAGAGCACCTCTGGTTCTCCATCAAAAAGGAAATGTTCAACCACAGCTCCTCTGGTTACGCGACAAAATTTCTTTTCAAAAACCCATCTTTAATTGCAATTTTTTTAAGATTATACAAAATTGCAGCTTTTGTGACTAAAAACTATACAACATGGGTTTTTGGAAGACCAAAACTTCGTAATTCGTATTTATCTTACAATTAGATGGAATTTAATTTTTTTTTTGCTATACTCTCAAATATGATATTATTTGAGATAATAATATAATTAACCCACATATATCATACGTCATCCTCCCACGCACCTGACACCATATACAGCATGTTCCCCATGAACCTTTCAAATTACCCTTCCCTATCCCCGCCTTGACAYGTGTCCTCCAACATTAATGGCACGTACAATCACGACGGCTCACGATCCCTAATCAAATCACCTTTTGCCAAACGCCTTCACCTTTCATGATTATTTAAATATAATAATCAGACAAACTGTTTCCTGTTCCCCTCCCCCAACCTATAAATACTCCTCTTCTTCCTCCATCATTCCCTTACGCTTCCTAAAACCTGCAACTAAACTTTGACGCAAAAACCTACCTACAACTTCATCCGCAATGGCTTCCACGGCATCACACGAGTCCAACGACAACAATAGCCGTGTTCAATCCACCGACGCCGATAGCCGAGCAATAGTGTTTCTACCAATGAAGCCCAACAATAATGCCATCGAGCTTCGAACCACCCTGTTCGACGACAGGTTTGATGTGATCATCGAGTTCTTCCGTAACTACCTGCCTTGACTCTAACCGACAATGGCGTACCTCTAAAGTACGTCCAACAATACTGGCAAACTTGTGAGTACATCCCTGAAAACTGTGGAATAATGGGGGACATCGACGCCCCAAATGACATGATCTGCTCGGTCAAGATCTCTCGGGCAAAAGTCTCTAAGGTTCTGTGCATTCCCACCCGTCGAGAGCTCGACATTGACCAATATGCCAACCAACCCACGACCTCAGACATCCTCTAATTCATCAAAATGCTAGGTTACAATCGTGACCTACGCAACGCCTCCGACTTCAAGAGGTAGTTTTTGCCGCCAATGTGGAATATGTTCTTTTCCATATTGAACAGGGCCCTCACATGCAAGCTAGGGTCGATGGATCAAGGCAACATAAACATAATGACGATTATGGGACGCGATGAGGAGACATAATCTACCAGCCGAGGAACCATTCACTCCACTCTTCAATATGCATGGCCATCGACCTACCCTCTCAAAGGATGGCTACACCAACGACAGGCCGATTTCCAAAGCCATGCTCAGTGTCATCCCAGAGACATCTGAGATTCGAAGAACATACGAACGCTCTCTGCTGTCCAATGCACCAAGGGCAGCTACCCAGAGCGCATAGAGCCGTCCCCTCAGTCAAGCGAAGGAGCACAGGATGATGAAAATTATGATGATGATGATGATGATGATGACACTCCTCGTGAATGCCCCGGCCTTACACATACAATTCCCTTCCCTCTTCCCAAAGGGCAACCACCACCTCTACCCCTGGCGATCAAGGCCAAAGGGGTATTGAACAAGGACGGCCCAGTCCAAACTAAACCCAAGCCAGCCATCCAGAGGCCATTCTTCGGGCCTCTAGAGATGATTTAGCTGAGGAACCATGACTTCCATCGCCCCTCTCCCAACAAAGAGGCGATGCAAACATAAGAGCCACATCGCCTCATGGCTCGACACCACCACACACACACACACAGAACCATGTGTTGCTTCTGCCATTGCTTCTCCTCAAGATCGTTCAAAGCTATCTTCCATTCACGCACATCAACCCCCTTCGATACTTGATCTAGCGAAGGGGAAACACATTTACTTCTCTTCCTTGGCCTCTGAAGCCGAAGAAGCAGAGGATGATGTCGCAACATCAAGAGATAGCTCCTCACTAGAGGGTTATCGAGGACTTGACAAAAGTTCTTCAATGCCCACATTTTCACAAGAAATTGAGGGCGCCTCTGGAGCTGAGGCTCAACCTGCAGCATCCGTTGCTGTAGGGGTTACCCCCGTGGCCGATCTGGTCACAAAGGTTGAGTTCCAAGCCTTTGTTGACTCAGTTCAGCGGTCCTTGGAAGACCTAAAACTCATCATCCAAGGGATTGTTGAAAACCCACCATCCATCGATATCACCACCCTTCAACAATCCCTTGCCACCCTCGACACCCAAACCAAATACACCTCCACTCAACTTCAAATGCTACAACAAACTCTTACCCAACACCACAACTCCTCATCCACCCTTGCCACCCAACAAAACCAACTCATGATGAGTTGCATCGCCACCCTCACAGCCCAGGCAACTGCGACCGATGAGGCAATTGCTTCCATCACCACCCACTTAACCACAATCACCAATACCCTCACCACTCTACCAGCTACCATCCTTTTCCAAATCCCTCAACCAACCCCACAACAAACAATTTAATCGATCGATGAAAAACTAGCCTCCCTCACCAACCAAATGGCCACCATACAAACTACCCTAAACCAACTCCCAGCCACCATCCTAGCCCAAATATCCCAACCACCACCTCCACCACCCAGCCCTGAAGCACCATCTTTCGATGAAGCCCTATCCTCCCTTGCTGCAGAGCTTAAAGCCATGATCACCAACCTTCCCATCCCACCCACCACATCCACCTCTACCTCCATATCTCCCCCAGCCTCATCATCCACCACCTCCGAGTATGCCACCAGAGCCGACCTCAGGGCTCTATCCAAGGCACTTATCTCATATTTTAACGAGATAAGTGCTAAATTCATTCATCGAGTGACTCAACCTACCAAGGCTTTCTCCTAGAGCCTTGCTGACCAACAAGCACGTACCGCCTCCCTCCTATAATATATGGAGGTCGATTGAAGAAGAAAGGCTGTGAAAGCCTACTTGGCCTCCCTCCGCCTCAAGAAGAAGACAAGCAGAGCTTCATGCTCGGCCAGTCGCCTGCAGAAGAGGCCAAGGCATGAGGATCCAAACCAAGATGATCATGGTCTTTTAGTCCTCAGGAGGGGGAGAACCTGACTGCTACAATTCAGGAAGCACCATCCGCTGCACCTTCATCATCCGATCACCAAACACAAAACCCACCATCATCACCAAACCAAGGAACCTGAACATGGGAACCAGAGGCTCAGCCCTATGAAGATATACATATTGTACATATTCCAATTGCCACCATACCTGAACCCATCGTGTTGAGTTCCTCATCCGATGAAAATCCATCAACCCCACCAACAGAAACCAACCCACCTTTCACTACATCACCAACACCAAGCCTACCATTAACCCCATCACCAACCCCTCGTACCACAGAACCTTTTATCACCCTACCCAATGAACCTGAACAAATAAACATCCAACCTTCTTCACCTCAACAACCTCAAGCCCAAACACAACCCGATAAACCTAAACCACCCCAACATGAGCCAACCCAAGAAACCATCCCATCACCAACCGATACACAACCCACAACCCAAACACACCCCTCAACCGATACACAACCCACAACCCAAACACACCCCTCAACCGATACACAACCCACAACCCAAACACACCCCTCAACCGATACACAACCCATAACCCAAACTCAACCCTCAATCGAACCAACAAAGGTGCATGCGGACATTCCCTCTTCATCAAGGCACCCTCTGCAGAGCTTAGTCGACGAAATCATCACGAATATGGAGTCGCTAAGGAGACGTCCGCAGATACCACCAAGGGAACCAGTAATGATGGAGAATATCCATCAGTATCTATACCATGATTGCAATGAAGGTTTGACTCTCAATCCTCCAATTCTATCGCCAGAATCCATGGGCCTCCTACATCATAGGTTTGTTAGACAAACTACCCAACCACCACAGGCTGTCTTTTCAAACAATGGAATAAGGTTGGTAATGGACATAAAGATGAGGACCTTTGCTAATAGAGCTATAAAATATATCGAGTACACAGTAGAGAGAGCCCATGGTCAGGTCAGCGTCTTCAATGACAATGACTTGATCAATATCAATCCCTATGACTTGATCGAGCTTTATGCATTCACAACTCAGCGACAGGATCAAGGCATAAGATTTGGGATGGCAAACAGAGCAATTGTAAGGACGATGGAGACCTTGGTGAAGCATCAAGCCAAGAGTGATTTTCAGATTGCTCTTCATTTGGGCATCGACAGACTCTCCTGCACTCTACCTAATGAAGACTTCCCTGGCCTGCAGGAGAAGAGATCTGCTTCTGTCTTGACTCAACCCGAGCTTGGACTTGTCTTCAAGAATGAGTTCAGGGTAAAGAAATTTTTCAGACTAACTGAAGCATTTAAGTATTCAACCTCAACATTTGAATGGTTTCAGAGAGTTATCAGAGATAGACTGGGTAGAACTCATGTGCTGAGGAAAGACGGGAAACAACTTATTCATGAGATATCTACAGTCATCAGTTATCGAAGACCGCTACTGTGCTTCTAGGAAATATCTCAAGGTAGATCATGAATAGTGTTTTAAATTTTTTTGCCTTAAATTGTAATGTCTTTGCTTCCAGTATTGTAAGAATTCATCATCCAATGAAAATTTGGAAATTGATGCTTTTCTTTAGATTAGTCTATGTTCTTCAATATTGTTCATAGATTAGTTTATGTTTGTTCTTTCATTACTTAGGGGGAGATTATTAGACCCCATAATTCATAAATGTAAAAGTAATGAAGAACAATAAGTGATGAAGAACTAGAAGACCGATGAAGACGTTAAGGCAGAATTGACTAAGTCTGGAGAACAACCAGAGGGTCGATGAATCGACTAGAGATGTGATGGAAAGAGCATCTTCATCACCCTTCTGGTCAACAACACTTAGAGTTTTCTTCAATAGTTCAACCAGAGGCACGCGATGAAGATATGAAGATAAGGTTGAATTAACATCCCATGGAAGACAGCTGGAGATAACAAATCGACAATTGGATTTTAAGTTTATCTTGATGTATAGTTTATCCATACTTTAGATAAACATTATCTTTCCTAGAAGATTGGCTAGATAGTTTTACTAGGTAGTTATCTTCTTATCGCTAGTATAAATAGGTAGCTAGGCCTATTGTAAAATAAGACTTTAAGTGAGTTTTTACGCATCTTTAATGCTCAAGTATATGCTTTGAATATACACATTCTTTGTTCTTGAGTATTCTCCATTTTATTCATCCACACTACTTATTTAGGTTATTCATAATCTATTTATTAGTGTTATTGAGAGATCTGAGATCAACAGTGTGAAAGCAAAAGAAAGTTGATGTGAAACGTGATGTGAAAGTGAAACACTAAAGTATCTTTCATATTGTGAAACAACATAATGTCACTAATGTGAAACAATTAAGTGTTGTTTCACAGGGTGTAATAATGTAGTGTTATTTCAAAATTTTAAAATAAAACAAAACAAAAGTTGGTGTGATATGTTAGGTGAAACATTAAAGTGTTGTTTCATAGTGTGGAAGAACACAATATTACTAATATGAAACAACGTAGTGCTGCTTCACATAGTGAGACAATGTAATGTTGCTTCACATGGTGAGACAATGTAGTGTTGTTCACATCATGAAACAAAACGTAGTGTTATTTCAGAAAAATGATGTAAAATATGATGTGGCATATTAAACTGTTGTTTCATAAGGTGGAAAACATACGGGTAAATCATTTTTATTGTTTCATATAAACATTGCGGTTATTAAAAAAATGTAAAAACACATACTGATAATCGTGTCAAATTAAAAAAGTTTATTGTAATTAATATAATTTTGATTTAAAAAACAAATGGTGTTTAATCTAATTTAAATTATATAATTTCAAAAAGAGATATTAAGGGAAGAGATGTTACTTTTATGCACTTTTAGGAGTAATGTTTGTATGTAAATGACTCCATATATGCAAAAAGTCATCTCCTAACTCTCACCATTGATTAATCTTGATTGTGATTGAAATTGATTTTTATAGTTGTCAACTTTTTTGTGTTTCTCATTTAATTTATCTCATATATATATACAAATATATATATGTATACATACATATATATATAAACAAAGGATCGTGTGAGAATAGTAATTAAGATGAGAAGCGTACGAATAGATCTAGACCTTTGATCACTTTCAACTTCACCCCCATCCCATGAATTACGGTTGATACGAGAATTCATCTTGTTCATCTCGGTGCATCTCATTGGTGTTGACGTTCAATTAGGATGATCCAAGGGTGGAAATTTCTTCCAACCCTTCTCACCATAACTTCTATTCTAATCCGAACTCAACTCTCTCTCTCTCTCTCTCTCTCTATATATATATATATATATATATATATATATATATGAGAGAGAAAAAGAGATCTTTTATAAACTCAACCATTAGTACTACTCATACAAACCAATTAATTGCGATATTTACGGGAATGATGAGTTTTTTTATCATGATTTTCAATATTTATGAAAGATTATCATAGTTCATTTATTATGATCAACAATTTATATTAAAAAACAATGGGTATACTCATTAAATCAAATATTCTTAAGACTAGATTAATGTTTGAGATTGGTTGTATGGTTTGTACTAATGGTTGGGTTTGTAAATTGTAACATCCCAAATATTTCGAGTACTTAAATACAACAAAACTAGTATCCCAAGATCAAACACTTACATTGCAGCGGAAATAAAATTTCTAATCTTACAATTTATATCACCATCTAAAATTACAATCTTGAGGAACATAACTTTGTTCTATATAACAACGCCTTGATCTGCACATATCCTTCTTTGGTGTTAATCTTATATCTCTCTTTATCCAAATTTTCTTTCCACTCTAATAGCCGCCTGGGTGAAAAAGTTAAAAGAGTTTTGGGTGAGCCTTAGGTAGTGAATCCACGGTTTTCCTGCACGAACAACAACTTTTACGATAAACAATTTTCACTAAGCTTCATAAATTAAGCATGCTTAATGAAAATAATACTTTTCACAAAATAAAGGTATTATAGTGGGTGACAACATCACAAAACAACGGCGTCATGGGAGATGTCAACATCACACACCATTACCTGGCGAACTCACACAACATGTCCGCATTTAAGGCTTAGACAAGCTCACAAAGCATGTTCGTCTTTACAAAATCATATTGTAGTACATCTCCATTGACACATAAATACTCAAAATACATATTATAAAAACATTGAACTTTTCACGCATATATAACATATCAAAAATCTCGAGAAACTTCAATCAAGCTTGTGGATAATTATAAATAAGGCATGCAACCATTTTAAAAATAAATCACGTGTGACTCACAATACATGTGGTAGTCCAAACCGATATTTGAAGTGACTAGCGTCTCACCGATTGGTGCCAAACTAGCTATGATGTAGAGCACCATCAACTATCATTACAACGTCCACCGTCGCCTTTTCTCACAATATTTCTCCTTCTTGACCCAAACTTCACATAAAGCTACAAACTCCCATTTTATACTAAGCAATCGGCGGTTTCACGGAATATGAAATGATAAGCCATGATTCATGGCTGGAGGTTTCATGTCTATTGGGTTTCATGTCATTGAATTACATTCAATTTTAGGGTCTAAACCCTCCACTTTGATTGCATTTACACTACAAGTCCTTGAAATTTAACGACTACCAATTCCTTTCCCTTTTCTTTTTTGGTTATTACAAACTTTCCCCCTTAACAAAATTTTGTCCTCGAAATTTTCCCTATGCAAATAAATGAGGGCATCTCAATCTCGTCCCTTATCAAGTTCCCAAGTAGCTTCTGAACCATTATGACGTCTTCATTGAACATTCACGAGAGAAATCCCTTTGCTTCTTAGTTTTTTTATTATCTTTTCTTAACATCCTTAAGAGTTACGACTTCCTTTTTGTCTACTAAACTCTTCCTTACATAGATACATTATGTCATAAATATCAGGGTACTAACTCATTTATTTTCTGAAGCTCTAAGCCCATTTTTCTATCTCAACAATCTTCAATCTATCGCTAACATGAGCAATATTTTCTACTCGGTGATGGACTACCTTTTGATCCATTTATCTGACTCTTTTCTTTTCGATGTTAGCTCGACAAACCGGCTAGCCTCTAACACATAACTCTTTGAGTTGATATGCTTGAATACTCTTTTGATAATCATTAATCATAAGTGAACATATTCAAATCTAAGTGGTTATTCCAACCGTCACTAAAGATTACCCAACATAGATACCACCATACTATTCTTATCTACAAAATAAGGCAACATGCATGCAAACAATCATCATATTTGTGATATATTCTTACAATTCAATTATACATCATACATTTTCATATTCATGCACTTATACATACATGTACTTATCTCTTGTCCTTGAGATATCTTCAATTAGCGAATATAGGCTATACAATCCATTCTATAGATAATGCCTCCATATTTCGAGCTCCACTATCACTGTTACTAATTTCAAATCATACATTTTCAACTACCATGACATAAATACTATATCATTTTCCATTTTCACCGATATACCTCACAGTTCCAATATTGTGACATCATTATATACAAAAAAAAGAATCCTCTATCTAATCTGGCAGTGACACTTTTGGCATACTTCTCGGTCTTCCTTCCAATCTCTGGCATACTTCATTTACTTTCCAGCCCGATCAAGTTTACGATATTATATGGTTGCATTACATACTTCATGATAATATATGTAAATTTAGTCTTCCTAACTACATAAACATCATTCATCTTGCTCCAACTTTAGGACTTTCAGATCATGCTAACATTAGCAATCATAGATACCAAGATGATGATGTGCACCAAGTAACTTCTTATATTTCCATATTGCTTTCTCTAACCTTTTATCAATTCAACTATCTGTACTTTCAGTTTTACCTTTAATATTTAGTCCTTCATCCTTTCGTGGCATCTGAAACATGCCAATGATTCTTTGAAGGGTTTTGATTTAACAGTCTTCTCTTACCGATTCCAGTGCCCATACTTTCTTTCACTACACTAGATATTTCTTACTGGTAGGGATATTTTTTACATCGATAATGCATTAATATGCATATTATCATTTCCATCCATAAGTTTTTTTCTTGATTCCTATGTCATTTCACGTTTGAGTGATGTGCTTAATGTGATAATCTGGATTTCAGAAAACATTAGTTGAGGTAACTTTTATGTGATTATATGTGAATTGTGATAACATGCATGTTTTTACTTGAGTGACTGCATGGAACACATGTATATATATATATATATATATGTGTGTGTGTGTGTGTGTGTACGAATAAGTTCCTGTACATACGTGGGAGATGTTAAATTATATGGTGTTGGTCCCGTTAGGGTGCGTTTGGTATGCAGACTACGTGGGACGGGACGGGACAAAATAAATAGTCCCATGTTTGGCATGCCATGGACAAAAAAAACATGGAA
Organism: Cynara cardunculus var. scolymus; assembly: GCF_001531365.2. Taxonomy (NCBI): domain Eukaryota; kingdom Viridiplantae; phylum Streptophyta; class Magnoliopsida; order Asterales; family Asteraceae; genus Cynara; species Cynara cardunculus. The sequence goes on from NC_037532.1 coordinate 13,860,195, forward strand.
CAAGGTGGAACTATTTTTAATTTTAGTGGGACAAATCTTGATATTTCTTGTTCCACCAAAAAAGATGGAACAACATGGGACTAAAGTTAAAATGACAATATTTTGATTGATTTGTTGTCATTTTACAATCATTATATGATATAAAATAACATTGAACAACATTTAGGGGTAATATGGTCATTTGAATAGTTTTGTCCTGTCATGTCCTAGTCGTACCAAACATATGACAGATAATTAGTCCTGTCCTGTCCTGTCCTGTCCCGTCATGTCCCATCCAGTCTGCGTACCAAACACTATCTTAGGGTCTACAAGATGTGTATAACAGTTTGTAGAGGGGGGATGAATACAAACACAGAATTTTCAAATTTAAAATATATATTTATAAGAGAAGATCAATACAGATTTTACAAGATTGTTTGCGTAATGAGCCATTTTCTCCATTTTTGTTATAGCTATTGCAGCTGCTGAAGCCGCTATTGGACTAGACAAAACCTATCTAAACAATCTAAAGTTTACACACTAAATCTTAGAAAATAAAGAAAAGATTTTTTGCTAAAGAAATAGAAGAAAGTAAGTTATATTTGGGAGACAACTTGTTTAGAATACAATAAAAGAGATTCTAACTTGCTCTTGAAGATGAGCATATTTGTTCTTAGACGTGTGTGTTTTTTTACTTAAGCGTAAGTAAGCTCAGATTAAGGGTTAAGAATATCTCTGCATGGAGATAGAACACATATATTTATACCCGTTACATTAAATGCACATTTAATGCGACATGGTAGGGTTAGAACGTGTGTCAAGCCTTAAGAGAAAGGTTTGTCCTTTGCTACAGTGAATAGTACAAAAGCCTATTCATGAGCAAACATCCTTTCATAAAGTTGGTGGGTAATATATTCAACTAATCGGCTCCTAACGTTTAGAAAGGGTATGGGTTTGTCCTTTGTGTGTGTAAGGACAAGACAATAAAATCGTGCTCGACAAGCTTCTTTTGATCGTTGAATGCTGGAATAACCTGAAATGCTGGAATAACCTGAAGGTCTCTTCAGCATTCACTGAGGCTTAGGCAGTCTTCATACATAAGTAGACAAGGTTGTAATCACTAAATACCACTTTAGATCACGTACTCTCCAGTCTCTAATCTTCAGTTTCAGTCTTTGACTTTCGCTGAAGGTTCTTTGGTGTGAGTGTTGTCTTCTTGAAGTATCGTTGTCGCTGATTGGATTTACAATACAAGTTCTTCAGTGATCACTGAACAAACTCAGTGATGATCGCTGGAACTGAAAAACAGAAACGTAAATACTTCACATATGATAAAAGGGATTATCATCAAACCAAATGAGAGAGAGGATCAACATATGGGTGTATGTGCATATGATAATATGCTTATGTGAAAAAAATATTATTAAAATATGAAGATGCGCAATCTTCATGTTTAAGAAAAGGGGTTTAAAATATAATAAAACCCACCGCCCAAAGGAGTTTTATATTAAAAACTCATCCACCGCCTTTGTTAATATACATATATAAAGAAGATAAAGTTAAAAACTTTATCTTATTTTACTTTTGAGGGATCCCTGTAAGAAAGAAAAAGTGTGTGAGTGTGGCGGTGAAAGTTTTCTTGAAAAGAAATCTTACACATAAGTGATTTGAGGAATCTGGGTCTAGTTGAAGAAGTTGTTGTGTGATTTAAATCTTCAAATATGTGCTTATAAAGGTGAGTTTTTGTTACTTAATCATTTGAATAATGTTATTTGAAATACTTGATTTCGAATTGACCGATTTTGAAAAAGAATGGTATGAACTGTTTTTGGACAGTTTAAATTGAGTTTTATGAATCTGGATTGTGGAAACTGTTTTTGGAAAATAAAGAAGATTTTGCTTCTTTAAAGCAGTTGTGGATGATATCCTATTATAAGGATTTAAGGAGATTTTGAGTTTGGAAATAATATTGAACGAACTGATTAGTTCTTGAGTTTCAAAATTTGCGATAAAAGTGTTTTGGAACCATTATTGGTTAAAAACTATAGAGTACATTCTTTCAAGACGGTTATGACTTCGGTCTGTCTTCGTTTGGAATTAATCTATAGATTTTGGTGGTTAAAACTATGGAGGATGTTCCTTCAAGATGGTTGTGACTTCGGTCTGTCTTCGTTTGGAACTAATCTATAGATTTTGATGAGGAAGTAAGGGTGGCATATCAAGAAGAGGTGTACATGGGATAAGGGTGGCATATCAAGGAGAGGTGTACCTTCGGTTATAAGGATGGCATATCAAGGAGAGGTGTACATTTGGATATAAGGGTGGCATTTGTATGTATGATTATTATAGCTCTTGTTATTATGTCTATTAAGGTTGCAATAGTTTTAAGTTCTTACTTCTTTGTGATTTGAGGACTCATGAATGTTGCTCTTATTAGAAATGATAGTGTTGATGTTATTGAGAAGGGGAAAACTTGGCTTATGGCCAATGGTTTTGGACAAATTATGCTTTTGGATTAAGTGTTTGATTTATGAGGAACCAGAGAAGCTCTGGTTGTACCATGAAAGGAACCAGAGAGGCTCTGGTTGTTCCTTATAATAGAACCAAAAGGTTCTGGATAATGGAATTGATTATGATACAAGTCTTTTACAAATCTTTTACTTAAAACAAGAGGCTCTGTATCTATTAGATATGAGCTCTGTGTCAAGATTAAGTTTTAAAAAGATGTTCATAAGATTTTATGCTATTAATTTAACTTAGAAACTTTTTATACAAAGAAGAACGAACCAGAGGGGCTCTGGTTGGTATTCATGTTGAACCAGAGGGCCTCTGGTTGGTCATGAGTTTTGAGCCAGAGGCTCTGGTCAAACTTGAGCCTTTTTATTGTATACTTTCATACTTGGGAAAAACTATTTTTATTTATACTCTGTATTTATAAAGATTAACTTAAGAGGAGCTCTGGTTGGTATCACCAGAAGCTCTAATAGAGGAACCAGAGGGGCTCTGGTCCTGTTGTCTTATAAAAATGTTTCTTTTTCTAAGTCTGGTCCTTGGAACCAGAGGATCGATGAACTGTATAAATTATGAATTTATATTCCATTATGTGAAATGGTCCTGTTTCTTTATAAATATTTTCTATTGTCTGGTCCTTGGAATCGGAGGACCGATGAACTAAAACTGAATATGGATTTATATTCCATTATGTGAAATGGTCCTGTTTCTTTATAAATATTTTCTATTGTCTGGTCCTTGGAATCGGAGGACCGATGAACTAAAACTGAATATGGATTTATATTCCATTATGTGAAATGATTGATTTAAATAATGTTTTGGTATTTTCACCCTGCAATTACATGGAAAAAAGGATCTCACTAAACCTTCAGGTCTAACCCTCATTTTGTGTTTCAAATATGTATTGTAGGAACAACAGAATATAACGATAGTAAAGGAAAAGAAAAATTATGGTTTATTTTCCTATAGCTATGTGAAGATCAATCTGTGGATGTGTTTTGAATTTAAATGTTATGTACTACAAGAACATGTATTTCAGAATTTTTGGGTTGTGTATTTTGTAATATAGTTTCTTGTACTTTGAACCTTTGTGGGATTTAACATGTACTTCTCTGAATGAATTATATGTTATATGCAATGTGAGATATGGGGTGTTACACTTAAAGATCACATTATTATGTTTATTGTTGACTTTGACCAAGTCATTAGTCGACTACCAACCCTTGAGTTATTTCAGCATTTCACCAGATTCATATTCGAATTCATCCATGTGCAACCATAGAAATTAACTTAATCCATGTTACTGAATTGATAGACTATTCATGATTAATGGTACTTAACTCATGACGAATAACTTGTTACTGTATGGGATCGACACATATGGTGAGCTCTCCTTTATCCACCGCTTCACAGCGAAACTTAGATCTTCAATCGGAGATACCATATATATATATATATATATATATATTATGTTATGTCTTAAAAAATGTCGCGTATTCGCTATGACATATAAAGATTGAGGCTTGACCTCACTACCACGTCATACCTTACGCCATTTAGAACCACGATATATATATAGATCTGTCATATGTGTATATAGATCTGTCTTTTCTATCTAATATTCAATGAGATAATGATATTAAAAAAATTTCATTCATATTAGAAGAAAATTCATATGTATATTAAATTATATAAAATGTCTATGATCAAATATTCAAAACAGAACTTGGAAGGATTTTACAATTATGTTTTAACTGAGAGTATGTTACGTGTGAATCAATAGAATTGTAACTAATGTGATTAAGTAATCTGTAAAAGTATATAATCTAAAGTAGAAAGTGGAAAAACAAAAAAGCTAAAGAAATTTAGCAAAAATGAAAATAGACGTGTCTCGTAAACAACGCACGTCTATGCGCCATGATATGAGTCACGCCTTACACAAACGTTATAGGTCTTATTGTCACGCATCTTATGTCATGGTGTGCTTTTTCGAACCCTAATATATATATATATATATATATATATATATATACTAGTTGTGTACCCGCGCAATGCGACGGGAGCCATGAATTTTAACGATTTTGAAGTTCCACTGGTTTTATAAGATAAGATTTAACGATGATATAGGTTACACTTGGTCTTTACATATTAATACAATTTGAATGAATAAGAGTTATGGTTCTAATTACAGACTATCAATGAAAAAAATTATATGACAGTTTAAAATCCAATATATTTAAAATCCAATATATATTTAAAATCCAACATATTTAAACGATTCCACAAATATATTCGATTTACACCAAGAGCAAAGAACCAAGAAACTTGAGTTTAAAGATAAACACTCAAAACAAATAAAGAAAACTACAAATTTGACAGACCATAAGCCATGAAAAGACAAAAAAAATATGTGTTTTTGAATAAAATTTCAACTGCTTACCCTCTTTCTTGTCCAAAACCTCATATTAAAGTTGAATTAATACATGTGTATATATATTTCAAAATAAAACCCACGAACATATTAATTTAAAACATATTATACAGTGCAATTTGGGCAGCCTAACCCCAAAATATATAGTATATATATAAATAAATAACTATAAAAGTATAAATAGTAAATATTAAAAATATTTTTCATTATATATAATATATAATAATATAATTAAGTCAAAAACTATTCAATATTGGACTCATTTCGAAGGTATTAACGAGATAATTATAATGGTGTAACTTATTAAAATAAAAATGTATTTTTTAAACATGTTTTAATTGATATACGATTATGTATGTTAATTTGATAAAAGGTTTAAAATGAAACATTTAAAAATAAAGAACGTAAAGTAAATTAATTAATTAATTATAGGAATATAAAGTGTAAATTTAAAATTATAATTTAAAAAAAAATCTTTTGTGAAAGGATGAGTGTATGTGAGGGGGTGAGTGTATATGAGGAGATGAGGGGGTGAAAAAGTTAATATAAAGGGTATTTTGGTCATTTAGAATTTTAAGACTTTAAGACTTTTGCTAAATTTGCTTAATAAGATAATATATATATATATAGAGAGAGAGAGAGAGAGGAGCGATCAAATGAAAATCACTGCAATTTGTAAAAACCGTAAAAACTACTCTCATCCATCGTTAATCTTATGAAATATTTTCATGAAATTGTTAATCTTGTGAAATTGTTTCGTATAATACTTTTTTTGATGAAGTTGTTTCATATGTGGTTATGAAAATGTTTCATATACTAATTAATGAAATTTTAATGAAACTGTTTCATATATTTCTCTAAAATTAAAATAATAAAGATGATAACATCCATGATTAATACCCTCTACAATAAAAATGGTTAATCAACATCTCATAATTACAAAAAAAATGAACAAAATGAAAAATTATGATTGGTTGAATGAGGTTTTCACAGTTTACAAATTGAGTGGTTTTTATTTGAACCCACCCCTATATATATATATATATATATATATATACATATATACATATATCCAATTTGTACAAACCGTGCAAAACACCCTCATCCGTCGATTTCATTGTTTAATCTTATGAAATTTTTTCATGAAATTGTTTAATCTTGTGAAATTGTTTCATATAATTTTTTTTGTTATAACCAGGTTTGAGACAACCTGAGTTGAGGTAATTTATACATGTTTATTATGTGAATTACGTGAAATATGCATATCTAAGTAGAAATGCAT
>NC_037532.1:13866482-13869596 GCF_001531365.2 Cynara cardunculus var. scolymus
CATGACATATATGATTTATACATGTATGCATGTGGTATGAAGCATACATGAGGTGGTGTTTATTGTATTTGGGTGAAATCATTATATCTTCATGGTTAAGAAATCATGAATTTTATAATGATTTATCCACCGCCCAAGATTATTTCTATTGGAAGAAGCTTTCACCGCCTATGAGTTTTATAGTTAAAATAATCTTCACTGCCTTGGTGGGGAGTATTTAAAGAAATAGAAAGATAAGATTTTATCTTATCATTTCATTTGAAGAAAGTTTTGTGGCGGTGAAAAGTGTTTTTGAAGAATCTGTTGTTCAAAGTTGTTTGAAGAGATTGTGAGTTGTTGTGTGCTTTTTATCTTCAGAACCTGTGATTTGTTAAGGTGAGTTTTAAACTACCGTTGAGTATAAACTGTGAGTTTTTAAACTACCGTTGGTTATAAACTACGAGTTTTATAACTATTGTTGATTATATGCTATGAGTTTTGATGCTGGTTTTGAAGAAAGGATGTTAAAACTATTTTGATAGTTTTAAGGTGTTATTGTTATTATGGGAAAGATAAAGAAGAGATTGCTTCTTTAAAACAGTTTTGGAAATGAKAKCCTGTTTTGAGGATTTAAAGGAAACTTGATGTTTTGGAAAATCTTTGAAAGACAAGATTGTTCCTGAGTTTGAAAGGTTTTTATGGATAAAACTATGAATGAGGATTCGATAAAGATGGTTGTGACTGCGGTCCTTAATCCGAACTAGTTCATAGATTTTGAAGAAGAAATAAGGGTGGCATATCAAGGAGAGGTGTCTTTTGGGATAAGGGTGGCATATCAAGGAGAGGTGTCTTTTGGGATAAGGGTGGCATATCAAGGAGAGGTGTTTTTTGGGATAAGGGTGGCATATCAAGGAGAGATATACCTTTGGATATAAGGGTGGCAATTGTATGTGAATATTATAGCTCTTGCTATTATGTATTTTAAGACTACAATAGATTTGAGTCCTTAATTCTTTGTGATTTGAGAACTCAATGATATTGTTCTTATTAGAAATAATGGTATTGATGTTATTGAGAAGGGGAAAACTTGGCTTATGGCCATTGATATTGGTTAAAAGTGTTTTGAAACAGAATGATTATTTTCATGAGAAATCCGAGGGGCTCTAGTTGTTCCTTGTAAGGAACCAGAGAGGCTCTGGTTGGTCCTCATCGTGGGACCAGAGGATTCTGGTTGTTGATTTAAAGGATGAGCAAGTTTTTACTAAAGGTTTTATTTGGATTAAAGGTTTTGTATCTTTTGATAAGAGTTTCTATGTCAAAATCATGTTTTTGAAGTTTTAAGAAAATGAGTTTTATACTTAGTCTTTTTATGAAAAACAGACCAGAGAAGCTCTGGTTAAGCGTTGAACCAGAGGGGCTCGGTTGGTCATGTCTTTGGAACCAGAAGCTCTGGTTAGTACAATCAGAGGCTCTGGTCGAACATGAACTTTTTATAATTGCTCGTTTTATGAAAAAAGTTATCTTATTGCTTGAAGGTTTATCTAAAGATCATTTATATGAGTCAGAGGTGCTGGTTAGTACAACCAGAGGCTCTGGTCATGAAGACCAGAAGCTCTGGTAGAGAGACCAAAGGGGCTCTGGTCTTGTGTTGAAGTATATTCTAAGTATGATTTGAAACCAGAGGCACTGGTCATGAAGACTAGAAGCTCTGGTCATGAAGACCAGAAGCTCTGGAAGAGAGACCAGAGGGGCTCTGGTCCTGAATGTCGAATTATATTCCAAGTCTGGTTAGTGAAACCAGCGGCTCTGGTTGTGAAGAGCAGAAGCTCTGGTAGAGAGACAGGGACTCTGGTCCTGTGTCAAAATATTTTCTAAGTGTGGTTTAGAACCAGAGGCTCTGGTCGTGAAGACCAGAAGCTCTGGAAGAGAGACCAGAGGGGCTCTGGTCCTGGTTGTCGAAATATTTTCTAAGTATTGTTTGAAACCAGAGGTCCGATGGACCGAAGCTGTATGTTTTCAGTTTTGCTGCATGCGATGATTGATTTGAAATAATTGTTTTGGTGATCTTCACCCTGTATTTCATAGAAGGGAACCTCACTAGACCCGTATGGTCTAACCCTCATTTTCTGTTTTAAATTATGCAATGCAGGAATAACTGGGTCGGGGGATGTAAAAGGGAAAATGTGATTATTTTTTCTAGTCTTTTGCCTGCTTTTGAAGATGCATGTTATATTACATGTAGTAGTACAGGATTTGTTTTGGAAATTTTTATATGTCAATTTTGTACATATAGTAATCCTTGTACTAGTGGGACCGTTTGATGTAATCCATGTTTCTATGTAATGAAATATGTGTTCTATGTAAATCTGGTATTTGGGGCGTTACATTTTTTGATGAAGTTGTTTCATATATGGTTATAAAATTGTTTCATATAGTATTTAATGAAACTGTTTCATTTATTTCTTTAAAATTAAAATAATAAAGATGATAATATCCGTGATTAACACCCTGCACAATAAAAAAGATTAATCAACCTCTCATAATTACAAAAAATTAACAAAATGATAAATTATGATTGATTGAATGAAGTTTGTACGGTTTGTACTAATAACGTGGTTTGCAAAGTAAATCTACTCTCTCTCTCTTTCTCTCTTTGTATATATATATATGTGTGTGTGTGTGTGTGTGTGTGTGTGTAGAGCGAGAGAGGGGAGGGAACCCTCTTTTGAGAACCCATAAAATTTTGATAACTTTGAGAACTAGTGCATCATATACTACTTTTCCATATGATTTTTTCTCTTCTAAAACTTGGATTTAGAATATTGATCAATATATGTTTGTTCCATAATATGTTTGTTTCCTAATTTGAACCTTTTTAGAATGTTTGAAATAAAAGTTACACGTAAAAAAAGTTTTACATTTTAAACTGCATACATATGAAGCAAACACATTATGAAACAAATATATCTATATCTATACTATGTTATAAAACATTTGACAAAAACTCTTAAAACCCACTTTTCATACGTATAGTACTGTTTATTAATGCATATTACTTAAAACTCAAGATTGCAAGTAGATTGTGCGTAACTACAACTTATTAAATCTTCATATCTGAATTCGTGTAACTAACTG
>NC_037532.1:13870646-13872721 GCF_001531365.2 Cynara cardunculus var. scolymus
AATAAATTAAAAAAATTATATAAAAATAAGAACTTTTAAATAGTTGATTTGATATTAACATTGATATATATATTTTTTAAATTTTTTTGATATCTTCAAATTTATATTTTATTCAAAAATAAAATTATTAGTGTTTTTTTTAAACACATAAAATCGTATTATAACATCGACTGAGACAAATAATAAAATAAAATATTAAAATCGAGATATATCTCGTTGCATTGCACGAATACTATTCTAGTGTTCATTAATTTATCAAATATTATTCTTAATAAAAAAAACATATAATATAAATACTTTTAAGATAAAAGTTTAAATCCCTAGACTCATATATATTAATTATACACACATGGCGTCGTTGTGGGGACGTGAGGTGAAAAAGGGCAAGAAAGGAGATGGCCCCTTTTTTCTTTTTTGTTACAATTTTCGGAATATTATATAATGGTTTTTTTTATAAGAACATGAAATAGAAGTAGATGACAAAAGTAGCACGAAAACATGGAAAAAAGGCTATCATTCCAAAACAAGATAAGAAAATAAATGATCTTTCATTATCATAATTCAAGTAATAAGCCTCGGATTCCATCTATTGAACAGGACCTTAGATGTCATGCATTAGGTGTATTCAAAAACCCGACAAACCCAATCAAATACGGCCAACCCACTCCAGCCTCATGCGAAGTAACCTAACTCGAAACAACCTAATGTCTAATTGAGTTGTAAGTATTTTAAACCATAGGTACTATGTTGGAATTGAGTTACGATTATCTGAACCTAATCCAACCCAATTAACCCTATATCTTTTTTATTCCTTAGATTTAAAATAATTGTTAAGTCCTTATTATTATGTATATTATATATACAATTATAAGTTAAGATTTTTAAAATCACAAACATTAAATTGAATTCTTTCAAATGTCAATCAACTTAAAAAAACCAACCCATGAGCAGCTATTCGTAAACATCTACACACTCATGATTACTACATGAAGGGAAAATCAGATGCATTTTGTATAAACTTTTAAAAAAATACTCTAAAGAAGGAATGACGTGTAATTCATTCGTTGGTTTACTGATTATAGTTTTGTAGGATCTAAGGACGAATATGATACCCACAAAGTTACAAATGCATGTAAAACTCTTACAAGTAACAACCCCTTAAAAAGGGTTTTGCATTAGCCCGATGAACAAACTTGAGCAATCAGTCCGTTATAGTTCAATAAATCTCAGTAGGACCAAAAAAAAGTTGATAAAATTATAGAACGTTTACGAATGATATTATTATCCACGTATAAAACAAACCCTTCAATAGAAATGTCAAAAGGTATGGGAAAACGGTTATTTGGTACAGGTACATTTTATAATCAATAATTGTTTTAATTTAATCATAAAACAAGTAAATAATGTTAGAATATTTGAAACCGTCTTGAATATTTCTCTAATAAAACAGATATATACAGATTTTGATGGCTTATTTCTAGCCAATGTGAGACTTCAACAAATACAGTTATATATCGTACCATTCAAATCTAGTCTCTAGACCGAGTTAAGGTTAAAATCTTAACTATATATGCTATGAAATTACAAATAAATATTATGAGATCAATGTTTAAACTTCATCAAAAGAAGAAGAATCACGAATCGTGAATATATCAGTAGATATTTGGTTTCGAATTAACAGATTTACTCAAAACAACTTGGTTATTTCATTACCAAACCAAAAAATTTAAGGAAATCAGATACAATTAAACATAATTATTTTATTCAGTTTAAAATGAAAATGAAGATATATGATCGTTACATATTTTCTATTCAATATCTAATAAGGTGTCCATGCAATGTCGAGGTGTGCATCTAGATTTAAAACCGAGAACTTAAAATGTCAATCATTTTTTATTTTTGTTTATTTTTTTGTCCATCCTGATACTAGTTGTATACCTGTACAATGTAGCTGAGTGTAAATTTTAAATAGATGTAAGTTAGAATACCTAGTATAGATTTGTATACCTTATTTTTTTCAATAGTAACCAGTATACATGTTTATTAACATACTATAGATATAGATATTATAGATT
>NC_037532.1:13872820-13881185 GCF_001531365.2 Cynara cardunculus var. scolymus
AAAAAATTATAATGGTATAATTTATAATAAAAAAGAAAAATATTTTTAATGTATTTTAGTTAATCTATGATTATGTATTTTTAATATGCTAAAGATGTAAAAATAAAACGTAAAGATATAAAACAAATTAATTCTTAGGTATTCATGATACTTAATAATACGATTAAAATCCAAAAAGTATTTAAAATTAAGCTTATTTTGAAGGTACCATGACGAGATGATTATAACGGTATAATTTGTAAAAATAATACGTATTTTTAACGTACTTTTCTTCATTTATAATTATTTATGTTAATATGGTAAAAGTGTAAAATAAAAAATAATAAAATAATAAAGTAAATAAATAATTAATTATAAGAGAATAAAGTGTAATTTAAAAATTAAAAATAGTTTGCCTTTTAATATCCTAACATGGTGAGAGGTTTTGGAGCTTTAAAATTTTGTACATTAAGTTTATAAAATGATCTCTCTTAAAAATTCAAAATCTTTTATAAAATAGCAGATATTTGAAAATGCATATGGCAATCGTTAAGGTTTGATGAATTATGTCTAAAGTTTAGAAAACAAATCAAAAGTTATATTAAAAATTGGATTGTAGTAGATGACCATAATCAATTAAATGGTGCTGGTATCACTTTTAGGAGTCTATATAAACACCCGAACCCTCTCTCCCACAAACCCACACCACTCATCTTCACTCTTGCTACAAAGCATAAACCTCACCTAAACAGTATTCGTTAATCCAAGTAATGGCAGTAGGTGGAAAGGTGGCTTTGATGGTACTGTTCTGCTTGATGGTAGCAACTGCACCACCGTACACGGCGGAGGGAGCGATGACCTGCCAGATGGTGGTGAGTAGCCTAACCCCGTGTGCTTCCTACCTCACAAGAGGAGGTCCAGTGCCAGCCTCATGCTGCAGTGGGATGACCTCACTCTACAAGGCTGCAACAACCACCGCAGACCGCCGGATGGCTTGCCGGTGCATGGAACAAGCTGCCGGAATGGTCCCTGGAATCGATCTTAATAATGCCGCTAGCCTTCCGGGGAAATGCGGTCTCAAGATCTCCTACAAGATCAGCCCTACTACCGACTGCTCCAAGTAATCATGCTTTCTAAATATATATAACACATATCAATAATATATATATATATATATATAATCATGCTTTCTAAATATATATAACACATATCAATAATATATATATATATATATATATATATGATGATAATCGGGGAAAACCACAAATAGGTTATAAACTAGATCGTTGAAAACTGATATAAAAATATTTGTTTCAATTTTTCTTTACATCAAACATTATGACTTTCGCTAGTGTTTTCACGTATATGTTTGTGTTCATATGGTGAAAAAACGAAAAATATACGTAAAAAGATTTCACAATGTGAAATAAATGCATGTGAAACTATCACGTTATGAAACAAATATATATATATATATATATATAAAACAATACATAAATTTCTAGCATTTGATGAAAAAAATATTTTTTAACCGATTGTCATGGGTTTACAACCTTTTTTGGTTCTCATTTGATTTAACTCATATATATATATATATATATATATATATATATAATATATATATATATATATATATGTCCTGAGGAACCAATGCAATCATGTGTTGTTTTACATTTTTCTTTTTCATATAAGGTAGTATTCAAGGTATTGATTAATATATCTATTTGTTTTACAATGTCAAACTTTTTTACGTGTTTGTGAAACAAAAAAACATATAAAAAATTTCACATTGTTAATCACATGTAAGGTATTGATTAATATATGAAACAAACAAATTGTGAAACATATATATGTTACTCAATACTTTAAATCATAATTTTTGAAAAAATCATATAAAATAATACCTTATGATAAAAGTTCCAAATAGTATATAGGATAACCTCACTCCACAAGGCTGCAACAACCACAAGGGTGGTGCTCAATTGGTTTGAGCTTGGGCTCCAAAGGTCAAAAATGTCTGGAGGTCCCAGGTTCGAATCCAAGGAGAATAAAAAATCTTTTGTGGCTGCGGAGGTTCAAATGCAGTGACTTTGGGCTACTCGCTAAGCGGGTGATCCCCTATGATTAATCGGCTCGTATAGCAAGTTAGATATCCAGGTTAAAAGAAAAATCGATCTCACAAATAATATAAGTTTTAACAGTTTGAATCGTCAAAAAAAACTTTTGAAAGTTGATTTATTAAAATAAAGTTGATTCCAATACCTAATACAATACGTATATACTTCATATATCATTAAAATGAATATAATAAATATTTTATTAATTGATGGTGTATTATGTATAATACAACTAATAAAGACATCAATGTACCAGTTTACGTACATCACAACTGATTTCCAAATTTTATGATCACCATACCTCTAGAAACAAATCACAAAGTTTTGCTGATATAATCGTGGGTATCTAGACCAGCTTACGACTTTCCGTGCATCTCAACTGATTTCATGAAACTTTTTTACATTTGTTTTATGTCGCATGGGTGTTTTTGTTACATGTTGTGATATATTATGTTACGATACATAAATATTTATGCATCTGATTTAAAACATGTTACAGGTTGCAATGAGTATAGGAATGTGAATGTAAGCAAAGCAGGATGTAGATACCGTAGCGAATAAGGATGCAGATAATCCAATACTCGTATCTCCTGCAAGTTTACTCTTAGCTTATGGATGCTATGGTAGCTCCCATTTTGTATGTCCGTTATCGTTGGTTGTACTTGGTGCTTGCTTTTATCGTCTTCAATGAATATCGTCCCTTTGTCAACGTTCATTTGTTGTGGACAACTATTTTTTCGCTTATGACGGTTTTATTCTTAGACCTAAACCAATTATCTCATCAACAAAATCTTTAGGTTGCTCAACAGGTCAAATCTTAAGTTTCTTTCCCACTAGCCACCGGTTCGAGTATTTTCAGTGTCATTAGAGGTTTATTGATTATTAACTTCAAGACCCATAAAATTAGTCAACTATTGTTATAAAAGAAACGTCTCAACGACATTTTTTAAAATTCAAATTTTGTAAATAAATGGAGAATCATTTCCACGTTAGAGTTGGATAACCACAATAATATCATAGTTCAAAAAATTTAAACTTCTACCATCTTCCTTTTTATATATAAATATTCAATTTAATTTTATTAAATTTTTTATATAAATGCTTTTGCAAACATATGAATCGAACACAAATTTTAGCCGACTAACCATTTTAAATTTCAAATATCTTATTTTTAATCATTAATAAACAATGCCACAATTCAAATATCATAATACACGGTCCATTAAATCACAACTAACATCCACTAAACCCAATACGATGCGTTAAAACCAATAGAACCGTTAAAGTCCAGTACGATCCGTTAAAAACCAATACGATCCATTAAAGTCCAATAGGTCAATTAAAACCCAATACGGTCCATTAAAGCCCAATATGATCTATTAAACCACAACTAACATCCATTAAAGCCGAATAAGATGCGTTAAAGCCAATAGAACCGTTAAAGTCCAATACGATCCATTAAAGTCCAACTAACATCCACTAAAGCCCAATAGAACCGTTAAAGCCCAATACGAACCATTAAGAAAAAAAAGTTTGAAAATTGGGAAAAAATTAAAGCCGCCAGAAAACATTAAAAAATTTAAAATCTTGAATAATTATTACCCGGTGGATTACCGGCGGCCCTTCGGAATCCGCCGGAAATCAGTCAGAAAACTTTAAAAATAAATTTTAATTTTTAATTATTTTCTGATAGATTTCCGGCGGATCTTAATTTTATAAAATTAATTAAATATCTGCCAGTAAATTATTGTAATTAGATTTAAAACTATTCTAAAATAATTAATTACAAAATCCATTGCAAATCTGCCGGAAATATTATCAGTTGACATTTTTTGTTGTATTCTTTTTCAAAAAGAGGGTCAATAAAAAATTATATTTTTTCCAAGTAATTTTTCAAAGAAATCCATTCCCGTTTAATAATTGTAAGATAACAAAAATCACACCATAATTTAAAAAATTTAAACACTTAAATCTTATAATATCACTTCATATTTCGATTTAATTAAATTTTCTATTTTTTTTTTCGTATAAAAAGGGTCGATCAAAAATTATATAAAGTATCACATAAAACTTTTAATTTTCAAAGAAATTTCCCATTCTTTCATATATTCACATCTATTTTTCAATCAATCATATTCCATAAATATAGGATAACAAAAATCACAATACTATTCATGATTTTTAAATATTTAATTTTTATAATGTCACTTTTCATAACAATTTCATTTCCAAAGGAATACTCCACCATTCATATATATAGAGAGAGAAAGAGAGAGTGCGTGCGCCTAGTTCAAATGTTAACTAAGTTTATTGTGTTAACTTTGTTAATCATTTTCAACCAATGTCAATCCATCTTATAAATAGGTTCCTATCCGTCTTAGAATTTAATGACAAGAGTAAATATGTAATTTTCTTTTTTATGTAACTCCCATATCATTAATTGGGAGTTACAAAATCATAAAATCCCATGATTTTTGTTAACTTATTATTAAATATCTAATTATATAAACATGTGAACATCAAAATGTGTATAAATGCATACGTTCATGTTGTGATCACATATGCTTTACACCTCTCTCGATAAGACCATATGTGTTCGTACATGCTGAAATGGGTTGTTCATCATCTTGCATATGATTATATAATTGACATAGGTTTCACATGTGTTCGTAACTGATTGAAAGATTTCGTATATGTCGATTTGTATTCATAATGAAAGAACTATTGTTCACAAGCTGTTCATATGTAGACTAGCTACATTTCTCAACAGTAGCTGGGTCCTGAATGTGTTCATAATAAATGAACTATTATTCACGAGCTGTTCATATTGTGTTCATAAATGTTTTTTTTTTTTTTTTCTTACCTTTCGTGTAGCATCTATTCTTATTGTGTTTATGTTGTGTTCATGAAACACCCCCAATCTGACATTGCATATATAACACATATTTCATACATAAAATACATGTTAAGCCCCCAAAGGTCCATAATACAAGAGACTATGCTATAAAATGTACAACTCAAAACTTCAAAATACATGCTCTTGTATAATATCCATTCTCCAAAACTTATTCAGAAATGATCTTCATAATTCTAAGCACATAGGAAAGTAATCATGGAATATTTTTTCCTTATTATCATTACCTGCACACATATTTGAAAACACAAAATGAGGGTTAAACATAAATGTCTAGTGAGGTTCCCTTTTTTTATGTAATGCAGGGTGAGAATCACCAAATTATTTAAACCATTTCACATAAAGAGGAATAAAATCACATTTTGTTTGAGTCCATCGGACCTCTGTTTCTAAAGAACACACTTAGAACATATTATGTTTGAGTCCATCGGACCTCTGGTTCCAAAGACCACATTTTGAAAATATTTCAACTTATAAGAGGACCAGAGCCCCTCTGGTTCCTCTACCAGAGCTTCTAGTTCCTCAACCAGAGCCTCTGGTTGTACTAACCAGAGCCTCTTACTCAGGTAATTTCTCATAATGTTCCTTGACTAACTTTGTAAGTAATAAAATAGCTTTTTCCATAACTAAAAATGATTAAAAAGAGTTCATGTATAAACAGAGCTTCTGATTCAAAAGACAAGACCAACCAGAGCTTCTGGTTCAACGTGCAAGCCAATCAGAGCCCCTCTGGTCTGTTTTTCATAAAAAGATTCTAAGTATAAAGAATCTTTGAAATATCTTTTAAAAATGTAAATTTGGTACCGAGCTCGTTTCTAATAAATACAAAGCCTCTGGTTTAACTAAAACTTTGTAAAAGACATAATTTCAAATCATCATCCAGAACCCTCTTGGTTCTATATTGAGGATCAACCAGAGCCTCTCTGGTTTCTTTCAAGGAACAACCAAAACCCCTCTACTTCCTCATAAAATGAACATTCTGATCCAAAACACTTTTAACCAAAACCAATGACCATAGACCATATTTTCCCGTAACCATAACATCAATACTATTATTTCTAATAAGAACAACATTTCTGAATTCTCAAATCACCAAGAAGTAAGAACTCCAATATGTTGTAATCTTAAAAGATATAATATCAATAGTTATACCATGCACACACAATGACCATCCTTATTACATCCAAAATTCCCCTTAATAGCAACAGCTATATCCATCACACACAACGACCACCCTTATTTTCCCTGAAATTCTTATGAACTATTTCATCCAATGACAGGCTGCAATCATTTCTGTCAGAGTGAACCTCGTTTATAGTTTTAATCAAAATCTATAGACTATTTCATCGAATGACGGAACAAAGTCATATATGTCAGAGTGAACCTCGTCTATAGTTTTAACCAATCATGATCTTAAAATAGGTTTATATTAAAAACCTTTTTAAACCTCAAGAACAATTTGTTTTGTAAATGATTTATCAAATCATCTAATCCTCTTTAAATCCTTAAAACATGATATCATTCCAAAAACTATTTTTAAAGAAAAGTTTCTGCTTTTATCTTTTCAATACAGTTTTTAATCCAAAATCATAAATACTTGGTTTAAACTGTTTAGAAAACAGTATTTACCATATTTGTTCTAAAATCCACAATCATCAAAACCCAACAGTTTATAATCAACAATAATTTTAAAACTCATCTTAACAATCACAGATTCTACAGTTTTATAACACACAGCAAATCACAAGCTCTTCAAACAGCTTTGAACAAAAGATTTCTTCAAGAACATTTTTCACCGCCACAACACTCTTTTTCTCTTTCAACAGGTTTTTCTCCAAATGAAGTGATAAGATAGAATCTTATCTCTTTCTTTCTTTAAATACTCTCACCATGGCGGTGAGAATTATTTTAATTATTATAAAACTCATAAGCGGTGAATCATTTATCCAATAGAAATAAATTTGGGTGGTGGATTTATTTATTATAAAAACCCACGGTTTTCTTAACCATGAAGGTTGAGTTTTAATTATATATTATTTTCATATAATATCTTATCACATGTATGCATAAATCTCATGTATGAATCACAAAACTCATAGATGCATCATGTCTTTGCACATATACCATCCATGCATTAGAATATCATGCATGTTAATCACATATTTCACGTATTAAACACAAAGGTTACCTTGACCCAGGTTTGTAAAAAACCCAGTTATAACAGTTCATACATGTTCCAAGATGCTTCAAGACACTTTGGTAACGATATCTACTGTTTTGGTAACTGATGGTAACAAAAGCACATGATATTTTACATAAATACCCTTTTTCACTTAGTTCACATATGTTTGTGAAATTGTAAATTTAATAAATTAAAATTTTAATATGATTAATCACAACCGTTCATTGTAGGAATCAATTGCCAAGATTGGTTAACAAAGTTAACACACTAAACTTGGTTAACATTTGAACCAGCCCCTATATATATATATATATATATATATATATATATACATACATATATATATATATATTATATTATGCTTACATTTTTTGATAAATTAATAGATAAAAGATGAAATGGAATGCCTCTAGCAAGTTGGATGGTTTGGAGATTAAAGTTAATTAATTTGGAAGTACGATTGCCGTAAGAAGTCTTCTTATAATGAAATACACAATTTTTATTCAGGGATATAAAAGTATTTAACTTAATCTCTATAAATAATCATACTCCAACAGTGTGACATATTATTTATCATAGGCTTTCATTTAATTGACAGATGGGAAGGATAAAGGAAGTAAAATTAATGTCTATAGAAAGCTAGGTGGCGTTTGTTTTTTAAGAGGTGCTTACGTCTGAAGTCTGAATTCACTTCTGAATTTTAAGAGGTGGTGCTGAAGTCTGAAATCTGAATCAGTCAGACTGTTTGTTTTTACGTCTGAAATCTGAAATCTGAATCAGTCAGACTGTTTGTTTTTACGTCTGAAATCTGAAATCTGAATCAGTCAGACTGTTTTTTTTACGTCTGAAATCTGAATCAATAAGACTGTTTGTTTTTGTAAACTGACAAACTTCTGAAGTCTGAAATCTGAATCAATTCATTTCAATTAAATTTAACTGAAATATCCAATCATTTAAACCATTTGTAAACTACCATATATTTTTAACACATTCAAAACTTCAATTGAAATACGTCCATTGATTCAACACACAATAGAAAAGATGAATAAAGTCTCATAACAACTAGAATCAATATTCATTTTGCATTAATTGTGTCGCAATTTCTTCTTTTAAACTAGCCATATATGTTTGGTCAGCGGCACTCCCATGCGATTGAATCTCTTCAGCCTCATC
>NC_037532.1:13881895-13906007 GCF_001531365.2 Cynara cardunculus var. scolymus
GGATGTCTGGATTAGGATTAAATGATGTAGGAACTATGATCTCTTTTGCAAACTCTATCATTTTATCCAACACTTCATGAAAAATTTTATGAATTGTTTGTGTTGAGTGTTGGAACCTGTTTTTCAACACTCTATAACGTTGATTGTGACCTATAATCATCAAGAAGATAGCCATTTTTTCTTCAAACCAATATATGTTTGCTATCCGTTAACCAACCTTTTGTTTTAAAGTGATCACATAATCGAATGAAAGCTTCACAGGACATGCGCAACAAGTCAATACATTGTCGATCACTACCTTCAAGTAGCTCATTCGTAAATTGGCGTCAAGTCATTGCAAACATATTATCTCTTTTCCTTTTTCAGCGCCTTTGTCGCAAGTAGAACATATATAAAAATACGACCATGAGAACTATAGTGTTGGTATTGTTATTAATGATGATTTGATTATTATCCATGATAAACCTGCTAAAAACATAAATAAAATGTCAAATAGAAGTAAACTTTGATATCAAATGCATTACCAAATAACAACTAGTTCAACATCCAAAACATGTAACCAAATTGTCAAATATCAAACACATAAGCAAATAACATGTTCAAATACAAATCACATAAARAAGTAACTTGTTCAAATTCCTAAAACTAATCCATAAGCCCCATTCGTCTAGCCGTCCTTGAAATCCATGATGTTAATATATCAGCGTCTAAAGGAATCGACAACCATGTCTCTCTTAATAATGTTGACTGCCCAAAAATGTCAATGGCTGCACCATAAAGAGGACTCCTTTTATCAAGGCAAAGAGTGTCCAACTGTTCAAGACAAGCATTTAGGTTTGAGGCTTGTTGTGCAACAAGTGCAGTTTGTTGTTCAACAAGTGTGGCTTGTTGTGTAACAAGTGTTTGAAGTGCACCCCTCATTTCTAGAGCCAATTCATCCATGTCGACCTTGGTTTTACTCTTCTTCTTCGGTCTAAATGGAATTGTGCTCGCAATATTGACGGTTGGTCCTTCCTCCTCATCTCCATCCACCTCATTTTCAGTTTCTTGAGTAGTAGGGATATTGGATGTAAATGATGAAGATGAAATTGTAGTCCTCTCACGGGTTGAACTAGGGGCATAAGCACGAGATCCGGTAGCAGAAGTCCCCTCAAACAAAGCTATACATAAATCAGGGTATACCAATGGTGCAGTCTTTAATGTTCTTGCCTTGGGATGCCCCTGCGTCCAAATTAAGTATTATTATTTATATAAAACTCGTGTTTTTGTCTATAATATCTAAAAAGGTAAAAAAGAATAAAAACTAACCTTGAAGAAATCTTCCCATTCTTGATTAGTTAGGGTGAACGTATTCATTTCAGGGTCATAAATATTCTCTGTTTTATTCCTTAGGTACACCCATCCCGAATACTTTCCCTTCAAATAATCATATTGGTTTTTCAGTTGTTTCTGGGTGATTTTACATGGCAAACTTCCTCAAGTTTGGTTGCCACTTTCACCCAAGTCTCCTTGCGAAGACTACCTCCATTTCGACCCACTTTATGGACCTCTTCTATACAAGTCTCTAGAAACCGTTTGGTAAGTTCGTTTGTCCACTTCACACGCACATTATCATCCATGACTAATAAATCAAGCAGAAAAGATAAAAACAAGCATTTAATGACAAGATACCATTTAACCAACTTCAAAGTAATCACAAGCATGATATCAACCAAAAACAAGCCACTAAACATGCAAGAAACAATCAGAAAATTGAAAGAATTACCACAGTTTCAATTTTATTCTATAATAAAACCATTTGATTTAGATTACAAATACTACAGTCAAATCATAATCACTGGCTTATAAGCTCCAAAAAGCCAAATGAAACAGGAATATTAGCATCAAAGCAACCAAAATGTTTCAAAATCCAAAAGGGGCAAACAGAGCAGCTATCAATCAAATATTTATGTATATTCCTCATATTCGGATGGACCTAAAACTGGTACTGGTTCTTGTACAATAATGTACCCTTATTCTGTATGTACAGATGTTGGTTCTACCATGGTCTATGGATATTCTCAACCATATGGAATAAACAGCAGCTACTAATACCCCCCCCCCCCCCAAATTTAAAAGGGCCAAATAAAACAAAAAGGGGGAAAAACAGGTGTTACACATTGATCTGGCCGAGTTTCGTGATTCGATTATTTCAAGATCAAACCAAGAAAGTTTGTTGGGTTTTTTGCAGGACGAAGGAATTTGTGTTTAGGGCTTGGACTTGTTCTGAATCAATACAGTTGAAACCAAAATCAATGGATTTAAAGGAGGAGCTGAACAAGAATCTTTATGAACCTCTGGAGCCATATGCTACTGGGTTCTTCCCTTGAGGTTTACAGTAGGTGATACTTCTATTYTAACCAACTCTACTTCAGCCCCACTATGCATATGAGACGTAACAATGTGTATTAATGAACCAGTGATGTAAAATTGGTTGCAGCCTCTTAATTGTCCCTCCAAATCTCTAAAAACAAACAAACAAACTACAGAGATCACCAGCAATTCAGCATTATTTTGGGGTGAGTATCTCAGCTTTTTACTCTATATAACTTCCTGATCATAAATTGGCCATAAAGTTAGGTCAGTTTATGTACATAAAAAACCCCTTATAGGATTTCAACCGTGGGGTTCACATACAAAAACCCTTTATAGGAGGTAAACCCTAAACCATTTTTTGAACCAGGCAAAACAGAAACCAAGCAAGGAGAAAGAAAATCGAGAGATTGAGAGCTTGAGAGATCGAGATGGATACCTTAAATCGAGCGATGGAGAGGTACAAGACGGTAGGCGAGAGCTTGAGAGAGAGATCGAGAGGTAGAAGACGGTCGGYGAGAGCTTGAGAGAGAGAGATCGAGAGGTAGAAGACGCAGCGATGGAGAGGTTACGGTCGGCGAGAGCTTGAGAGGGTAGCGACGCAATAATAAGAGCTTTTAAGTGAAAATGTTAGCTCTAAACAATTCATACATAATCAGAGCTTTTAAGCTCTTAATTGGGAAAAAAAAACAAACACACTTAATACCCTAAGGTCTGACCGATTCAGACATAAGAGGGTATTAAGTGATTTTTTTTGTAAAAACAAACAGGGCCTTAGATTCCCGTTCTCAACCCATGATCAATATGAGCTCGAAGCTTCCTTCGTAACTCTCAGAACTTCTTCATAGTGGCTCCCTTTCATGCCTCATTTCCTAGGGAACCTCAAATAGCTCTATTTCATTTATCTCATCCATATCCCAATTCCATTCATTTAATATCCTTTTGGTATCATTGACATAACATATGTCATTTCTATTCTATCGCTTTCTATTTCTTTTCTATAACGCTTTTTATTGTGATTTTTGAGTATTTTTACTTTCCGATCTATTATTTCAAAAAAAGAATATAATTATAATAAAGAATATAATTATAATTATTGTAATTATAGTAGCATTTATTTAAGAATTTTTTTTTAATTGTATATTCAATGATGAATGTTGTATTAATTAGAGTCTATTAGAGTATTTAAGAATATWTAAATATAGTAAGATAATAGAATAAATATATAAGAGAGGATATAGAGCGGGTAGCGGGAATCGAACCCGCATCGTTAGCTTGGAAGGCTAGGGGTTATAGTCGACGTCGATTCATCATTTTTAACGTCTCTAATTCAAAACCGAACATRAAACTTTGGTTTCATTCGGCTCCTTTATGGAAAATGGATAAATTGTTAGATTTCAGATGTGAACCAACTTACAAAAAAAATTATACCCATAACATCTATGTCAGCTTTTTGTTTGAATATATTCAATTCAAAACGACTCGCTTTCTAGATGATCCCTTTAGAAGAAAGCGAGTCTAACAATCTTTCTAGCTACTTCGTTCTCTATTTCTATTACTTGAAAATTAGCACTAAATAAATAGGAAGTGAAATTACCAAAAAACCCTTCAGATAACGAAATACACATTTTTAATTTAGGCGTATAATAGTCTTTAACTTGTTAATATTTTAAAAACTCAAAATAATGAGAAAATTCTTTTAAACAAATCATACTCTTAACAATATGCGCCACAATCAAGTTTTCCTTTTATAGATAGATTATTTTAGGCTTTCCTTCGAAAGATGAATATTGTAAAATGAATGTGTATAGCAAGTTATATATTTTGAAAGTTAAAGTAATTAAATTGCAAGTCAAATTATCAATTTACAATGAAATATACATTTTTCATTTACGGATAGAGTAGTCTTTAACTTTTTTAATATTTTAAAAGAAGAAAATTGCATCAAAATGAACCAACTTTGCCCTTATTCCTGTTTTGAGAATGAACTTTTAAAATATTCATTTTAGGGTGTAAGACAAACTTTTCATTTATTTAAGAGATTTGTTTACTTTTTTTTATTAACCTGAATATCCAACCCGTTATGTGAGCCGACTAATTTCAAGACGACCACCTGCTTTATGGGTAGTCCGGAGTTATCGCATTTGAATATCTGTGGCCACATGGTTATTTTTATTTCCCATTGGATTTAGACCTGGGATCTCCAGACACTTTTAACCTTTAAAGATGAAGCTCAAACTATTCATGCACCACCCTTTTAATTGAGATTTGTCTACTTGTTGACCATCTAACGTGTTATCAAATGATGTGGCAAGAATTAAAAAAACTTAAATGAATATTCTAATATTTTTAACGAAAATATATTTCCAAAAAGAAAAGGTTAAACAAACCTTAATCCCAATCCACCTTTCCGCCTACATCATCCTCACCTTCAACATACTACAAAATTGGTAGGTAATTCAAATCAGTGATAGATTGTTCAGAAATTCTTTGAGTGATGCATTAGTATTTTTTTTAAAACTTCAGATTCTACCAAACTATTGGTATTTTCTGGGTAATTTATAGGTAATTACGGACGGAAATTTCTCATTGTGATTTTTGTGGGTAAAAGTCATTTTGTTTTGTAGTGATACCCTTTCTGATAGTTGTTGTGAATACCCATCTAACTTAGGTGACTATTGTTAGGTCAAATATTATTGTATCTGAGATCATCGAGATTAAAGATTGAGGAGGTCAAAACTTAAAGTCAACTTAGTCAGCAAAAGTCAATATGGTGCTTAAATGTAGTTTGACTTTATATTAGTCAAGGTGTATAAATTGCTTTGTATTGTTAGTTGGTAGTTAATCTTGTTTGAACTGTCGTAGAGATTGTACATACTCATATTCAAGTCCAGCATTGTAATTTCCTCTAATCAATATACAAGCCGAATTCTCAAATTTTCAATTGCTATTTTTAGACTGTTGTTTTAAATCATTCAAACTGGAATTAACAATTGGTATCAGAGCAGAAGATCAACAATAATTTTAATTGAAAAAGTCGATTGTAAGTTTTTGATTTTGAAATTTGATATCAATTTAGTCGATTCTTGGCAGTTATACAAGAACTAAAGTTGATTGACATTGATTTTTGAGTGTCATATTCAAATTTGAAAGAATTTGGATAAATTTTGAGTAGTAAATCAAAATCTGGAGTGAAATTATTCAAGATCTTCAAAGTTATCGCATTGTATATATTCATAGTTATCGCGTGTATATTCAAAGTCATCGCATTTGTTATACGCGACAAGCTGAGGTTATCACATCATAAGGACCCAACAAAGTAAGGTTAGCGCATTATAAGGACTAGAGAAAGTAAGGTTATCGTATCATAAGGACCCAACAAGTTAAGGTTATCACATCAGGTTAATGCGACAAGTTATTGTTCAAGCGTAGTTGAATGCGACAAGTTAATTGGGTGCGACAAGTTTGTGGGATGCGTCAAGTTATTCAAGAAGGGTGCGGTAAGGTGTTAAGTTCAAGTTTGATGCGATAAGATGCGACAAGTTGATCAAGTTTTGCTTGTTGCGGTGACAAAATGTATTTTTATTAAAAATACATAACTACGGTAGGATGAAATGTAATTTATGAGTTGTTGCCTGTTAGAGATGTTGGAATACAATGAATATGCCGTGGATGTTTTGGATATAAATTATTTTGGTATAGTAATAGAATGAATGTCTAAGTGGTGTTTTAGATGTAAAATATTTTGGTGCATAGTAAATTATATAATCTGTAACAATCCGTAAAATTTCACATAACAAATACCACAAATGTTATACATAACATGTCATATTGGGTCTCAACTTACAAAGCTGTAACAACTGTCCAAAGACTATCATAAATTTTTTGCCACCAGTAAATTTCATACCAGAAGGTATAACATCATAACCAGAATGTTAAAAGCAGCTTTCACAACATTCTTCAACAAGCTTTACATATGAAACTGCAATTAACATCATTTTACACTCTTCCTTTACCCTCTATAAGTTGTTGTCCTAAAATGCGTATTTTTTAAAACAAAATGAGAGTTAGACCATACGGTCTAATGTGGAAATCTCTGCAAGTGTACATTATACAAAAACATTAAAAATCAAGCTTTTAAATTATGCACCAGGTAATAAAATTTTCAAATGATATAATCCAACCACAGATAAGATAAATAATTGGTTCTACATCTCCTTCAATTACACGTAGGCCCAAACGGCTCAACCCTACCTTTAAATTCACGTTGGCCCAACTGGCTCAACGCTAGCACTATATACACCTCTGCCTTACACACTTGTTGACCCAACTGGCTCAACGCCAACACCATATACACCTCTTCGTTACACACTCATTAGCCCAACTAGCTCAACACCGTCTTAACATACACCTCTTCATCACACATTCCTTGGCCCAACTGGCTTAACCCCGCCACCACATAGACCTCTCTATTACACATAATCTTGCTGATACACTTTATACAGTAATCGGATAATCATACCAAATAACACTTCCTTTTCACGAGGAAATAATTTTCATATCATATGCATTTAAGCTCAAAGGTTCATAATAAAATCCACATATGCTAATTTCCAACAACATGTATTCAAATATAATATCACAGTTAACGGTCATAATCCAACCATACTAAACTGATATAATATCAAAATAATAACATTTCATAATATATGCATTTCAGTTCTTAAATGGTTATAAGAAAACTCACCTTGATTATGATATACGATGATAAAAACTTTGATCGTACGAACGACTGAAACCGAATGTGAATCCAACACCAAACATGTAAATGAATCAAAGAAGTACAGTTACAGTTTGAATGATTTAACCCAATCCAACACTCTAAATAACCTCTAGGGAACCTAAATGATACCCGAAAGACCCCAAAATGATACAAGGTAGAAAACGAAAAAACCACAAAGTAGTGGTTAACGCGACTTGCACGCTTCTTTAAGTCGCGGGCGAAGTCGCGCCGGCTTTTTTTTTTTTTTTTCTTTCTTCTCTATTTTAAAACCAACAACTTTCCCTTGTCGAAAACAGGTTCCAACCTTCCAATTTAACTTTAATTTTATGGATTCAAATCACCATAAAACAACTTTTTAAGCATATTAAAAGCTTCCAATTCTTGAATTTAACCAAAACTCTAAATAAAACAAATTATTAAAGATATCTTTATTCAAAAGATGGAGGAAAGCCATTAGTCATACTACTAAAAAATTGATGGTTAAATAAAAATTCCAAGAACACCAAACTTTATGAATAAACTTACATAGATTTAAAAACTTCATAAAAGCTTGACCTAGCTAATATGGAAGATGACAACTCCATAACCATAAGAAATATTTCTTCCTCAACTTAACCCACAAATCAAATATGATAAGTAAAATAAGATAATAATTTTTACATTCAAACATAAGAAATAATGAAACTCTAAGTGGTTATTTGACAGTTGTTGAATGGTTTGGTGCAGAAAGATTAAGAGGCTTTCATGATATAGTGCAAAATGATATATAATTGTTTGGTAATTGTTTACAATGAAATTAGTGCGTTTAATGGTTAAGAAAGACCCATGATGCAAAATCATTCAAAGGATTTTATAACCATTAAAAAGACTTTTTTTTACCAAACAAGATTCACATCTTAATAATTCAGATATTGTCTTTTAATGAAACTGTTAAGAAATAAACAAACACCCCTAAACCCCTTTTCTTTCGTACTGCCAAAGTCACTCCAAGAACACACACAAAAAGAGATTTCGGAAAGCAATTTTATCTACAAATCAGAAGAGACAGTGATGGTTGTGGGTATCTATACCACCAATTTTCCATTCAAACCCACAACAAAGAAAACTTAACACAAACAACCCCTACACTCTCAAACTTTCTAAGAAAATATAATGCAACGGTATTTTATAATCTTCCAATACAAAATGATTCGGCGAGGTATATACGCAATATTAAGCATTAATCTTTCAAATTAGCTTATAATGTTTGTCTTGTAACCTAATTTAGCTCAAAGACCTAAAATTGATGATACACACCACATTAAATAAAGAGAAATTCCAAATTTACATAGTTTAGCCCAACATTACCTTAAATTGAAAGAATTCTTGAACTCAAAACCCTATGGCCAAAACATCCTTCTTTAAATCAAAAGATCCACAGATGTGCTCAAATTCACCTTCAAAAGCAAATCTAAGATGATTTTATGAAGAAAAACCCAATAAAAAACGTTGAAGACATTAATTTACTTACTTCAGAAAAAAAATGTCTCCTCATTGATGCAACTCTACTTACTTCAGCTCTTAAGTTACCCTAAAATTACTTAATGAAAAAACCTAACAACATCCTGATGATGGTTGCTCCGTATCTCGAATGTATCTGCCATGCTCTTGATTTTCAAGCCTAAAATTTATGATGGAGATTGAAGAATAATGGATGGAGCGAGTATTTCCTTATGAGTATGTTCCTCTTAACTCTAAGTTGACTATCTTCATTCTGTGTCAATTTATCGCAATTGCATTTCTCTTGCAAATCATAAAGTTATACAAAGTTTCTGTTGTTCTAGTATTTAGTTAGTTACTCGTTCGATTCCGTAATTACTTTATTGAAGTCTCCTTTTTTTGCTCTTTTTATGCTTAAGAAAAGCCATTGACTAATTAAAATGGATTGTTTAGCTTAATGGTTATAATCCAATGCATGTTATATAAATCTCAAGTTTGATCATCAAATGATGAATATATAGATGGGTTATAAAATAAAATTGCAGTCAACTCTGTTGGTAAGTTCAACATTTGAATATTATCTACTAAGGCCATATATGGGCATGACTTGCCGAAACATAGAAGTGTTACTGTATATGGTCCATGTTTTATAGTAGTCTTGAAAATTTATCGATTCAGTTAACATAAATCAAGACCATCTGTTTTTAGTAGCTCAAATCCATAATCCATCAAGCATCAAGTATTTATCAATCATTCGTTGTTCTTGCAGCACATATCAGAGTCCCTTAATATTCAATTTCTTAGTCGCACAAATCTAGAAATCAACGTTTTGATACGGGAGTTTGTTTTTATCATGTCAAATTTGTCGTTGATTCAAAATCGCCCTATCTCAGTTGTATCAGATGGTCACAACTATGTCTTATGGCATCATCATATGACAATCCATCTCAAGTCTCGAGTGCTTTAAGTTACGGTATGGTATGGCTCCTATTAGAATCTCCTATTTTCAATCATTATTGCCTCCACCGATCATGCCCAATCATTGCCTTATTGGTTCTCCATAATTTACGTATTCTTCTCATTGTATTTCCATAATTGTAGTTTTGATCTTTGTATTTATTCGATGGTTGTGTTCGATGTATTCACAGAAAAATATATGAAACAAATGAATGTTTCTCACCATCATTCTTAAGATGGTATCAGAGCGGTTCAAATAGTAAGACACAAGGTTAGTGATCGCCACCATGACAGGCAACGATGGAGGCACGAAGAAGGAAGGCTCGCCGGATATCAATACTCCTTTCTACATTCATGCTTCGGATTACCCGAAGCAAATGCATGTCAACGACACCCTCACCAACAATAACTGCACCGATTGGTCCCAAGAGATGTTAAATTTTCTCTTTGCCAAGAACAAGGTCAGATTCGTTGATGGTACGTTGAAGAAACCCGAAAAAACAGCCACCGATTACATGGCGTGGATGCGTTGCGACGCTATGGTAAAAGGTTGGCTTACGACGGCTATGGAGAAGGACATCAGGGGTAGCGTAAAATAGGCCAACACTGCCTCTGAAATCTGGTCAGATTTACGCGAAAGGTTTGGGAAGGAAAGCGCCCCTCGCGCTTACGAGTT
Organism: Cynara cardunculus var. scolymus; assembly: GCF_001531365.2. Lineage (NCBI taxonomy): Eukaryota > Viridiplantae > Streptophyta > Magnoliopsida > Asterales > Asteraceae > Cynara > Cynara cardunculus. Next base: position 13,892,143 of record NC_037532.1, read on the forward strand.
GAAGCAAACACTCTCCAACACACACCAAAGTGGGGTTTCAGTCTCAGCCTACTACACAAGGCTGCATGGCCTCTGGGACGAGATTGAATCTATGCTACCAGCCCCTTGTTGCACCTGTGACAAATGTTCATGTGGAGTCGGTAAAAAGATGAATGAACTGCGGGAAAAAGGAGAAACTATACAAATTTCTGATGGGTTTGGATGCCGACTTTGCAGTAATCAAAATCCAAATCCTTGACATGAATCCCATACCAACACTAGGGATTTCCTATCATCTAGTTGCTGAAGATGAAAGGCAAAGGATGATATCAGGTGAGAAGAAAACGCCCCCCGAAAGCACTGCGTTCAAGGCTTTCAAACCGATCCTGCGCCAGAACAATGCGAGTCAAAATAAAGCCGCACCAAAGTATCGTAAACGTGGAGACACGGACGAACAGTGCACTGAATGTGGAAGAAGTGGACACAAACGAGATGGTTGTTTCAAGATAATTGGTTATCCGGATTAGTGGCCGGGTAAAGTGAAGCTGAAAGCTGCTCATGTTGAGACTGAAGCTAGCCCCGTTCCAGGTCTCACAAAGTAGCAGTATCATTCCTTCTTGAAACTTTTTGCTGAAAACGATGTCAAAGACGGTAATGTTCGGATGGCTAACATGGCAGGTAAAAGGGGTTGGGATAGTGATTGGGTTGTGGATTTAGGGTCCACAGAACATATAACTCACGATGAAACAATTCTTAATACTAAAATTGTTTGCTCAAATGAGGAACCTGTTGTTATCCCTAATGGCAATGCCATACATGTGAAGGGAAAAAGGGAATGTACCCTAGGGGGGGGGGTAAATTAAAGGGAGTTCTTTGTATCCCTGAATTTAATTGCAGCCTTTTGTCAGTGAGTCGATTAACCAACAATCTTCAATAACATTTTTTATGAAATTTTGTGTTATGCAGAAGCTCCACACGAGGAGCTTGATTGATGCGGATAAATGCATAAAAGGTCTATACCGAATGGGGTTCTTCAATGGCGAAAGAAGAGCTATGATGACTACCGGGAATACTTGGCATAAAAGGTTGGGACATGCATCTGAAGATAAGCTTGTTGCAATTGATTTTCTCAAAAATATTACTTTAGACAAATTGTGTGACTCTTGTTCTAAGGCCAAACATACTAGGCTACCTTTTTCAAATAGTTTCATAAAGACAAATGCTTGCTTCGATTTGATACATTGCGACATTTGGGGAAAGTATCGTACTCCATCCTTCTCGGGGGAAAACTTCTTTTTGACTATTATAGACGACTATAGTAGAGCCACATGGTTATTCCTCCTAAAGCACAAACATGAAGCTAGCACGTGGTTAAAGTTTTTTTTGCAATATGGTGAAGACTCAATTTGAAAGACATGTCAAGAAAGTTAGATGTGATAATCGGGGGGAGTTCACGTCTAACGACATGACTGATTTTTATAATGAACGGGGGATTTTACTTGAAACCACTTGCCCGCATACACCCCAACAAAATGGAGTTGTCGAATGGAAACACCAGCACATACTCGAAGTTGCTCGATCACTTAGATTTGAAGCAAATTTACCAAAGAGGTTTTGGGGTAAATGCATTTTAACTGCCACCCACATCATTAACCGATTGCCATCAAAGGTTATTGATGATAAAACTCCTTTCGAGTTGGTTTTCAACCAAAAACCCGATTATGACAATATGCGGGTTTTTGGTTGCTTGACGTACCATCGGAACACCGACACAAGAGGAGATAAATTTGAAGAAAAGGGGAGGCCCGGAGTGTTCATGGGATATCCACAAGGAACAAAAGGCTACAAAATTCTTGACATCAAAACGAGCAAAATCATAATCTCTAGAGACACCAAATTTTTTGAAGAAAAATTCCCTTTCAAGGGTGATGATGATCTAATTTATGAAGAAGTAGATGCCCTTGACCCTTTGAACAAACCCATTTATGATGATATTAAAAACCACATGAAACCTACTGTTGATGAAATCCACATTGATGAAAGCACCTCAAGTGAGGAGTCAAATAAAAACAGTGTGGCTAATGAGCCCAGTGAACCTGATGGAACCAATGATGCTGATGAGCCCAATATCAATCCTACCTTGAATGAAATTGAAGCCGAAGATATTCTGGGCCAAATCTCAGGCCCACCCAAAGAGACCACCGAAGGTAATGAGGCGCAACCGGATATTCCTGAGCCCACCAGAGTTAAAAGGAACAGGTCCCAACCGGCTCGTTTAAGCGACTATCACATGAAGCTTCCCCCATCGGTCGACCATGCAAAACCCGCACCAAGTGAAGCATCCTCAACGGTACACCCCGTGTCTAACTTTGTGTTATATGAAACATATTATCTATCTCACAAAGCATTTTTAGCAGCCATTACTTCTAGTAATGAGCCAAGGAATTTCAATCAAGCCATCTAGGATGAAAGATGGAAATAAGAGATGAAGAAAGAGATACGAGCTCTTGAAGAAAATGACACATGGACCCTAGTTGATCTTTCGAATGGAAAACGTGTTGTCGATTCAAAATGGGTTTATAAAATAAAATATAAATCAAATGGAGAGGTGGAGCGGTTCAAAGCTCATCTCTTTGCAAAGGGGTTTACACAAATGGAGGGGGTTGATTACCACGACACGTTCGCCCCGGTCACAAAGTTGGTTACTGTTAGAACACTTCTGGTCGTAGCTGTTAAGAAAAGATGGATCATTAACCAACTAGATGTCAATAATGCCTTTCTGCATGGGGATCTAAACGAAGAAGTTTACATGAAGTTGCCACAAGGTTTTGCTAAAGAAAATGACATGAGAGTTTGCAGGTTGAATAAATCTCTCTATGGTCTGAAACAGGCATCCCGAAATTGGTACCAAAAGTTTACATTATCTCTTCTTGAGCTTGGTTTTAAGCAGTGCAAAACAAATTACTCCCTTTTCATCTTCAAGAAGGATGCGTGTTTCGTGGCAGCACTATCTATGTGGACGATGTCATCATGGTAGGGAATGACGTAAAAAAAATACAACATACTAAAGAGGAACTTGACAAATGTTTTTGCATCAAAGATTTAGGCGCTCTAAAATACTTTCTTGGTATAGAAGTTGCTCGTACTCCTGAAGGCCTCGTTCTAAGCCAAAGAAAGTATATTCTGGATATCCTTGAAGATTGTGGGCATCAAGGGTGTAAACCAAGCCCGTTCCCTTTCGAGCAGAATTTGATATTAGATAAAAAGGATGAAGAATCCAAAGTTGATGCTAGTCGATACCACTACTTGGTAGGCCGTCTCCTCTACTTACAAGCCACTAGACCCGACATTGCTTATTCGGTAAATGTGCTAAGCCAATTTACGGCTGATCCGAGACAAAGTCACATGGATGCAGCACACCAAGTGTTACGGTATCTAAAGGGAACAGCTGGGCAAGGAATTCTTTTACCTCGAGATGGTGGTTGTAATCTCACCGCATACTGCGACTCTAATTGGCTTGGCTGCCTTATTACCAGAAGATCTAGAACGGGATACCTTCTCCTTCTTAGAGGAGCACCCATTTCATGGAAGACAAAGAAACAAAATGTGGTATCACGTTCCTCTGCCGAAGCAGAATACAGGTCCATGGCCTCCACGATGAGTGAAATTTTATGGATGCGGTGGCTTCACAAGGGGCTAAACATCGACTTCACTAAACCAACTCCTCTTTTTTGTGACAATCAGGCGGCCAGACACATCGCTAATAACCCTGTTTTCCATGAACGAACCAAGCATGTAGAGATGGATTGCTATTTCGTTCGGGAGAAAGTTGAGTCTCAAGAAGTATAGCCCCTACGAATTCATACTAGCATGCAAATTGCGGACCTGCTCACAAAAGGATTGGGCACTCAACGACTTAAGTTCTTACTTGACAAGTTGGGCATTAGAAACCTACAAGCTCCAACTTGGGGGGAGTATTAGAATCTCCTATTTTCAATCATTATTGCCTCCATTGATCATGCCCAATCATTTCCTTATTGGTTCTCCATAATTTACATATTCTTCTTATTGTGTTTCCATAATTGTAGTTTTGATCTTTGTATTTATTCGATGGTTGTGTTTGATGTATTCACAGAAAAATATATGAAACAAATGAATGTTTCTCATCATCATTCTTAAGAACTCCATCATTCGAAAAGGAGAAAAATGAAACTGATGTATCTTTTGCAAAGAGACTAGATGATTGGGACATTAAGAATGCTAAGATTTTGGGATTCATTAATGCCTAAACTGCTACAGATATTCATTATCAATTCTTGGGGTATACAACTACAATGGCAGTTTGGGATTTTCTTGCCAAACGATTTACAACCGCTGGTCTTTCTCATCAGTATCAATTGTGGTCTTCCTTTTAGAGCATACAACAACAACCTGATCAATCTATCAGGTCATATGTGTCGGAGATGCAAGTTATCAGAGATCGGTTGAACTTAGTTGCACCTAAGATTTTTGATGAGACGCCTCGACAGTTTCCTGCATATTTTAGTCAGTTACACTTAATCAATTTATTGATGAGTCTTATTCACAGGTTTGAGAATGTTCGAGCATCGTTTCTATAAGACAACCTCTTCCTACTTTGGATGATGCTATTTCAGAATTGTTGAGTGAATAAACCAGAATTCAACCTCGTTTACAAGCACCATCCAACACTATTCTTCATGTATCTTCATTGAGTAACAAGGGTAAAGCTAATGATTCTAAACTTGTAGCAAAATGGAATACCGGTGAGTGCTCTTTTTGTCACTCTACACCCCACTTGCTACTAAACCGACCAGTACACTTTTGTAAGTGGTGTAATGTGAAGCATCCACGACTATATTGATTTGACTGCTCGAAACATCCAAAGAATTTTAATTCTTAATGACAGTAGTTTTGCTCGAAGCCTATAGCAAGGTATATCACTTCTGAGATGTCCAAGTCTAAGACACACACCAATATTGTTGTTCTTTAAGTGATCTCATGGAGCTTTAATAAGAAGGAATCAAGAGTTGAAGGAACAACTCATGTCAGGTTCAATAGGTACAAATGAACTCATACCCTCTTCAAGTAACTTGTAATTATTTGATGCAGGTTGTTGCAATCATATGACCCCAATACTCAGACATATTTGTTAATAAACAACCACCACATTCTTTTCAATTTGTCTGTATAGTTGATGGAACTCGCTTACTAGTATCATTTAGTTGGCATGTTTCCATATCCCACTTACATCTCCCCAATGCAGTCCATGTTCCCAATTTATCTCTTAGTGTATATCTATTACTCAATTATATGACTCTGATCTGATTGTTACCTTTTCTTCTTCTGGTTATGTTGTGTAGGATCCAAAGACCCAGGATACTCTTGGAATAGGCCCTAAAGTTGGTCAAATGTTTGAAGTGGTCTATATTTGCGTGCCTTTGCCTTCATCTAGTTTTGTTGTGTCTACATTTAGTCCTTCGTCTTTTGACATGTGGCATGCATATTTAGGTCATTTATCTAATTCAAAAATTAAATTTCTTTCTACTTCTGGTTTATTGAGAACTGTTAAGTCTGAGTTAATTTCTTGTTTGTCCTGTCAACATGGAAAACATCATGTTTTACCATTTAGTGCAAATGAATTTACTTTAGTGTTTGCTTTTGATCAAATTCATTCTGATGTTTGGGGACCCTCATCTCATCTTTCTATAGGGGTGCCAAGTATTTGCATGCATGATATATACACAATTCTCAAAAACCATAAAAATGCTCCATTCTAATAATGATATGGAATATAAGGAGTCATCTCTTCTATCCTTTTTGCATCAACAAGGTCTTGTGCCTCAATATTCATGTCTAGATACCTCTCAACAGAAGGTTGTGCTAAAATAAAACATGACACGTTCTCGATACCATTCATACTCTTTATATCTGCCTAATGTTCAGAACACTTTTGGGGTGAAGCCGCCTTTACCGTCGTCTATACCATCAACTGACATCCCACACCTATTCTCCAATACAAATTTCTATATGATCTCCTATATGGTATGCTACCAGCCTATGATTTATTTCACATTTGGAGTTGTGCATGTTTTATCATGTTACAACCACGTGAGTGTTGCAAACTAGAGCCTCGTTCTTGATTGTGTTGTTTCTTGTGTATGGGCTTGAGCAAAAGGGTTACCGATGATGGGATCTGATCTCTAAATGTCTTTGAATCTCTCATTATGTCACCTTCTGGGAACACAAAATATTCTCCTCACTCTCTAAATTTCAAGTAACATCCTCCTTGAATGTTCCTTTTCTTAGTGATGCCTTTATCTCTCAAGACTCACCTCACTATGAGTCCCCATCTATTATTTATTCCCCTATTGAATCAACCATGCAATCTGAATCATCAACTTTTGTTTGTCCTGATCATAATCAACCATTTGTACCATCTCCAACGACTACTTTTAATACATATTCTGACTACGAGGATCCAAGCGTTGATCAACCATAAGAACCACAAAGGTTAGATCGGGTAAGACATGTTCCCTCACATCTTCGATATCATCATTGTTATACTGCTCTCTTATCTCATCATGAACCTACTTCTTACGAGGAAGCTTCCTCTAACACACTTTGGCAGCAACCGATGCTTGAAGTGCATCAAGCACTTCAAAAGACTTAAACATGATACATTGTTCCTCTTCCACCAGAGAAGTCACTTATTGGGTCTAAGTAGGTCTACAAAGTCAAGAACAAATCTGGTGGTTTAGTTGGTAGCTAGGTATATAGCTTATCCTGTTCCTAAAGGCTTTAACCAAGAGTATGGGATCGTCTATGCGGAGAAATTTGCACCCTTTGCTTGAATTATATATGTTCATAGTCTTCTTGCTATTGCAGCAATTCGTCGTTGGCCACTCTATCTGATGGATGTTAAAAATTCCTTCCTTAATGGTGAACTTGCTGAGGAAGTGTATGTGTGACCACCTCTTGGAATAAATTATCCAACAAGTCTAGTTTTCAAGCTACAGAAAACTCTATACAGTCTCAAACAAGCACCTCATGCTTAGTTTGAAAGTTTAGCACTACTATCCTGTCTTTGGGCTTCTCATCTAGCCATTATGATTCTGGCTTGTTTACTCTCACCAATGAGACTGACACTATCTTTTTCTTCTATATGTAGATGACATGATTTTACTGGGAGTGATAGTACAGGTATAACTAATCTCAAACAATCTCTCAGCTCTTGTTTTGAGATGAAGGATTTTAGCACACTACACTATTTTATTGGTCTTAAAGTTCTCTCCGACTCCTCAGGGATCTATCTTTTCCAGACGAAATACATATCAGATCTTCTATCTATAGCAGGTGCCATGATAGCTTCTACACCTCTTAAGCATAACCTACATTTCGTTCCAGGTGCTATGTCTCCTCTTTGAGATCATACTTTATATCGACAACTGGTTGATTCACTAGTTTATCTTACCGTTACCCGACCAGATCTGGCTTATGCGATTCACATTATCAGTCACTTCATGGTTGTCCCTAGCTCTAATCGTTATGCAATAGTTCTTCATATTCTTATGTATCTTAAAGGGACTATGTTCCATGGTTTACACTTTTCATCAAACTTATTCTTGACCCTTAAAGGGTATTCTGATGTTGATTGGGAAGGTGATTTGATTGATCATCAGTCCACTTCTGGATACTGCTTGTTTCTTGGTGATTCGCTCATTTCTTGGTGAAGCAAGAAACAATCCTTAACTGCTAGATCAAGCATGGAAGTTGAATTTCGTGCTCTTACAGATACTACTCAAGAATTGATTCGGCTTCGTTGGTTGTTAGCTGACATGGGAGCTCCCTAGTCATCTCCTACTTCTCTTTGGTATGAAAATCGGTGTGTCATCCATATTTCTCACAATGATGTTTTCCACGAGCGAACGGTACATATTGAGATTGATTGCCACTTTGTTTGTCAACATGTTGGCAAGACAATTCATCTTCTTCCTATTTCCACCACGGATCAACCTGTTGATATCTTCACCGAGGCCTATTTCTTGAGTTGTTTACAAGTTCTGGTTTCCAAACTCTACTTATCTCAGTCTTCCCCAACTTGAGTGCGAGGGGGGTGTTAGTGTATATAGTCCAAGTTGGTATAGTATAAGGACTAGTCTTGACAATTTATCATAGTATTATATAGTTTATTATGTTTCTTTTTCCCATTCTTTTTTTTTTCCTGTAATCTTATGGAAGCTTTGTGCCTCTTTGGAATACATCAAGCTTTTGCCTATCTCATTCTTGTTCTTGTTTAAGGTTCCAACATAACATATATAAATCATAACACCCACTAAATTTCCAACACCTGGGATAGAAAAAACATCAACTATGCGTCATAAATACAAAAACCCATATGATATTCAAGCAAAAAGATGTACTATAATATAAAAAGGATTTAGAAACTTGAGTTCTTGTGATCAAGAACATCTCAATTCGCTTACATTCATTTCACAATTTCATTCCCTTTAAAATTATAAGAATCTTTCTTGCACCATATCTTGCTTATTTCATTCACTAAAGGGTCATTTGCTAAAGACCTACCTGTTTAGCGTTTACCAGGTCATTTGCTTTACGGATTAACATAAAAAGGGCTGAGAGTCTTACTCAGTAAGAGTGGTGATAAGGATGGAAAGTTTAAATCAGTAATTAAAGGGGACGACTCTTACCCGCTAAACGTTTACCGGGTAAATTGTTGCATACGATGTTGCTTCGATGGACTACAATCTTATCCGGTAAAGTAAGTTAAAACATTGATTCTTACCTGTTAAGCATTTGTATCTATGGCCCCTAAAATGGCAAAAAAAAAAATTGTTGTGACCAAAAACTTAAAAAATTTGCGTTGAATGAGTACCAATGGGTTATGGTTTTGTTTATATATATACGTGTGTATATATATATACTACCTTATAAATCAGATTTATCAAAAGTCTTAAAAACAATTTTTTATGCACAAAGTACTATACATTAATGCACAAAGTTCTAAAAGTCTTAAAAACAACTCATAATGCATTAAGTACTACTACTTTATGCATTTAGTCTTAAAATCTCTTGATCTACAATTAAAATAACTTATAGTAGAGGTTACCAATGCACATTATTACCTTTTCTTTAATGTTCCGAAAATACTTTTGACACCTTTCACTCGTGTTTTCACCTCCTCATACCTTTATGTCTTCTCTCCATCCCCCAATGTGAGATTCAAACTGATATTCATCATGAGTTATTAAAAGTTATCACATTCATCTCCCATTCAATTGCTATAAAACTCTGGGTCTCGTTCTCGATCTCTTGATTCTTTGCTCTTGGTGTAAATCATACACATTTGTGGAGTCGTTTAAATATGTTGGATTTTAAACTGTTATACATTTTTTTTCATCGATAGACTGTAATTTGAACCATAACTCTTATTTATTCAAATTGTATTAATATGTAAAGACCAAGTGATATTTATATCATCGTTAAATCTTCTCTAATAAAACCAGTGAAACTTCAAAATCGTTAAAATTAATTCACGGCTCCCTCCCCATTGCACGGGTACACAACTAGTGTATAGTATATATATATATATAGGGTATATTTCAAATGCAACCATGTTAAGTTGTACAACCAATGCAACCCAATTAATTGAGATATTTATAGAAATGATGAGAGTTTATTTATTATGATTTGAATATTTATGAAAGAAGAATAGGGTTCGTTAATTATGATCAATAATATATATTAGGAAACAATCAAAACTTCTATGAAATCACATATTCATCAAATTAAATGGACGGTTGAGATTGAGTTGTATTGGTTGTACAAATGTAAATAATTGTATAATAACCAACTCCTCTTTCTCTCTCTCTCTCTATATATATAGAAAGAGAGATTTAAAACTTAACATATATTAACATACAATGTTAGCATGGCTTAACATGGAAACTAATGAATATCAACATATCTTAAAGTTAAAAGCAATAAACATTAAGGGAACTTACCATGTAAAACATTGAGATTTAATGTAACTTAACATACATTACCCATTAATATTAACATATTTTAACCCATAAAACATTAACATACATTAACAAAGTCAAACCCAACACTATAGATACAGATGATCGAATGACCGATCTACCCTCCCTTGACTGACAGGCTGCAGCTTGGCAAACTAATCAATTTGTGCACCCTCATGGTTGGTGGCTCACGATGCTTCCTACCATTCCTACCAAAATTTAATTTCCTACCGGAACATAATCCTCCTATAGTAAACATCTAAATTTAGATTTAAAAAATATAATTTGTAAAATAAAAATAAACAAAATATGTTATGTTTAATATTTGTTCGATTGTAGGAGGGTATGAATATTAATTGGTCATGGTTTCTTCTAGATTCCTGAGGTGTCATAATAGAGGAATTTTGCTATTTTAATTTGATAATTAAATTTAATTAAAAGCGTTATAGATTGGTTTTTTTTTATTAACCTGAATATCTAATTCGCTATTCGAGCCGACAAATCTTAGGACGACCACCTGCTTTGCGGTTAGCCTGGAGTCATCGGATTGGAACCTCCATGGCCACAAGAAGATTTTTATTTCTACTTGTATTTAAACCTGAGACCTCCAAAAAAATTTGACCTTTGGAGTTCAAGTTTAAACCAATCAAACATCACCTTTGTTATTGGTTGCTTTTTGAGTTGATAATTAAGAAAAATACTTAATTAACTCACATAAATAGGAATGTCATGTGCATATTTCTGGGAAGAATTGCTGTGTTTCAACGTATCCATATAAAGCGTCATAAATTTGCAATACATAAGATTTATTATTATTATTATTAAAAAAATTAAATATTTGTTCTGGATAAACTTTCTATACCAAAATTTTAGTATTAAAAAAATCTCTCATATTGCCGGGTGGACCAACCTCTTAATAAGGGGTTGTTTATAAATACAAGGACCAATAATCTTACTCGGTATAAGGTAAGACGAGGATTATGAGTCTTACTCAATAAATAAGGATAGTGACTCTTACCCATTAATCGTTTACCAAACGATAGATGCTTATCAGTAATCTACTTTGATGGTTGGGAATGTTACCCAATTGTAAATCCGTTTCTAGAATAAAAATGCAAAAAGAACTTTCTGTCTCTCAATGTCAAATATCGAACTATGCATAAGAGATAAAAACAATAAAGAACATATAAAAAACGATATTTTCAATAAAATTCGAAAACATGTCGAGAACTTGAAATTAAAGCCGCAAAATGGATGAAACTCTAAGGGGCCGTTTACCAAATGCTTACGGGGTAAGCGTTTACCAAGTCACGTTACCTTACCGGATTAATATAGTAGGACCAAGAATCTTACCCGGTAAATGAGAAGGCAATGATCGAGAGTCTTACTTAGTAAGTGAAGGTGATGACTCTTACTTGGTTAGCACTTACCAAGTAAATTGTTACATACATATGATATATATTTTGATGAAATAAATCTTACTTCTCTTATCTGTAAGCACTTACCCAGATAAACGTTTGGTAAACAGCCCATAAATCCCTAGAGCTTAAACCAACAAGTGTACATGAAAGTTCAAGGGGACGTTTACCCAATCATTTTATCCGGTAAACGTTTACGGGTAAGATTCAACACTATTACTTGCCTTACCAAATAACAATTTACCCTATAAATGTTAACCAAATAAGAGTCGTTACCTTGACTAATGAATTAACATACTTATCAAATAAAACCTTCCAAGCTAGCAAACATATATAATAAACCAAATTAACCCACACTTTTTTTGCCAGTCTAATTACTTAACACTACATCAAAATCGGGTTGATAGGATGTTCCCAATTTTTAAGCGTCTTAATAGACTTTCTTATAGGATTTAGTTTATATGACCAAAAAACAAAATGTCATGTCTAAAAGGGTTGTAATAAGTTTATATGACATTTTTTGATGTTGTAATAAGTTTTTAAGAACACTTTTAATATAAAGCGTCTCATGAACAACTTTATGGGACACTAATTGAAAACTTGTCTTATAAAAACAAGTGTCCAATAAAAAATTGAGTTTATATGACATTTTCTCAAAAAATTCCTAAAAAATTTGTTAGGACGTTCAAAAGTGTCATATAAACTTATTACAACGCCTTCTATATTTTGGTCGTATAAATTAAATCCTCTAAAGCGGTCTATTGGAACGATTAGATATTGGGGGCGTCCTATAAACCCAATTTTGTTGTAGTGCAAGAAGCAAGCTCAAGACTTCGATCAACTACAAGGAATTTATGGATCGTACTTCATCTGCTTTTAGGCAGTGTTAATCCTTTAGTTTCAAAGTTGATCTTAGGTTGTTTTTTAGAATGATGATATACAAAGAAGACTATTTGATTATTTGCCTTTGATTTTGCTTTCCATATTAAGAGTGACTTCTATTGTTTTTGTCAATTAAATGCATGATAATATTTTCTTTATATTAATGCTAGAAAACGTCTTAAGATCCACAAATTGGACTTTGCACCATAAGACTATCATATTTTTTTACATCCCACAGCATTGCACGGATACATAACTAGTGTGTGTAATATATATATATATATATATATATATATTACACACAGATTAATTGACTAAATATTCATTCATATATAATTAAGTTTCAATAAATCACACAAGTAAATCATATTTCTTTAGTTATTTTGATAAGTTTGTGTTCTAAAAGATTTCTTTTTTAAATTTATCGTCATAAACAAATGTAATTCTGTGTAGTTTTGCTTTTCAAATTGCGAAGGAAAAATTCATAAAAAAAATAAACTTTCCTATTTTAAATAATTATGTTCGAGCATTTTTTAAACAAATTAAACATTGAATTTTTTTTTCATTTTAAATGTTTAATCCCTTGAACATAATTTTTAATAAATTATCTAACTTATAAAAATTGGTTACTTATATGATTTTAATAAAAAAAAACTATATATAACCGACTAAAAAGACGTTTGTAAAACTCGGAAAGCAATGGAACAAAAACGATATATACCTTGAGGCCGACAAAGAGATGCAATGTTACAAGTTATTCATATTCCATCTATTACATTGGATCATTATAAGTTTTCTTTAGAGATTTAGCATTCTTATATTCACCTTATTAATTAATATAAGTATAATCTTTATTAATTAATTAATAATATATATTGGTTTTTATTTGTCAGAAAATATGTATATATGTAGATAGAGCTTACTTCAAATGTTAACCTAAATTATTGCGTTAAGTTTATGAACCTTTTCAACCAATCATAATGCATCTTAGTATTAAGTTCTACTCTATCTAAGAATTTAATGTAAAGGGAATATGGGTAAAAAATTGTAACTCTTATATTATTAATTGAGAGTTACAAGATCCATAAAATCACATGATTTTTGCATTTTTAATATTGATCTTGTAATTTTTTTATTTTGTAATATTGATCTTCTATTTTTAATATTTATAAATTTGTTATTAGTGGAGGAGATCCGGTAGTAAAGTGTTTGTTATCGTTCAAACAAATATGGATAAAGACAATGGAAAACAACACGACATTGACAAGGTTAGTATTGTTTATGGTGACATACGGAGTTCGAGATCGGGAAGTAGAAGTAAATAATCAAAGTGAGTGCCTAGGTAATTATGAACACAAATTGACATATATGATACAAATTGACATGTATACACCCATATGAACACAAATTGACATATATGAATACTTGTAGCAATTATGAACACAAATTGAACATATATGTGAACACTTGTGGTAGTTATGAACACAAATTGAATATATATGTGAACACTTGTGGCAATTATGAA
>NC_037532.1:13906012-13908060 GCF_001531365.2 Cynara cardunculus var. scolymus
ATATATGAACACTTGTGGCAATTATGAACACAAATTGAACATATATGTGAACACTTGTGGCAATTATGAACAAAAATTGAACATATATGAACATTTGTGGCAATTATGAACACAAATAGAACATGTATGAACACTTGTGGCAATTACGAAAACAATTGAACATATACGATTTCTACTGTTTGTAACCGATGATCTTGATTGCACCTCCTCTTTTACTTAAATCCCCTTGAGCTACTATGTTCACAAATGTTTGTGAGACTATAAGGGAAATAAATTAAATTTATATATGATTAATCTCAACCCTATATTTTAAAAATCAATGGACACGATTAGTTCATAAAGTTAACACAATAATTTGACTTAACAAACGAACTTCCCCCTACGTATATATTCACTACTAGAAAACTGACCATTTCCGGCGTTGTTTCCGGTGGACTAAATCCGCCGGTAAATTTCCGGCGGACACAAAAAAAGTCAACATTCCATTGACCACCAAGGATTTCCGGCAGATTTCTTAAATACTCAGTTTAATCTTGAATTTACATCTAATTACAACATTTTACCGGCGGATTTCCGGCGGATATTTTAATTTTTTCGTTAAAAAAAGAATTAACAATTTTTCGGCGGATAAATAAATATTTTTTTTAAAAAGATATAACAATTTCCGGCGGATTTCCGGCGGCAAATAAAAAATTTTCTTAAAAAAGAATAAACAATTTTCCGGCGGATTTCCGGCGGAATATTAAATAATGTTTTTAAAAAAATTTACCATTTCCGGCGGATTTCCGGCAGAATATTAAATAATTGAAAAGAAAAAGAATTAACAATTTTCCGGCGGATTTCCGGCGGAAAATTGTTAAATTTAAAAAAAAAAAATTAACAATTTTCCGGCGGATAATTAAATAATCTTTTTAAAAAAATTTGCCATTTCCGGCGGAAAATTAAATAATTAAAAAAAATAACAATTTTTCGGCGGATTTCCGGCGGATAATTAAATAATTTTTTTAATATTAGGTTCCTATCCATATTAGAGAGAAAGAGAGAGCTTGGTTCAAATGTTAACCCAAACTATTATGTTAATTTTGTTAACCATTTTCAGCCAATCACAATTCATCTTAATATTAGGTTCCTATCCATATTAGAATTTAATGACAAGGGTACATATGTAATTTTCTTTTTTATGTAACTCCTATATCATTAATTGGGTTTACAAAATCATAAAATCTCATGATTTGTGTTAACTTATTATTAATCTTGTTATTTTTTTTAATATTGATTTTCTATCTCTAATGTTTATGAATTTATGATTGGTGGAGGAAACCCGGTAGTAAAGTTTTTGGTATCATTCAAATTGACATATACGAAAGATGATGAACATGTGTGACCATATGAACACAAATTCACATATGAGAACAGTTGATCCCAGCCGGATCTACAAGAGTTTAAAGACGAACAATTTGTAGGAGGGGGTGGATGCACTACAACAAAATTGAGTTTATAGGACACCCTCAATCTCTAAGTGTCCCAATAGACCTCTTTATAAGACTTAATTTATAGGATCAAAATATAAAATGTTCTATCTAAAGGTGTTGTAACAAGTTTATATGACACTTTTGGACGTCTTAACAAGTTTTTTATGACATTTTTAATACAAAGTGTCGCATTAGCAACTTTATATGACACTTTTGAGAAAGTGTCCTATAAACTCATTTTTTTATAGGAGACTTGTTTTTATAGGACAATTTTTCAAATAGTGTCCTATAAAGTTGATAATGGGACACTTTATCTTAAAAGTGTCCTAAAAAACTTATTACGACGTCAAAAAACGTCATCTAAACTTATTACAACATCTTTAGATAGAACATTTTATTTTTTTGGTCCTTTAAACTAAGTCTTATAAAGAGGTTGTTGGTCCCAAAGGGTCTACAAGAATACTAAACAGTTTGTAGAAGGGGGGGGGGATGAATACAAACACAATTTTCAAATTTAAAATATATATTGATAAAGAAGATCAATACAAATTTTACAAGATTGTCTGCGGAAAGATA
>NC_037532.1:13908160-13947972 GCF_001531365.2 Cynara cardunculus var. scolymus
ACTTATCTTTCCGCAAACAATCTTGTAAAATCTGTATTGATCTTCTTTATCAATATATATTTTAAATTTGAAAATTGTGTTTGTATTCATCCCCCCCCCTTCTACAAACTGTTTAGTATTCTTGTAGACCCTTTTGGGACCAACAGGTATGCCTATAGTTAAATTTTGTGATTTCTTCAACTTTGGGACAAATAAGTTAAACCTTAAGTTTATTCGTGATTCATAGGTTAAAAAGTTGAAGATTGATGGAATTTCTTCAAGATTGGTGCTTTTAGAGGAGACATATTTGTTTTTGTAAGTTTAAAAATTCGTATAAGATTAATTGTTTGTCCAAATGATGCGTTATTTATACCGATAGAAATCTCTATGAGTGTATTACAACTTTGTAGACACTTAAACCTAGTTGTAATTCTAAGTGGCTCGAAAACATTGATTTTCCAGACCTATTCTGCAGCTATACGAAATTACATTCTGTTAGTGTAAATTTTGTAATAATTCGACAAATAGCACCAATCACTGTTATTCTAGTTGCTATGAACCCCTAAGAGATATATCTTCAACTTTACTGTTTACAATAAAGTTTGGTTCAGATTCTAAGTTTTTGAAAAAGGCTTACACTTTAGGTCTATAGAAGCTGTTAGCTACTGTTTTGGTGTGTGGAATTGGATTTTTGCAAATATTGTTTAGGGCCTTAAGAATTGTTTTAAGTGTTTATTAGGTGTCCTAAGAGGTATTTTAAGCATGTTTGAATGTTCATAGACTCTTTCACAAAATAAGGCTTGTAGGCACTTGAAATTGATGAGAACTGTTATCTGAAATCGTCTAAAAGCATTCTATTAAAAGTGTAGGTAACCCGAAAGAGAGAATCGTTTATAAGCCTCAAGTATTGTGTGATCATTCTAAACTTTTCTAAGGTACGAATATCTACTTTCTTTCAATAAGTGGAAAATCGTTTGTAGTACTTATCCATTCAGTGAAATCTTGATCGTGACATACACCCACAAAAGTGGAGATGATCAAATTGGTATCCGACATTCTTTTATGTTTTATATGATGTCTTGGTTTAAAAAATTTGAGTACTTGAGAAATTCAAACCATTACTGGTATGTTTTAAGAGTCATGACCGATTTTATATAAATTGGAATCCTCAATGGTTTTATTATACTTGTTATCAAATGTTTAGTTATTGGTTTGATTATTTGAGTTTTAGTTTATTGAATTAACTTTGAATAGGCTCAATACTCGGGACATGGGTGTTGAGACGCCTCCATGATGGCTAAAATAGTCATGGTATTTTTGTAAAGGTTACGGCCAAATAGAGAATGTTGGATGCATCCTATGAATCGAATACCGGGTAGAGCCGAATACCACTTATATTGGTTACCGGATAGAGTTGAATACCAACTATATTGGTTTCCGGATATAGTCGAATACCAGATACCTCTGGTTATTGAGGGAATGTGATGGTGTAGTGCCTGACACTTCCATTCCATTACAATGCCTAATTGGACTGATCATCCATCAGGAACAATGTATTCCAATGATACGGATGGCCTTCTTACCTTGAATTTTTTAATTATATAAGTTTCAATTTTTAGAGATTTACACTTAAATTGATTTCACTTTTATCGTAATGTTTTCTTTCAGTTATTTATTTCATATATGATATTTCCTGTGTTATTATTCATTCACCGGGAAATTTTGCTCAGCTGAGGTTTGTTTTGTTTTACCTTGGCAGGTTCAGGATCTAACCTAGGGGCAGGATGAACGGTCGAGATGACTTAGGATGCTAAAAGACTAGCGGTTGAATTTAGTGCTTTTGCTATGTAATTATGTAAATATGTTAGTACTATGAATTCTGATGGTTGTAATGTTTTTTTTTTGGACTTCAAGCTCTATACTTTAAATGGTATAATATTGATCCATTTTCGGTTGTGACATGCCTCATATTAAGTTTAGTAGGATGAGGATGTTCTAGAATCAGGTGGATAGTTCTAGAATCTAATTGCTTTTTCTCATTATATATCCATATCTAATTATTAATTTCGTAAACTTATTCTATTATTTTATAATTAGAACCTTAATTATGTCTGATCAAATTTTCCTTGTTGCATTAGTTATAATGCTGCCAAGCAATCAACCCAGATGAAGGGGTAGGACCTAGAGAAATCAAATAGAGCAACATGATAAAACCAATCCTCCTCCTTCAATTCCATATGATCCTAACTTAACGGCAACTATTCAACAAGTTGTCGCAAATATGATCCCTTCTATAGTAGCTCACATAGTGGAGGCTCTTCGTCAGACAAATGAAATACCTCCTATAAATACGGTAGATACTGGGACTAGAGTACAAGGTCAAGGGTTTAATTAGAAAACTGATCAGTCTGAAATTCATGTTTGGCTCGAGCTGTTTAATAGACAAAAATTACAAATCTTCTCTTATGTCACTAACCCTATAGATGTAGAGAATTGGATCCGACATCTAGAGAAAATTTTCAAGGTTTTAGGTTTTCCTAAATAGTATAAAGTAGGTTTGGCTTCGCATAAACTCAAGGAAGATGCTCACAATTGATGGGAGTCTTGGACTTAAAGCAATCCTATAGCTGAAACTCTTATTTGGAATCAGTTTAAACAAATTTTCTTTCATCATTACTTCAAGACAGCCAAAAAAAGATATGTATAACCGAGAGTATGCTACTATTCAACAATAAGAAGATGAATCTATTGCAGATTATCAAAATTGATATCCACGATTAGCTTGGTATGTCAGAATCACGACATGTACTATACAACGCCAGGTCGACAAGTTCAAGTGAACTCTGAACCATCGATATAAAACTCAGCTTCTGAATCATTAGTTTAAATCAGTTATTCAAGTTGCAGACAGAGCGAAAAACATCGATCGGGCTCGAAAAGAAAGTTACTCTTTGAAATCAGATTCTGGAAAGAAACGAGGTCGTGATGTACGGTATGGTAGTCCATATATCAGATCTTTGGGTTGCTCAGTCTCAGGGAAATCTTCTAATTTCAGATCGTCAATATCTTTTCAAGGAACATCTAGTAAGGAATCTTCTAATATCAATCCTCCTTAAAAGTGCAAAGAGTGCAGTATTACACATTGACTAGGTTAGTGTTTATGAATGACCGGAGCCTGTTATAATTGTGAACAGAAAGGACATTTGGCCCGAGACTGTAAACAGAGTCAACATACAAGGCAAATGAGAAAGGGAAGCAGTCCACAGTTGGTAGATGAGTATTTGCCTTGCAAATAGACAAATCTACTACTGGTATGGTGTCCGGTACGCTTAATTTATGTGGCATATCTGTGTATGTATTATTTGACGGGTGCAACCCACTCAATTATGTCTGATACTCTAGAGGACCATTTGAGACCTTCTGAGAAATTAACCGAGACTCCACTACATATTACTACTCTAATGGGTAGTTCAGTTTGCATTTTGTCTGAATTTGTAAACTGTCCTCTATTGATTGTGGATTGTGTCCGGGAAGTGAGTTTACTTCCTATGTATATGAAATATTTGTGTCTCATTATCGACACGGATTGGTTGTCCAAACATCGAGTAACCATTGAATGTGATACAAAGAGGAGCATTTTCGGAGATCTGAGTCAACCCGGTAGCATCTATCAAGGAGTTGAAGCAAAGCAGAGAACCAAAGTTGTATCTTCTTTTTCAATTAGATCTTTTGCATGGCAAGGATCTGAAGGCCAACACTACAATATCTCGATCAGGTATCGCTCGAACTTGGATGTATTCCTATAGTGAATTAATTTACAGACATGTTTCCATAGGAAACTCCTAGACTCCCTCCCAATAGGGAAGTAGTTAATTATTGACTTAATTCCAGGAGATGCTCCAATATTAAAATAGCCATACCAAATGGCTCCATCGGAAATGAAGGAGATAAAAGCACAGATACAATATTTGATGAATAAGGGATACATACGTCCTAGTGTATCACCATGAGGAACTTCAGTTCTTTTTGTGAAAAAGAAAGACAGGTCAATACGGTTATGCAATGACTACCGTGAGCTAAATAAGGTGACGATACGTAATAAAATTTCCTCTTCTCCGTATTGATGATTCATTTGATCAACTTCAAGGAGCAAAATTATTTTCTAAGATTGATCTTAGATCAAGATATCATCAGTTACGTGTCCAAGAACAATATATTCCAAAAACAACTTTTTGAACTCGATATGGCCATTTTGAATTCGTTGTCATGCCATTTGGGTTAACTAAATCTCATGTTGTTTTCATGCACCTAATGAACCGAGTCATTTTAAAGATTATTTAGACGAGTTCATTATAATTTTCATCGATGATATAATGATGTATTCTAAGTCTAATGTTGATCATGCTAACCATCTTCGTATTGCTTTTGGTATTCTTCGACAAAACCAGTTATAGCTAAACTCTCTAAATGTCAGTTTTGGTGTTAGATCAGGTATCTTTTCTTGGTCATATTGTTTCTGCTGATGGTATTAAAGTCGACCCTGCCAAAGTCAAGGTTGTGGCTAATTGGCCAAAACCGACTAATATATCCGAAGTTTTATGGGTCTGGTAGGATATTACCGACGCTTTGTTGAAAACTTTTCTCGGATCAGACTGCTTTTAACTAAACTCCTCCGAGAAGGAGTTAAATTTGAATGGGGTTCGGATCAGCAACAAAGTTTTAAATTTCTGAAACAACAATTGATCATAAATCCAGTCTTATCTTTTTCTTTTTTTTTTTTGATTAACCTGGATATCCAACCCACTATGCGAGCCGACTAATCCCAGGGCGACCACCTACTTTGCAGACAGCCTGAAGTCACCGCATTTGAACCTTCATGGCCGCAAGGGGATTTTTATTCCTCCTTGGATTTGAACCTGAGACCTCCTAGTACTTTTGACCTTTGGAGCCAAGCTCAAACCAATCAAGCACCACCCTTGTGGTTCAATCTTATCTTTACCATCTGGGCCAGGTGGTTTTCATATCTATAGTTCCTCCCAAACTGGTCTAGGATGTGTACTTATGCAAAATGGAAAAAGTTATAGCGTATGCATCATGACAACTAAAGTCGTATGACGTAAACTACCGTTCACATGACTTGGAGCTAGCTGTAGTTATCTTCGCACTTAAAATCTGGTGTCATTACTTGTATGGAGAATCTTGTGACATCTTCACTGATTAACAAGAGTTTAAAGTATATCTTCTCTCAGAAAGAAATCAACATGCGTCAGAGGCGTTGGCTATAACTTCTGAAGGATTACGATGTCTAGATCCACTATCATATGCACAAAGCGAATGTAGTCACATATGCATTAAGTCGCAAAAATGTGGGTCTATTTCTTGTTTTACTACTCAATCTCACTTGATTTTCGAGTTTGAAAAGTTAGGTATTGATTTTTATCCAAATTCTAATAAATTGATTTTGGCTAGCCTTTCAATTGAGCCAAATTTGATTTCACGAATTAAAAAGGGCAAGCAAAATGATGGTGGCATTTGGTCTCTTGTTCAGAAACTTGAAAATGATCCAAATTCTAAATTCGAGTCAATGACCAAGGTATAGTTTGGTTCCATGATCATTTTATGTGTACCTGGTGATCCTGAACTAAAAGAAGTTGTATTGAATGAAGCCCACAATTCTTCTTTCTCAATTCATCTGGGTTCTACCCAAATGTACCATGATTTGAAATGGGATGAAATGAAAAGAAATATTGATGAATACGTTGCAAAGTGTTTGACCTGTCAGAATATCAAAATTGGAGATTAAAGAGTCAGCGGTCTTTTACAGCTTTTAGAGATACCTGGAAATGGGAACATACCTCTATGGACTTTGTTACAAGAGTACCAAAGACATAGAAACGTCCAGATGCAATTTTTGGTAGTTGTGGACTATTTGACAAAGTCTTTGCATTTCTTAGCTATTTGGGAAACTTTTTCGGTCAGCCAATCATCTGAATTATTTCAGAAAGAGATCATCAGACTTTATGGCACTCCTATCTCAATAACATATGCCAGAAATTCGCGGTTCCACCTCACGGTTCTGGAAGAGTTTTCACCAGGCCTGGGATACACAACTTAACATGAGTTCAACTTTCCATCCTCAAACGAATGGACACACTGATCGGACGATACAAACCCTAAAAGATATGTTTCGTGCTTGTATTCTAGAGTGGTCTGGCAGTTGGCGCAAATATCTTTATCTGGTTAAGTTTTCATACAATAACAGTTATCAATCCAGTACTGGTATGGCTCCAAATGAAGTTCTCTATGGTCGTAAATATCGGACACCTATCTGCTGGAATGAAGTAGGCGAAAGGGCAATTGGAGGACCTGAATTAGTTCAAATCACAATTAAAAAATTTATGGTCGTCCGTCAAAAAATGAAAGAAGCTATATTGCATCAAAAAAGTTATGCGGATTGGCACCATAGGCCATTGGAATTTTAGTCAGGTGATCATGTTTTTCTTAAAGTTTTTCTGTTACGGGGTACATGTCATTTTAGAGTTGAAGGAAAGCTTAGTCCATGTTATATTTGGACCGTTTGAAGTATTAGAGTGAGTAGGTGACGTAGCGTATCACCTTGCGTTACTTCTCCATTTGGCTCATATTCATAATGTTTTTCATGTGTTGGTGCTTCATGGTTACCAATACCATCCGTTGCATGTCATCAATTATCTTCTTGACAACATGGAGTCAGATTTATCTTATGTTGAGGAGCCCGAAACTATTATCGGGTGCGAAGAAAGAATAATGCATAATCAATCAATTCCATTCCTTAAAGTCATGTGGCGGGATCATTCTGAAAGTGAAGCAACATAGGAGACGGGGAAATACCAATGATAAAGCAATATCCGCAACTTTTTGAAGGTACATAAATTCATAGCTCTAACTCGATTTCAGGGATGAAATCCTTTTACGGAGGGAAGAATTATAATACCCTGTATTTGGTAAATCTAATCTCGTGAACAAAAACCAATTTGTGTTCAAATGTGCAATTGTGCTTTAGTTTTTCATACCTTAGTCTTTAAGAGTCTTTCATTAGGCCAAGTTCGTTATGTAATATTCATTTGAGTTCTAAATTGGTTGAAACAATCTTGGTTAGGACCAAAATTGTAAAGGAATTGTCAAGGTAGGATTATATTGCAAATAAGCATAAGATCAAGGGTAAGATAGTAAATATATATATAGGGGCTTAATCAAATGAGAACTTAATTGTTTGTGGTAACTGTGAGATCCAATCTCAACCACACATCCTAATAATCAATGGTTAAAATTGAAAGGAATCTTAAATAATGTAATTCCAAAATTAGATTAATGACATTTAATGAGATAATATAAAAAAGGGCAAGATAGTCATTTTTTTTAGTTATTGAGCCGGATTTGAGCGCGCGCTGCAAATCCGTTAATATTCTTTATATAAAATTTCAATTCGAATTTGATTGCTTTTGGAGAACGATTTCCCTAAACCCTAGAGGTGATCACAAGTGGAAAACTATACATAATCGATGGATGCTAACGAAAGATTAAGAATTTACATCATTTTGATAATCATATTGTGATACATTGTGATTACATTTAGTATTRATCATAATCTTGTCTGGTCAAAGTTCTGTTTTGTTGTGTTTTTCAAYAGTACCCTTGAATCTTTGATCAGATAACTAATAAGCATAAACTAATGTGATACATTGTGATAAAAAATATCATTTGCTGTTCATTAGCCCCACTTTCAAGTAGATTACCATGAAGTCACTTTACTGTAAACTAAAGTCAAATTATAGTGCCAAATTATTAAGGTCTCTCCAAACAGTGGAGAAAATAGATATTATTTTCCTTTGTGAGGAAGGTATGCTGAGCATGTAGATTTTATGCTTTATGTCTACAAATGAATGGTGCAAACAGTATCCGAATTATAGTTCATATCATACCCTRATTCTCAGTTTTTGAGTTAGAGCATCTCCAACAAATTTGCTATAATTTAACCACAATAGAGAAGCAAGAGTCAAAAGTCTCCAAAAAATTCCAACAGTTTCCTTTGTTTGCTTACTGCTTTCCTGGCTTGAGGTTTACCGCCTGTCTTCTTTGCTTATTGAATACTGGTACCGTTGCATATGAGGAGAGTTCTTAAGGTATCTCTAGCCTTCACAGTCTTGGTGTTGTATGGTAGGAAATCACTTGATGATATAACTTGCATCAAGTGTGATAATTTCGTAAGACTTGGTCTTTACTCTTATTCCAGCTTAACGAATAAGAAGCAATGGATGGTAAGTAGTGTCCTTTCACTAATAAGCATGAACTGATACAAAACAGTAAGATGTACCACATGTTACCACAGACATAGGTACCACATGTGTTTGCATAAATACATTCCCATTTCCAAACTGTTTGCACAGACACATTAATCATTGTGGTATCCATGACTGTTTTAGGTACCACACGAAACCACAACCTTTGGGGAATGAGAATGTAACTATGAAACCAAAACARTAAGATGTACCACATGTTACCACARCTATAGGTACCACATGTGTTTGCATAGATACATTCCCATTTCCAATCTGCTTGCACAGACACATTAATCATTGTGGTATCCATGAYTGTTTTAGGTACCACATGAAACCACAACCTCCATAACCTCCATAACATCTACATTTTCTTCATGAGAATTGACATCTACACTATCKTCATGAGAATTGACATGAATTGAAGAATCAATAGGATTTTTACCATTGTTCTTCATTACGTGATCAACCTCCAGGAGGAAATTTTTGCAGAAAACACTTATTGATTTCACATTCTTAAATATTATGGATAAAATCTTCAGCAAATATGTGTGATTCCATATGATTATTCAGAATCATAATCATGTTTACACACGGATTATTTTTTTTTTTTGAATTTATTTCACTGATACATATTAATCTTTAATTTATGAATGTAAATCAATATTAATTATTTTTTTGAAACGGTTCTATTTTAAAAATTAAAATTTAAACTTAATTAAGGAATTGACTAACATACCCTTTTAATTTGATTTTAATTGTATAATTAATATATTAAAATGATTGATTGAGATTGGCCCTCACAGTTACCACAAACAACTCAGTTCTCCCTTGAACGAGGCCCCCATATATATATATATATATATATATATATATATATGAAATTGTTATTTTTTTAAATAGGATTTTCTTTCTCTCTTTCTAACTCTCTCGATCTCTCCTACCTCTCTCTAGAAAACCAAATCTCATCTCTAAACCTAAAAATTTCTTGCTAAATCTTTGAGTTTTTGAGGAATTGATGTTATAATTGGAACTAGGAGCTCAAGATAAGGTATGTATATAGTTAATTTTTGTGATTTCTTCAAGATTGGTGATGTTAGAGGAGGTAGATTCATTTATGTAAGTCTAAAAATTCGTATAAGATCAACTGTTTGTCCAAATGAGGCGTTATTTATATTGATAGAAATTCCTATGAGTGTACTATAACTTTGTATTTACACCTAAACCGAGTTCTGATTCTAAGTGGCTCGAAAACATTGATTTTCCAGGACCTGTTCTACAACTATACGAAATTATGTTTTGTTAGTGAAAATTTTGTAGTAACTTGACCATTGCACCAATCACTGTGATTCTAGTTGCAATGAACCCTTAATAGATATATCTACAACTTTACTGTTTACAAGAAAGTTTGGTTCAACTTCTACGTTTTTGAAAAAGGCTTACACTTTAGATGTATAAAAGTTGTTAACTACTGTTTTGGTGTATGGAATTGGATTTTTGAAAATTTTGTTTAGGGTCCTAAGAATGGTGTTACATGTTTGTTAGGTGTCCTAATAGGTATTTTAAGCATAAATGTTATAGACTCGTTCACAATATAAGGCTTGTAGGCACTTGAAATTGATGACAATTGTTACTGAAAATTGTCTAAAAGCGTTCTATTAAAAAGTGTAGGTAACCCTATGAGGAGAGAACCATTCATAAGCGTCAAGTATTATATGATCATTCTAAAACATCTTCAAGGTACGTATATCTACTTTCTTTCCATATGTGGATAATCAACTGTAGTGAAATTCCATTCCATGAGAAATCTTGATCATGACATACACCCACAAAAGTGGAGATGATCAAATTGGTATATGAGATTGGTTTAAAAATTTTGTTTACTTGAGAAATTCAAACCATTATCGGTATGTTCTAAGACTCATGACCAATTTTATGCAATTTGGAATCCTCAATGGTTTTATTAGACTTGTTATCAAATGTTTAGTTATTGATTTGATTATTTGAGTTTGAAAGTATTGAATTAACTTTGAATAAGCTTAATACTCAGGGCAAGGGTGTTGAGACGCCTCCATGATGGCTAAAATAGTCATGGCATTCTCGTAAAGGCTACGTTAAGCCAAATAGTGAATATTAGATGCATCCTATGAACCGAATACCATGTAGATCCAAATACCAGTTATATTGGTTACCAGATAAAGCCAAATACCACTTATATTGGTTATCAGATAGAGACAAATACCAAATACCTCTAGTTACCGGGAATGTGATGGTGTAGTGTCTGACACTTCCATTCTGTTATGACTTCTGATTGGACTGATCATCTATCAAGAACAATGTATCCTAATGATACGGATGACCTTCTTACCTTGAATTTTTTAATTATTTAAGTTTCAATTTTTAGAGATTTACACTTAAATTCATTTCACTTTTATCATAATGTTTCCTTTCAGTTATTTATATCATATATGATATTTCTTGTGTTATTATTTGTTCATTAGGCAATTTTGCTCAACCGAGGTTTGTTTTGTTTTACCTCGCAGGTTCAGGATCGAACCTAGGGGTTGGATTAACGATCAAGATGGTTTAGGATGCTAAAAGACTAGCAGTTGAATTTAGTGCTTTTGCTATCTAATTATGTAAATATGTTAGTGCTATGAATTCTGATGGTTGAAATGTTTTCCTTTTGGAACATCCAGTAGAGCTCTGTACTTTAAATGGTAGATCTTTGATCCATTTTCGGTTGTGACATGCCTCATCTTAAGTTTAGTAGGAAGGAGGATGTTACAAGTGAAACAGTGAATGTGTTCATAAATGAATGATGTTTCTGAAATCCAATAGGTTACCAAACAAGTTCATAAGTTACATCACAAACTTCAATATTTAATGGACTGTTACATCACAAAAATATAGCTAAAATCATGGAATTTTGTAACCTCCATTTAAATTCCTTAGAGTAATACAAGAAAACAAAATAAAGTTACCAAATCGTCCTTCACAATAAATACAATGTGATGTATGAACCATGACATTAGATGAATTCCTATTGGTCCAAAGAGTTAATATTGTTAAAACAAATAGATTGGTTAACAAAAGATCTTACCTATATATAGGTGGGTTTTTTTTTGTTAACCCAATATAAGATATTAACTTTATGAACACATCACATCCCTTCATCTTAAAAATCTATGGATGAGATTAATCATGGAACAATTAATTTTAATTTCACTATTAAATTAGAAAACATAGGTGAACATTAGGGACAGGAGTATTTCTAGAAAATATATCAAATATAACGTTGCCATCGGTTAAGACCCGTTAATTTCTCCTTATTGCAATCGAAACTGTCTCTACTCTCCAATCTTGTCTTCGACTATTGCTTCACTGTAATCCAATTCATGATCGAGTTCCAAAATAATAGCAGATTTAGGAGGATTTGGTAACAACCAATTAAAAGGTAAGGTAAGAATTTCTAGGGTTAGGGTTGTCAATCTTGTATTTAACCTCTATAATGTTTTGATTGTCGATCACCAGTGAGGAAGAAAAGTGAGACAATAATGATAAAATCATATTTCCAAAACTTCAAGAACACAATCGACAACCTAATCGATGTGGGATGCCTAAATTCAAAGGGGCAAATCAATGGAGGTTGAGAGATTGAATGGGGGGGAAGATGATTGGTAGCAATTTATTATCACCTGATGAACCTGAGGGTATAATATTTGAATGGTGTATTCTAATTTTACAATTGTTATTATTTAGAAGAAAATTCTTTTGTTTAAGATGTTTATCACTGATTCTTAGGAACTGAATATAATGCATGTGTTTTTGAAAACATCCTATTCAACCTTAAAACCTTTGCTTGGTAGCTAAAGGTGCATATGCTCTAGATGAAACATTGTTGTCAATTCAAGCTTCTGTGTTCATAGATAAACACTTTTACCAATGTTCATAAGAGAATATTGATGATGAAGGAGCAGTGTTCCCTAATTTTCACAAGAGAACCTCCTGTAGAGACTATTACTTAAGATCAATGTTCACAAGGACACATTGTATGTGATCTTATCACATGGGATCCATGTTCATAAGAGACCTATGTATTAACTCTTATCATATATGAACATTCTTCATAGGTGATATTTTGTGTCAATGTAATTCTTATATAGGCTTTCACCTATCGACAACAATATCATTCAATGATATCCTTGACATGATAATAAATTTCATTCATCATAATGGGCTCATTATTGGAAGGTGTTAATCTATCAATAGTTGTTCATTAGTATTATGATATGCTAAATGCTAATTTGTCCTTCAAATTTAGAACTTTTATTAGGTGGTTGATAGAGCCCTCGATATATATGAAAACGTGTGGTCACTTTAAATTTATTTGTTCATAGATGAACACTTATCACATAGAACTAACAGAACAGTGCTCAACCATGTTCATGAGAGAACATTGTGCATGATGAAAAAGTGTTCTCCAGTGTTCATAATAGAATAGTGTGTAACAACTCATTTCATAGAACCATGAGCATAAGAAAACACTGAATGAAATCTGATCACATATGAACCATGATCATAAGAGAAAATTCATGAAATCTCACCATATATTAACAGTCTTTATAAGAGATCATTGAATAAATGTATTATGGATATAGGATTTTGTTGGATTTATGTGCAAGGAACAAGACTGTTCGGTGTTAACTATATTACTTATTGCATATGAATCTATGGGGTCACACACAAAGAGCAATAATGATACCAATTAAATAATATATATGTGATATATTATGATTCAATCAAAAGGAGTAAAAGTTTATTTCACAATTATTTGGCTAAGTGAGTTGAAATAATGTCTAAGAAATAAAATGAGAAAATTAATTATATCCATGTGATTAATTAATTAAAGGTTTTATTATTTAAAAAAGTTTAAATAATATTAAATGGGCCAAGTTAGTTTAATTAGATTAAACTAAAAAGAAAAGGCTTAGGATTCATATGATGAAAAAGCCCACGAAAGTGGTTATAAAAGGAATAGGGCTAACCACAAGGGTGGTGCCTGATTGGTTTGAGATTGGCTCTAAAGGTCAAAAGTACCACGAGGTCCCATGTTCAAATCCAATGAGGAACAAAAATCCTCTTGTGGCCACGGAGGTTCAAATACGGTGACTCCGGGCTATCTGTAAAACAGGTGGCCACCCTGAGATTAGTCGGCTCGCATAGCGGGTTGGATATCCAGGTTAATAAAAAAAAAGGAATATGGTTTAGGAGATTAGGGTTTAACCTAATCTCCTCCTCCCTTCTCTCAAAACCGGTGCCCACTATGATTGATTTTCAGCCAAGAAGAGGAAGACAAATTCAGTTTTAATTGAAGTACGGACTAGCATCCGACTGGTGTCGCTCATGTGGATACCGATAGAGGCGTTTTTGCATGGATGCTTGATTCTACATCAGTTTCTTCCAGATCTAAAAGGTAAGATTCAGATCTTATCATTCTTAATTTTATCTTTTGGTTGATCTATTATACTCAATCGGATCTTGGCTTTTGGAAATCATTTTACATAAAGTTTTTGTTTTTCTGTTACGTTTATTTATGTTGTATGGATAAAAAGGTTTTAAACATACCCTAGATTTCCAACAGTGGTATCAGATCCACTTTTGAGAAGATGGATCATTGGTGAAATTTTTGATTAATTATTTTTTGTTGTTTGAATACAACAAATTGAAATAATCAAATATTCAAAGTTTCATAAATATTGTTGATATTTATGAAGAGACTTGTTTTTATTGTATGTTGTTCTTCATGACTATGATCATGCATAATTAGCCATGAATCAAGCCGTTTTTTTGTTTATATTATTGATATAAATCGTTGGTCTATATTGTTGATATAAATCGTTTTTGTATATTTACTTATGCATAGCCGTCTTAGCTCTTTTGACCTATGATTGTGATTGATTGCCTTATTTATTTAATTTTATTGGCAATTTGATGTCATATGTAATTTTAATTATTGGCAATTTGGGTGCCATTTGTCATTTAAATTTCTAGATTAACCTTCGATTTGATAATAGTGTATTTTCTTTAAATTGTAAGTATAGATAGGATCTTTATATTTTTCAATTGTAAAATCACCAAAGATGAAGGTTGAAGGTTTGGGGAGATCGAAGATGGCGGCCAACACAAACGCAAAGAAAAAGGTTTTTTGTCCCTAGCTTGACCATCAATTTTATGTTGGCTCATAAACCGATTTAGGTTGGGCTTGGCTACGCGCATATATATATATATATATATGTGTGTGTGTGTGTGTGTGTATTTTATTGATTGTCAATAATTGTTGATTGTATGCATTTTGATATAATTGTTAATTATATTTATATCAAAAGTTTTTGGAAAATAAATAAAACACAAGATTGAGTATAATAATTTTTTTTAACTCAAAGTCATTATTTCCAAGGAAATCAAGTTAAAATTAGTTTTAACAAACCATGTCACGAATTTTTGGATGCATGCAAATTTTCGCAACACAATTTTGTAAACTACTGATTATACAAAATAATACCCTTTTAAATTTTAAGTCACACCATCCAATCGTTAGGATACTTGGCACTGTAATTTTTAGGTAGCGGTAAGAGCCAACCATATTACAGTTTCAAGGTGATAAATTGCGCTCTGGTAAGACCTATGCCAAATTGTCATAATCCTAAATTGGACGACTTAACCGACTCCCTGATAAGACCTAACCTCGGGGTCAAGATGGGACTAAACATGCCAATTGGACACTAGATGTCCAAGAGTCTCATAAAGATCTAAGAATCATATTAAGATACAATTGGTACCCGCTATCTACCCGTTAAACTTATTGTTATGTACATGATCAACAGAGCATAACAATAAATTTAACGCAGATCTTAGCCTTTATAAAATTAAAAACATAAGGGTAATATAGATGAAATTTATTTTGTAGATGTCGATCACACCCTAACAATTTGTCACTCCGTTCTCTGTTGGAGAAGGAGAAATTGAACGGTGCAGATTTTCTTGATTGGCATCGTAACTTGAGTATAGTCCTCAAGCATGAAAAGAAATTGCACGTTCTTGATGCCCCCTTACCTGAAACTAGATATCGCCACTGCTTCCATTTGTAATGCTTGGATTAAAAAGTATGATGAGCAGGGTGAAATAGCATGCCTTATGCTTGCAAGTATGATTCATGACCTCCAGAGGAACATGGAAACTCATGAAGCATATCAAATGCTTGAGGAGCTAAAGAAAATGTTTCAACAACAAGCCAAGTAGGAACTTTTTGAGACTGCCAAATCGTTCCATGCATGTAAAATGGAAGAAGGTTAATCTGTTAGCTCGCATGTCTTGAAAATGAAGAGCTACATTGATCAGCTGGAAAGGATTGGATCTCCATGGGCACACACTTGGCTATCATGTTGATTCTCAACTCTTTGCCTAAATCGTATGACCAGTTCATTTTGAACTATAATATGCAAATGAAAGAAATCTATCTCAAAGTTGCATTTGATGCTCAAAACTGCTGAGAAGAAAATTTCAACCAAAACTCTAACAGTTTTGGTGTTAAGGGAAGGTCACATCAAGAAGAAGTCGCATGCTAATGTAAAGGGAAAAGACAAAGGCAAAATTGTTTCCCCTCAAACCAAGAAAAAGGAAAACCCTGTTAAGGATGCCAATTGTTACCTTTGTGGTAAGAAAGGTCATTGAAGGAGAAACGGTCCTGCCTACCTTGCTAAACTGAAGAAAGAGAAAGCTGGAGAGTCCAGCAAATCAGTTATCTATGTGATAGAAATTTATGATTTTTCATCAAATTCCTGGGTACTTGATACTGGTTATGGAACTCACATTTGTAATAATGTGCAGGAAATGAGAAAAAGCAGGAAACTGAAACAAGGTGACTTGGATTTGTTCGTTGGCAATAAAATACGTGCTCCTATTGAAGCCATCATTAGCTATGAGCTGAAATTACTAAGTGGTCTTACTTTAATATGGGACAATTGTCCTTATGCTCCAAGTATTTATGTTGGAATTATTTTAGTTTCCCATTTGAGACAATCAGGTTTTATACCTGCTTTTACAGACTATGGTATTTCGATTAATAAAGATACCTTGTTTTATTTTGATGTTATTCCTCATAATGGTATTCATGAAGTTGTTTTAAATGATGATGTCTCAAATAGTAAATATGTATATACCTGTGATGCCAAAAGATTTAAGCCTGACTTAAAAAAAATCATATCTATAGCACTGTCGTCTTGGCCACATGAACAAGAATCGCATAGCCAAGCTCCAGGCTGACGAAATTTTGGAATCAACCGGCTCTGAGTCGTTTGATGCATGTGAGTCTTGTTTAAGTGGAAAGATGACTAAAGCCCCTTTCACTAGTCAAGGAGAAAAGGGGTGAAGGATCTGTTAGGACTCATACACACTGATGCATGTGGGCCTTTTAGAACCATGTCAAGAGATGGTAAAAAGCTACTTCATCACTTTTACCGACGATTTCAATCGATATGGTTTTATCTACTTGATGAGACATAAACATGAATCCTTTGAAACGTTCAAAGCCTTCCAAAATGAAATAGAAAATCAACTTGGTAAAACCAAAAACTATTTGATATGATCGAGGTGGTGAATATATGAGCCAAGAATTTGTAGATCATCTAACAAAACGTGGAATTATCTCACAATTCACTCCACCTGAAACTCCACAACATAATGGTGTGTCTGAGAGAAGAAATCGAACCTTACTTGATATGGTTTGATCTATGATGATCCAAACTACCTTGCCTCTATTCTTTTGGGGTTATGCCTTAGAGTCTGCAAGACACATACTCAATATGGTTCCAACTAAGAAGGTAAATAAGACACCATACGAGTTGTGGCATGGGCTAGCTTTCAAGTTTTCTTACTTGAAGGTCTGGGGTTGCAAAGCCTACGTATGACATGAGACTCTAGAAAACTAGAATCCAGGACGATCAAGTGTATTTTTATGGGATATCCTAAAGAAACGATGAGATACTATTTCTACAACCCCACCTAGAACAAAGTATTTGTTTCTCGGGGTGCTGAGTTATTAGAGAAAAATCTCGTATTACAAGAAGCAAGTGGGAGCAATGTAGATCTCAAAGAAGTTCGAGAACCACAAAATACACCTTTTAACAACACTAGTGAACAACGTGTTGAGCCCGAGCACTCGACTGTTGAGGGACAACATAAAACACATGTCATTTGTAGATCTGATAGGATTTACAAAAAACCCGAGAGATATGGCTTTCTTGTGTCTATTGAGAAAGCTGAACTAGGGGATCATTGTGAACCTGCTATTACCAAGAAGCTGTATCGGATGTTGAATCCGACAAGTGGCTTGAGGCCATGAATGCCCGATGCAATCCATGAAAGACAACCAAGTTTGGAACTTAGTTGACCTTCCACACACAACAATACTATTTTGTTTAAATGGGTCTTCAAGAAGAAGACTGATATGAATGCAAAAGTACATAGCTTTAAGGCTTGACTCATGGCGAAAGGTTTCAGGAAAACTCATGGTATTGACTATGAGGAAACCCAACGTTAAAGATACTAGGATACTTATTTCCATAGTTGTATACTATGATTATGAGATATGAAAAATGGATGTCAAGATCTCTTTCCTAAATCGTCACCTAAGCGAGGACGTATATATGGTGCAACCGGAAGGGTTTGTGAATCCAAAGTACCCTAAAAAGGTGTGTAAGCTTCAAAGATCCATTTATGGATTGAAACAAGCATCTAGGAGCTGGAATCTTAGGTTTGATGAGAAAATTAAATATCATGGTTTTGCTCAAAATCAAGATGAGCACTATGTTTACATTAGAGCTAGTGGGAGCACTTTAGTCTTTATAATCTTGTATGGTGATGACATACTACTCATTGGAAATGATATTCCAACCTTGCAAGACATTAAAACTAGTCTTGGAGAATGTTTTGCCATGAAAGATCTAGGAGAAGCAACATATATCCTTGGAATCAAGATCTATAGGGATAGATCAAAGCGGCTAATAGGTCTTAGTCGAAGTACATACATGATAAAATCTTGAAACGGTTCAGGATGCAAGACTCCAAACGTGGAGCCCTACCAATGCAACATCGTATTAGCTTGAGCGAGTCTCAATGCGCTACTACACTTGATGAGGTGAAATGTATGAATGGAATTCCTTATGCTTTTGCTATTGGGTCCATCATGTATGCCATGTTATGTACTAGACCTGATGTGTCATATGCTTTGAGTTTGACTAGTAGATATCAAAAGAATCCAGGTGAATGTCATTGGACTATTGTAAAGAATATTCTTAAGTACATGCGAAGGACTAAAGATATGTTCTTGGTTTACGGGGGTTTAGATGAGGAGCTCAGCTTAGGAAGTTGTCTGGATAAGGAAGTTCATGGTTGAACTCGACATAGTACCCAACATTGAAAAACCTATAGAGATGTACGGTGACAATCTTGGTGCTTTGGTGCTTGCAAAAGAACCAAGAGTACATAAAGGCAGTCGACATATTCTATGAAAATTTTATTATATTCGAGAAGTTTTCTATACAAATGAGATTAGTGTTCTTAAGGTTCATATATATCATAATCTAGCAGATCCGTTTACAAAGTCTATGCCTCTTGCTAAGCATGAAGAACACACTAGAGGTATAAGACTTCTTTTCTCTAGTAGTGTGTTTGATTTGTAAATTATAGTATTTGGATATTTGGAACATAAACAATATTATTTACGGTTATTGATATATTTGGTATGATCATCTTCATCAAATATTATTGTGTTTTGTATTGGCATGTTTAATCCATGATTAACTGTTGGTTATTCTAAACTTCCATAGCCAGTCATGTTATGCGAATAACTATCAATTAAGACTAATGTAAATGTTGGTAGATATTCATTGTTGGTGAATATGTCTTGTTGAGAACCAAATTCACGTGTATTCACTGTTGGTGAATATTGGTTTGACCCAACCTCAAGATGTTACTTCATGGATCTTCGTTATCGGTGAATCTTGAAAATGATTGTGTTTGTATATCCTTAGACCTAAGATATATGTTGGTATTAGAATGAGTGGATTATTATGTTTTGAGGTATTCATACGTTGTTCTGAATAAGACAGTTAAAAAGGCTATTATTGGATATAGTGTGAATCTCACAATAATCGCATATAGTCAAGATGGAATTTGTTTCTCTACTAGCTGAGAGTATGATATCACTAGGCCCCTTGAAGAATCGAATAGATATAAGTGTATGGCCATACCCAAACGACATTGACAGTTGCTCAATCTAGTTTGATGATCATATTCGAGTTCTAGATCAAGAAACCTATCATTGAACTAATATGAGGATGATTAGATCCATGCCTCAAGTTCAAATTGATATCAGTAACAAAGGGACATAATAGAAAATATCATTGTACAAATGAATGTATGTTTTATAGAAACTAACATCCGTATGTAGTTAGGGGCTGTGGTGTGTTGCTAGACGCTTACCGCAGTCTATATAGTTAAGAAGCCTTGAACCATGCACAAGTGAGAGTTTGTTGGATTTATATGCAAGGAACAAGACTGTTCGGTATTAACTATATTACTGATTGGATATAAACCTATGGGCTCACACACAAAGAGCAATAATGATACCAATTAATATATATATATATATATATATGATATATTATGATTCAATCAAAAAGAGTAAAAGTTTATTTCAGAATTATTTGGCTAAAATGAGTCAAAATAATGTCTAAGAAATAAAATGGGGAAATTTACTATATCCATGTGTGTTGGTCCCAGCTGGATCTACAAGAGTTTGTAGGTAGCAATTTGTAAAAGGGGGGGTGAATATAAATGCAACACTTTCGTTTAAAAAAAATTATATATTGATAAAGAAGATCAATACAAATTTTTCAGATTATTTGCGGAAGAGATAGGATACATAACCTATCTAAACAATCTAAGATACACACAAAATTATAGATAACAATAAGAAAAGACTTGCTACAAGAAATAAGATAAGAAGTAATGTGTTCTTCACTTGTTAAAGTGGGTCTTTCTCTTAGACAAAGAGTAAAGAGAGAAGTATCTTCTTGGGTAAGTTTAGAGGATGAAGAAGTGTAACTGAGAAGAGAACTACTTAGCTATTTATACCCATTACATTAAATACATTCTAGAAGGTACAAAGCACGTGGCAAGCTCTTAGAAAAGAGCTTGTCCTTTATTGTAGATATACAATATTTTGTCCATATATGAATAGTCTTCTTTTATAAAGTAGGTAAGCACGTTTGGAGACAGAAGAGTGACTCTGTACTGTATTATACTTAGGAAGGTATGGGGTTTGTCCTTTGTGTACAAAATGACAAGACAAACTAATCTTTCTCGACAAGATTTATTTGATCCCTGAACACTGGAATGACGCTGAAAGTCTCATCAGTGTTCATTGAATCTTGTGCAGATTTCACATTTGTGTACACGAGCTTGTTATCACTGAAAACTGCTTCAGATCACGAACTTGCTAATCTCTAAATCTTCAATTTCTGTCTTCGACATCACTGAAGGATCTGTGGTGTGAGTTTTGTCTTCTTGAAGGATACTGGTCTTTGAACAAATTACAATATATGTTTAGCGATCACTGAACAGACTCAGTGATAATCGCTGAAACTGAATACAGAGATAATACACTTCGATAGATAAAAGGGATAATCATCAAATCACTAAGAGAGAGGATCAATAATCTCCCCTTATTTGATGATGACAAAGCAACATAAAGAAAATTACTTAAGTTACATCAGTAAGGAAAAGGTACTAGTAAAATATTTATCTCTTTTAATTGTTTTGGGATCTTTTTTAGTGATACAGTTTACTATATAAATTTATTTAAGTGGTAAAGGATTATAAGGAGAGAATAAACTTGCACAATATTAATAACTGAAACTGAAAGCATATTCATTGACTTGAAAGGTGTCAGTGAATGTAAGACATAGACAGATTTCATAAATACTTGTCTCATTTATTCTTTTCAGGGATCTTTTTTAGTGAACTTATAGTTTTATTGAATATTTTTCAAGGGAAAAATATTACAAGTCATTACAATCAGCATTGGTAGACCTAATATACATAAAGGTTATACAGTGAAAGTAAAGAAAAGAAAATAAGTTATTACAAGATAGAAATAACGTCTAATCTAAGTTGCTGAAGTTGACGTATTCAAGGACATCTTTCCAAGCTTCTTGTGTCTCAGCATTTCCTTTATGATCATGCATTCCATCATCTCTCCAAACAGATCATCATTTAGCCAAGTCCTTAGATACTCTAAGTGATCTATTGGGCAGAGATGGAACTAGGATACTCACTGAAACCTGTATTCACCATCATGGTCTATGAACATAAGTCTATACTCAGGTTTCACGTGCATTGTGTTGGGTATATAAGGACCTTCGCAGGAAGTATCAAGTTCAGCATTGAGATATCCGACTTCTTTCGGTCCTTGAGAAGTTCATCCACTTAGAATTTTGTCTCGTACTAGTTTTGTGGGATGGATAATCTTCAGATTCTGAAAGAGATTTTCTTTGAGAGGAGGGCAACTTCTTTGGCAAAGGAGGGACGTCGATGATCTTGGACACCTTCTTAAATAGTTCATTTAGAATGTCTTCAAACAGTGGCTTCTGCTTGGATTTGGATCTCTGAATAGCCTGTCGAATCTCCAGCCACTCGTAGAAGCCATACTGGCCGGGGTATGAAGGATATTCGATGACAACATCTTGATTCTCTCGGAAAATGACCATTGATACTAGGATCCCACCATCCTTTATTCGTCTGTTGATGGTGACGTTTGAGATCTTGTGGGGATTTCTCCTTTTCTTGAGCCTTTCTTTGCACCACTTCAAATCTCGATCTTTTAACTTCAACGCCTGTTGATGTTCAGCTTGTGATAATAGTTGGGCCTGAGCTTTGAGATGATCTTTCTTCTTGAGCTTCCCTTTACCTAAAGCTTAGGCAGCTAGAGTCTTGGCTAACTCTAGACTGTCCTTCAGTTGTTGTAGATGTTCGCTCAGCTCTTCTTCAGCTTTCAGGGACTCTTCTCGTTCAACATCAGTGAGGAAATCAAACTCACCACAACCAGAGGTACGAAGAGGGAATTTTACTCTGGTTTGGTCGAGGTGATTTATTAGTTGAATCCTCTTGTGGTCTTCATCAGCTTTTGAACACTCCTGTCGTCTAGGCGACTTCCTAAGTGTTGAAATTTCTGCTTCACCTTCATCTGTGCTTTCGCAAGATGTGAGATGTGTTGATGGACTAGAAGGGTTTGTTGGTGTAGAGAGAAGAAGAGGGATATGGTATGAGATTTCAGTATCTATGGTGATAGGTACAAATCTGGAGGATTCAGCGACCTCTGGTGGACTGATTTCCCTGAGAACGATGGAAAGATTTTCTTCTGCCACTCTTTTGCCTTTATCCTTGGAGTGATGGTTCCTTGAAGCTGAAGGTCTCTCCCCCTAGGAAGCTAGTTCCCATATGGAGATTCTCTTCAGTACTGGTTGTCTTGGGATGACTTGGATGCATAATTCTTCATCATCGTCTTCATCTTCATCATCATCTCCACGATCATTCTCGACATCAGAGAGATGAGGTTCAACCTTTTCATCTTCA
Source organism: Cynara cardunculus var. scolymus (assembly GCF_001531365.2). Lineage (NCBI taxonomy): Eukaryota > Viridiplantae > Streptophyta > Magnoliopsida > Asterales > Asteraceae > Cynara > Cynara cardunculus. Next base: position 13,931,152 of record NC_037532.1, read on the forward strand.
TCATCATCCTCATAACCAGCATTTGACAATACAGAGGTGGAGGGATGGTCTTCATGATCAGCATGAGTGATCACATCATCATCTTTATCGATGGCATCCTCAGCGGCAGGGATTAGAGCATTTGCATAAGGGATCGAAGCAGCATCATCATCAGCAATAAGTTTCTCTTCCTCTTTATCTTTCTCCCCCTCTTTGTCATTATCAATACGAGAAGAAAAGATCATTAAGATGAGAGGAGAGGTCTTCTAGCTTATGTTCTAGGGGGAAAAGAGCTTTAGCCTGGAGAATGTTAAACGCAGCGACTCTTTGTAGTTTTTGACGGTCCGCTTCTTTGAATGATGGTTCAGGGACTGGCGCTAGTAGCTGGAGGAGTTGGAAGATTTGTTGAAGTATGGTGAGCTGAGCCTGGACTTCATCAGCTTTGCTGGATAGAACAACTACAACTTTAGTGTTGGCTTGGACTTCAGTCTTTACTGCCATCATCGACTCCTTTACGTCATTGACCTCGACTTTGACAGCAGAGAGGTTGTTTGTATGCTCTTCTTTTGAAAGCATTGCCTTGTGTACCTCGTCCATTTTATCTAGGACTGTGTCAACAACGGGCAACAATAACTTTACATCCTTAACCATGTCATGGACTTCAGCTTTAGTCTATATGGTAGTGGATTCATTCCTTGAAGGACCTGTAGAGTCAATAGAGAGTTGAGCATAAGAAGGCTCATAGTTAGTAAGAAAGAATGAAGGGAGACTAAGTGTTTACCTGAGGGGTCCTCAGCGTCATCTGAAGGATTGACACTGGGCATTATACATGCGCCATCATAAGGATCAGCTGCAAGTGTCTGAGGAGCCTCGAGAGGAGCAACCTCAGGTCCTATGGTGATGGCTTCACCAGTGGTGGGGACAACCACCATGGGATCATCAACGCATGTGATGGAGATCAAGGAGGGAGGATAGGAGATGATGGCTGAGAAAGTATGTGAGTGATCAGCAGTGGAAATGCTGATATTCACACTTTCAGTGATTTTGGTCACTGAAGCGGTTGCGAGAGTATCCACGTGTGGGGAGGGTTAAAGCGAGTGCCTCGGGGGTAAGGCTCTTTTTAATAGCTTAGACCTATTGGGAGGTCACAGCTAGTAGTGTTGGTTTCCTCTTTTTGGCTTTCTTAGCCTTCTTTGAAGGACTAATATGGGCTTCAAATTGTGTTCTCTTTTTGAAGGATAAGGTGGTGGTGGTCGGGATAGACTGAGGGGGGTTTACCTCAGTCTTAACCACCTGAGAAAGAGAAGAAGAAGAAGAAGAAGAAGAAGAAGAAGAAGAAGAAGAAGAAGAAGAAGAAGAAGAAGAAGAAGAAGAAATGGGTAGGTTATCTTTAGTGGAAGAAGAAGAAGGTTCATTCAGGTAACATACATGAGCAAAGGTTGATGACGAGGGATCATTGGAGGATGATGTCTTAGATACCTTTGACATCCTAAGCCATGAGACAGAAGTAAGACGTGTCTTCCTCACCAGAAGATGATTCTTCAGAAGAATCAGCCAGTCATGCTCTTCAGCGACGAACCCTTTGCCTTTACGCTGAAGATTTTTCACCTTCTTGTACTTCTCCTTCAGTTTTAGGTACTTTTCCTTTTGAGGCCTGAATGAGGATGAGAGGTTGGAAGATGGCGTCGCAGCTTTCTTCAACCTGCATTCACTAGAAAAGTGACCTTTGCGTTGACAATCACAGGAGCTAGCTGAAGCCTTGTCAATGGATTTTGACATTGGCTTTTTAGCTATGATCAGCGAAGGAGATCTGGGATAGTTGATTTTTCTGGTGAACCTCCTAAAAGAGTTAGTTAAAAGAGCCAACGACTCGTCAAATTCTGAAAAATTAACGTATGTCAAGTTCTCAGAGTTAGAAGGATCTAACTCAATGATAGAAATAGAAGAGATAGAAGGAGTAGACCAAATAGAAGGGTCAGCTAAAGGGCTATCAGAGATCAAGCTAAAGAAGATATTTTCATTTCCTTGGAGTCTTTGAGAATATTCTTCTTCAGCTGACGGGATTGCTCATGATTAAGAAATATCCCATAAAGAGAACTGAGAGAAAGGGAGAACTTATCCTTGGACATCTTGAGACACATGGTATAATTATCCCATGATTCTGGCAAACATTCAAGGAATTTTTTCAGTGTCTCTGAGTTGAAATATTCTTTTCGAACTACCCTCAAATCAATAAGAAGACAATTAAATCGTTGATGTACTTCAGACAAAATTCAGATTTTCCACAAAGAAAACTTTCATATTATCTTACTAGATTAATCTTCCTCTATTCTTGTACTTCAGAATTACCTTCATATTGAAGACAAAGAGTGTCCCACATGGTTTTTGAGGTTTTAAGCTTCATCACAAAGTGATAGACCTCGTCAGGAAGAGCCATGGCTATTATAGATCTCGCACGAGTATCTAAAGCAATCTACTTCTTGTCTTCATCACTCCATTGATAAGGGAGCTTTATAATCTGCCGTTTAGGAATCACGATAGCCGTAGCAGTTACAGGAACTGCTAGAGAGATTGCGAAAGGATATAAGGTTCATTCTCAATGTAGTATGGAATCTCAGGATCCACACCTTCCAAGAAGAGAGACATCCGGTTCTTTCATATATTTAAGTTCTCTCTGATAAACCGAGGAGGTTTGGCAAGAGAGTCGTTGTCGTAAAAGTTTGTGCTAATGTTTTGCAAAGCCATTTTGAAATGAATAAATTATCTAGAAAAGAAGAGATAATAAACTACCAATAAAACAACAATACAACACAAAAACAAAAGCTCTGATACCAATTGTTGGTCCTAGCCGGATCTACAGGAGTTTATAGGTAACAGTTTGTAGAAGGGGGGGATGAATACAAACACATCAACTTTCACTTTTAAAAATTATATATTGATAAAGAAGATCAATACAAATTTTACTGATTGTTTGTGGTAGAGATAAGATACATAACCTATCTAAACAATCTAAGATACACACAAAATTACAGATAACAATAAGAAAAAACTTACTACACGAAATAAGATAAGAAGTAATGTTCTCTTCACTTGATAAAGTGGTATTTCTCTTAGACAGAGAGTAGATAGAGAAGTATCTTCTTGGATAAGTTTAAAGGATGAAGAAGTGTAACTGAGAAAAGAACTACTCAACTATTTATACCCATTCCATTAAATGCATTTTAGAAGGTACAAAGAAAGTGGCAAGCTCTTAGAGGAGAGTTTGTTCTTTGTTGCAGGTATACAGTCTTTTGGCCGTATATAAACAGTCTTCTTTCATAAAGTTGGTAAGCACGTTTGGAGACAGAGAAAGGACTCAGTACTGTACTATACTTAGAAAGGTATGGGTTTGTCCTTTGTGTGTAGAAGGACAAGACAAAAACTAATCTTGCTCAACAATATTCATTTGATTGCTGAACACTGGAATGACGCTGAAAGTCTTATCAGGGTTCGTTGAATCTTGTGCAGAATTCACATTTGTGTAGACGAGCTTGTTATCACTAAAAATTGATTCAAATCACGATCTTGCTAGTCTCTAATCTTCAGCTTCTGTCTTCGACATCGCTGAAAGATTTGTGGTGTGAGTTTTATCTTCTTGAAGGATACTAGTCTCTGAACGAATTACAATACATGTTCAGCGATCACTGAATAGACTCAATGATGATCGTTGAAACTGAACACAAAGATAATACACTTCAATAGAAAAAGAGATCATCATCAAATCACTAAGAGAGAGGATAAACAATGTGATTAACTAATTAAAGGTTTTATTATTTAAGAGAGTTTAAATAATTTTAAATGGGCCAAGGTAGTTTTATTAGATTAAACTTAAAAGAAAGGGTTTCATATGATAAAAAAAAACCCCACAAAAGTGGTTATAAAAGGAATAGGGTTTAGGACATTAGGGTTTAACCTAATCTCTTCCTCCCTTCTCTAAAAAACGATGCCTCCTATGCTTGCTAGGATCGATTTTCAGTCAAGAAGAGGAAGAAAAAATATGTTTTGATTGAAGTACGGACTAACATCCGATTGGTGTCACTCGTGTGGATACTGATAGAGACGTTTTTCCTTGGACTCTTGTTTCTACATTAGTTTGTTCCAGTTCTAAAAGGTAAGATTCAGATCTTGTCGTTCTTAGTTTTTTTTTTTGTGATAGCCGGGTTTTTTGGTTACAAAGTTGAGGGTTGATTTTAAATAATGATGGTAAGTTGAGGGGTTTAATTTGTTCATGTGCTTAAATGATATTAAATTCCCTCATCGCCTCTTATGGTTTATATTTGTTTTATATGAGATATTTGTGTTATATAATGGGAGAGTGTGCTTAAATGTTTTAAAAACCTCCACCGCCTTATGCTTTGTTTAAAAGAGTGATAAAATATTTTATCTTATATCATTGATTTTGGTGGAGAAAAAGAAAGTAAAGCTTCTGTATGTTCTTGAATTCGAGAGAAAACAGAACCAAAAGGGAAGAGAAGTAGAAGTTGATTTCCATGATTTCTTTTTGAATCTTTGTTGCTGTTATCAACTTCTTTGTGAATCAAGATGAGTTTTTAATTGTAAGATTTACTTTAAAAGCTTCATTAGATATGGTTTCGTACCTGAGTGTTTCCGAACGATTATGTACTATTTTTAGTATGATGGTGAGTTTTCGTTTAAAGTTTTCCTTATTTGGAAATTGGATATAAGAACTATATGGTTCTTTATATGAGATTTCAAAATAAAATAGTTTGATGCCATTATTGGCAAATCGGTGGTTTTTTATCATGATTATATCAAGTGTGGAAATAAGAGTGACATATCAAGCAGGGATGTAAACTGGGATAAGGGTGGCATATCAAGGAGGGCGTATACTAGGATAAGGGTGACATATCAAGGAGAGGTGTATACTGAGATAAAGGTGACATATTAAGGAGAGGTGTATACCAGGATAAGGGTGGCATAATCATGAGTTATGAAATCTACGTGTTGTGATGAGAAGTTGTTATCGCATCCTTGTGATGTGATGACCTTGAGTTATCGGTTCTGTATGATGCGGGGACTTAGGATTGTTGCATTCTATTGATGTGATATGTTGTGGTTTTGATAAAAGGCACAGTTGTTAAGAACTATAGAGGCTCAGGTTAGTCTTCATGTTTAACCAGAGGGCCTCTGGTTGTATTTGAAATCCAAATTCTTTTCAAGTGTTTTAAACATAATTCTTGACCTAGAGGCTCTGGATAGTCGAAGTTCTGGTTGTCCAGAAGCGTTTTTGGGTTGGCCATGCTTTTGGGTTGGTTTTAGTTCTAGCTGTTTTGATAAAGAGGGAACTTGTTTTAAGAACCAGAGGGGCTCTGGTTGGTAAGACCGGAAGGCCTCTGGTTGACCCTTGCTCTGGTTGGCCTGTTAGCCTTACTTTTGGTTGGTCCTACTTTGTATGATGTAATTTTTACCCATAAAATGTTTTTCAAGATATTATGTATTTTTGTAACTTTTAAGAATGATTCTTCAGACTTGTAACTCTGAAGTCTTCCTTTTCAGACTTAGCCTACCCGAAGTATGAACTATTCCTTTTCAGACTTAGCCTACCTGAAGTCTGAAGTCCTCCTTTTCAGACTTATCCTCCTCAAAGTTTGAAGTCTTCTTTTTTAGGCTTAGGTTACCCGAAGTGTGAAGTTTCTTTTCTAGACTTATTTTTTTGCCTAATTTTCTTTAATAAAACTTGATATTGTTTTAAGGACTAGAGGGCCTCTGGTTGGTCTGGCTTTTGAAATAACTTTGCTTTTGGTTGTTCATTTGAACCTTCGAATGCTTGTAAGATGAGTCGTGAAACCTTCACAGAGATAGGCTAAGTAGGAGACCCAGAGACTTTGTATGTACTATGCAGAGGCTCTGTGTCTGGGAGTTAAGCTCTGTGTCCGAGCTCTTGTTTCCAAGCAACTTTATGACCAAGTTCTCTTGGACTAAATCATCTTCAAACTTTGTCTTCATATTGTCATTTAACGTCCAGGGCATAGTTCAACCAGAGGGGCTCTGGCCCTGAACAATTGTGGAACAGAGGCTCTGGTATCTAGAACCAGAGGCTCTAGTTACTCTTCTACACTTAGTGGGTGGCCTTGCTTTTGGTTGTGAGTCCAGAGGGCATCTGGTCCTTAAGAACTAAAGGGACTCTGGTTGGTCTTGCTTTCGATTTTTGATGCAATGCAGTGTGTTGTGATGAGATGCATTCTCGCACCAGCGTGTTGCAAGGAAATGGGGTTGTCTCACCCAAGGTGTTATGAGGAATTTATGGTTTGTTTTATACATGAAGCATCATGTGTTATGCGATAAAAGGGTATTTGGGTTTGATATGGCAAAAGAGAGTCATTTTGTCAAAATATTATATATTTGTTATTTATTACAAATATGGGTTTTATAAAAAGATTTTGGTGATATTCCCCCTGTAATTGTATAAAAAGGGATTTCTCACTAAATCTCAAGGTCTAACCTTCATTTTGGTGTTTTAAAATGTGTATTACAGGTTAGGCAACCGGTTGATAAGAGAAAGGGAATTTATGAAGAAATATATGATTGCCTGCATATGGTCTTTGGGATAGTGTGTTGTCATTTGTACCTACATCTTGTTTATGAGTACAAGTTCTATATAGAGATTTTGTGGGAAAATTTAGCAGCTACTTTTATTATGTAGCCTTTTTATATATATTTGGGACCGAATGTGTATCTGTATTTCTTGTTATATGAAATACATAATTATATGCAAATGTGGATCTTAGGGTGTTACAGGGATGGTATCAGAGCCTGAGTTTAAGGGATTTAGGTATTCAACATGATGCCTAAACTTAAACTATATTATTTGCATATTAAGGGTCCCTAACATGCGTAGAATCATTGGAATAAATATGATGGGTTAAGAGAATGACATGTAAAATTATGAATTTACAGGTACATATTTATGCTTGTACACCTTATTATATTTAGGAATGTGATTATGTGAATATTAATAATGAAAATTTGTAGATGCCCATTCATTCACGAAGGCCTGAAAGGATCTTCCTCATCAGCCCGGATGAAAGAGAAAGTTCGCTTGAAAACATTCCTACAAATTTACCAGTGCGCAGAAGCAGAGGAAGAGGTAGGGATAGAGGCCGTGGAAGTGGTTATGGGAGAGGAAGGAACAATCAGTCTGAAATTCATCCAGATCAGGGTGAATTAATTCAAAGGAACGTAAGTCAAGAGTCTGTACAACATCCAAGGTATGTTACTAGGGACATGTTAGCAGAGGAAATGAGCAAGTTAAGAAATACTTTAACGTCTATTTTGGGAGTACCAGGCGGAGTAGAAACATAAAAAATGGAGATCAATCCACATATTCACTCTACAAACACAAGAGGGGGCAACATCAAAATGTTTCTAGCCTATAAACCCCCAACATTCTCTGGAAAAAGAGACCTAGTGAAGGCGATATGCTGGCTGAAGGAGATAGAATCGCTATTTAATACAAGTAAGTGTTCTTATGAAGATAGAGTTAGGTTTGATGTATCAATGCAGAAGTCAAATGCTTTATATTGGTGGGATATCGAATATTTGGCAAAACCTAATATTTTGCAAACCATGTCTAGGTTGGAGTTTGTGGATCGATTCAAGGAATAGTTTTGTCCAAAAACAATTGTCAGACAATTTATCGAACACTCTCGGTTTGCAGAACTCTATATTTCCATAGAATCTCATAAGCTCGAGAGGGACATCTGGGATTAAAGCCTCTCATACAAGAGTTTGTAATTGCCACGAATCCTTCAACTTTTCCACTAGCAGTAGATGCAACAAAAACAACTGAAAGGAACAAAAATAGGCAGGGGATGAGAAGATGGTAGAGAAAAGAAAAATGGGAGGGGTCTTCGACTGAATATAGGAGACCAAAGTTAGTAAATACAGATGATCGTCTTGCCCACCGTTTTGGTGAAAGACCGTGTCCGAGATGTCACTGAGTTCATCAGGGTGGTGTAAAACCCATTTTTTTAAATATATAAATAATATTATATGAGCATTTAAATATTTTTTTTTATTAAATTCATTTGAAATGTTAAAATATTTACATAATTAAAAAAAGAAAAATAATTATAGAAATCTTAAATAAATAAATAATGAAAAGAAAGACAAAAAGGAAAATAAAATAAAATTGTTTTCTTTTATTATTGGACCAAAAATGTGATATATCACGTTAGGAGGGGTATGGTTGTAAATGTCAGAAAGTTCAGGGGGGAAATGTCATCTTTTTCAAAGATGAGGGACCTGTTTTGCCAACAGTACATGTCTGTTTGAAGAAACCGACCCCTCAGCCAAAAACTCGTGATTTGTTTCGATTTCGTCAACTAATAAGCCAAAACTCTTGCATATAAATATAGAGCACCGACTTAGGATCATTTTGGTTCAAATATCTTAGAAAATAATCAAATATTGTGAGAGAAATTCGAGTTTGAAGTTCGGGTTGAAAATCTCGGTTTTTCACCGATTTTGGGTGAGATTCTTAACTAAATCTCATGGTTTTTATGTCTATATCTTCGTTTTTAAGTACTCTATCAAATCACAGTAGCCTCATGTCTCATATTTGTGTTTATGTCGTTCAATTTTTATGTTTTGAAATTGTTAAATTTTAGTTTTAAAAACAAACTTTAAATGAGTAAATGGAACTCATTTCTTGAAGAAAATTCATGTTCTTTATGTCAAAGTGTTGGTAAAAATATTTACCAAGAGTTTGATGCAAAAAGAATGAAGAAAAAAAGGTAAGAAACGAGCCATTTTGAAGCTAAAAAAGCTAAAAATCGTGCACCCATGGCTGCTTGTGCGACTGGGTCGGGAGCCGGGTCGGATGGGTCAACCCACGTCCGTTTACCTTTTAAAAAATGTGGATAAGGGCAGGCGCTGAGGACGGGATTCGAACCCACAACCTCAATCTCATAGCTTTTATGCGTTAACTAGTGAGTTAACCTTAAGTTTTGTTAATTTTACGCACTTATATTATTAATATGTACTAAACATTTAAGTTTCAGAAATTAGGATTTAACCCCTGAAGTTCTAGAAAATAATTTTCTCCATAATAACTTTATGAGACTTTCATCAAGTTTATTTGTATTTTGTAAAATGCAAACTTTGACTCAATTTCGATTATTTATCTCGTTTAGTTACCAAAATGACCCTATAAATGGGAAATCAGTATTTTAGCAATACCTTGCGCATTTGCTTTCATTATTTACCGAAATAGCCATATATCTTAGGGATTGGTCTATGAGTTTCATTTTTTTATATTGTTACGAAATTACTAAAACGACCCTATATTTGAAAATCGGTATTTTAGCAATACTTTACGTATTTGCTTTACAAATTACCAAAATGATCCAATGTCTTGGGAATTGGTATCTAAGTGTTATTTTAAACTAATCCCTATGAAATTACCAAAATGACCCCACAATGTGGAAATCGGTATTTTAGCGATACTTTACGTATTTGCTTTATAAATTACCGAAATGACCCTATGTCTTGGGATTGGTATTTAAGTTTTATTTTGAATATAATCTTTATGAAATTACCAAAATGATCCTACAATATGGAAATCGATATTTTAACGATTACGTATTTGCCTTATTAGTTACCGAAATGACCCTATGTATTGGAATTGGTATCTAAGCTTTATTTTGATCGTTATCTTTGTGAAATTACCAAAATGACCTCACAATTAGGAAATCAGTATTTTAACAATACTTTGAATATTGCTTAATAAAATTACCAAAATGCCCTTATGCTTTCAGATTGGACTTTTAAGCACAGTTTTAATATTTGACTTATGAAATATACCAAGAATGTTCTAAATTAGGGAATTGGTTAAAGCTATACCTTTGGTATTCGGCTTCTTAAGATTACCGAAATGCCCTAGACTTGGAAAATTGGTAATCTAAACATTATTTCGAGTATTAATTATGTCGAACTTTAAAGTTTCGGAATGGCCATTATTTATATGTATGTGACATGTTGTAACCATTATTCATTTGCAAATCTTAAACGAGACGTTTTGGCCACAAAACATTATTTACCTTGCAAACTATTTAATTTAGTTATTTTGGTAAAATACTTGTTGTTCAAGAAAATGTGAAGTGTATTGCACATTTTTATAAAATGTACGAGCAACAATTAATATTATAACAACGTCACATTATTAATAACATTTCAAGAAAATAAGTGAACTTGAGATATGATGGTATCGGTGGTTGATCAATAAAAATTGTTAAGTTTAGTCGTGCTAAGATTGTTGGAGAATAATGATTAATTTAGTTTTGATTACCTAAGGTGCTTAGGAATGGTATGAATTATCATGTAGGTTGCGGTTTTTGAGAGAACGACTTATCAAACGTTAACGATTCAAGGTGAGTACATTATGCGATATTTATGGGATATATACATGATTATTATAAAAGTATTTTATCCATGATATTTGTATGATGTGTTTATATTCATGTGATGATAACTTGATAATATTGATGTGCATGATATTTAAGTATATGCATGATATGAAAGGTGATGTTGATGAGAAAGATTATGATGACTTGATATTCTCAATATGATATTCAAATATGTTTATAATGTGGAAAATGACAATGATGCATATGTCATTTATGTTGTCACTTGCATGAGATGTATGTTGCATGTCACGATAAGATTTGTATTAATGAGTGAGTTTTGCAAATAAATGATATGCAACAAGTATGATTCTGCAAGATTCATCCACCGTACGGGGTGGGTTGGACATGAAAGGAGTGCTTGCAATTCCGAGGTCTTAGAGTCCTCGTCTATAGAATACGCCACATACGCAAAGAAAAATGACGAGCCGAGGCCTCACTTGCAAGATAATAACTAAAATACACTAAAGTGGTGTTTGTTTTTTAAAAAAAGCTCTTATTTTACCACTTATGTTTGATTCGGTCAGACATAAGGCAATTCAGACTATTTGTTTTTCTTTTTCTTTCAGAGCCACTTATCCCTTATTTTCCTTTTAAAGATTAAGTGATAACCTAGCAACTTATTTTCCTCTTAATCCTGAAGACTATCCAGATAACCGATTTCTACTTCATCATTCGATCGACTTCACCCTCTCAATCGATCGACTTCATCCTCTCAATCAATCGACTTCACCCTCCATCGATTGCCTTCATCCTCCATCGCCTCTGGTGGCTTCAAATTGAACCAAATCAGATCTAAATCAAGAGGGTTTTCTTCCCTGTGGGTTTTCGCCATCGTGTGTTTTCGTTCCTGTGCAAACCAGTAGTTGTGTACCTTTATTCTCGTGAATCAAGGTATTTTCGTCCCTGTATTTTTCGTCACTGTAGTTTTCATTATGATGGAGATTTGCTTCGATTTTAAAGGTGGATTTGGGCATTGGATTTTAGAGGAGTGGTGGTGGACGGTGGTTGATGGTGGTAGGATGAGGGTGGAGATTGAGGATGGAAGGCTTGATCTAGAGGAGAATAAAGAATTAAAGGAATATTCGGAACATAAACAGAAGTGAAATCAGAAATTATACATATTCATATGTTTTGTTGGTTACAAAAGCAAACTATTGATTCAGATTTCAGACTTTAGACGTTTGTCAGTTTAAAAAAACAAACAGTCTGACTGATTCAGATTTCAGACTTTAACACACCTCTTAAAAATCATAAGTGAAATCAGACATCATACGTCAGCACCTCTTAAAAAATAAACGCCACCTAAAACATTGTTTATATGTGCATGTGATCATGAAACCATATTGTATTCACTAAGCTTTTAGCTTATACTATACATGTATATATCTCAGGTGTCATTTGTCAGTAAACGAGTTGAATGAAGAAAGATGTGACTATTTATTGAATAATGCTTGATTAGATATTTTAATTAGCATTGATTACGTTAAAGTATTTTACGCTTCAGCAATTATGYAACGAATTATGTTAAACACATTATGTATGTTTGAAATTTTAAGTTCGTATTTTGTTCATCACATAAGTTGTTAAAAATGACGTCACGACACTCGAACAAAAAAAAAATTGGAGTGTGACAGGTGGCTATAATTTCGAATAGAGAAAGTGTTCTAGATGTGGGGAGCCAGGGCACTTATCCAGAAATTTGCTAGGTTCCTCAAATATGTTTTCAGTGTAATTCCCCTAACCATATTAGACCAGATTTTCCTCATTTAAAAGCTACAAGACTGACTTTGGGTGGAAATACTCCGAGTACGCATGAGAGAGTCAATATCCGAAGAGGGGAATCAGAAAGGGCGAAGGGCTAATCTTTTCAAATGACTAAGGGAAAGGCAGAAGAAAACCCTTGATATAGTAACAGATACCTTTATTATCAACTCCGTATATGCCAAGGTGTTATGTGATTCATTAAATTTCGGGACAAAATTCTTTAGAGGGGTGGATAATATGATAATCGGGTTTTTCGGTTACAAAGTTGAGGGTTGATTTTAAATAATGGTGGTAAGTTGAGGGGTTTAATTTATTTATATGCTTAAATGATTTTAAATTCCCTCACTGCCTCTTATGGTTTATATTTGTTTCATATGAGATATTTGTGTTATCTCATGGGAGAGTGTGCTTAATTGTTTTAAAAACCACCACCGCCTTATGCTTTGTTTAAAAGAGTGATAAGATATTTTATCTTATCTCATTGATTTTGGTGGAGAAAAAAAAAAAAAAAAGCTTATGTGAGTTCTTGAGTTTGAGAGAAAACATAACCAAAAGGGGGGAGAAGTAGAAGTTGATTTATGTGATTTCTTTTTGAATCTTTTTTGTTGTTGTTGTCGTTGTTATCAAATTCTTTATGAATCAAGGTAAGTTTTTAATTGTAAACTTTACTTTAAAAGCTTCATTGGATATGGTTTCGTACTTGAGTGTTTTTGAACGATTATGTACTATTTTTAGTATAATGGTGAGTTTTCATTTAAAGCTTTCCTTATTTAGAAATTGGGTATAAGAACTGTATGGTTCTTTATATGAGATTTTGAAATAAAACAGTTCGATGCCATTATTGGCAAAATGGTGGATTTTTGTCATGATTATATCATGTGTGGAAATAAGGGTGATATATCAAGGAGAGGTGTATACTGGGATAAGGGTGATATATCAAGGAGAGGTGTATACCAAGATAAGGTTGACATAATCATGAGTTGTGAAATATGCGTGTTGTAATGAGAAGTTGTTATCGCGTCCTTGTGATATGATGACCTTGATTTATCGCTTCTGTATGATGCGAGGACTTAGGGTTGTTGCATCCTATTGATGTGATAAGTTGTGGTTTTGATAAAAAGAACAGTTGTTAAGAACCAGAGAGGTTCTGGTTGGCCTTTATGTTTAACCAGAGGGCCACTGGTTGTATCTGAAATCCAAATTCTTTTCAAGTGTTTTAAACATAATTCTTGACCTAGAGGCTCTGGATAGTCAAAATTCTGGTTGTCCAAAAGGGTTTTTGGGTTGGCCATGCTTTTGGGTTGGCCGTGCATTTGGGTTGGTTTTAGTTCTAGCTGTTTTGGTAAAGAGGGAACTTGTTTTAAGAATCAGAGGAGCTTTGTTTGGTAAGACCAGAAGGCCTCTTGTTGACCCTTGCTTGGATCTTGGCTTTTGGAAATCGTTTTGCATAAAGTTTTTGTTTTTCCGCTGCGTTTATTTATGTTGTATGTATAAAAAGGTTGTAAACATACCCTAGATTTCCAGCAGCTTTCACTTATGAAAACCAATATCATTCACTGGTATCCTTTCATATGAGATCCAATATCATTAGAATGCACGTTTATACACAGGGGATATGAACATCTGTAAGCATATGTCATTAACTTTAAATAACGTATACCTTTAAATTCATTTATTCGAAGATGAACACATTTTCCACAACCTTTAGAGAGTTTTTTCCTTCATTAGAGAACGTTTGTTTTTTTATATTGTTGAGTTCTACCATGTTCATAATTGGACCTTGTGTAAGAACTAATTAGATATTAATCATGTTCACAAGAAGACATTGCATCTGATCATATATGAGCCATGTTGATAAGAGAACAATATATCATATCTTATTATATATGACTTGTGTTCATAAGAGACCAGTGAATCAACGGATTATGGATACATGGTTTCTCTTATGAGAACCAATACTATTCAATGATATCCTTCACGTGAACAATCAATTTCATTCATCATAATGTGTTGATTATTGGAAGGTGTTGAATTAGAAAAAGGTGTTCATTAGTGTTATGGCATGGTAAATGCTCATTTACCATTTACCAAAAGTAAATAACATAGAATCGTAATTATGCTAATCAATCTTGTATTTTTTTTTACTTGAGAATGAAAATGACAAGCAAGGGCAAAGGAACATCCGTCATTGGAAGAAAACAACCATCGACATTATATTAAGGTGGGAGCTTGCCAAAGAAGGGCATGAGGACATCATTTACGAACTCGATTTCACCCATTGATCCTAAAGGTAAAATCGTTGACTCATGCATTCATCACTGAATAGTAGAAAGTGTGTTTATACATTGAGGATACGAACATCCGGAAGCACAAGTCATTTACTTTTGGGTTGTTATGATTGCAGAGTTATGTATTTACGAACATCGATAGAACAATGTGTTCACTTTTGTTTAGTTCCTGATGGAGCATATGATATATGTGAACAAGTTTGGTCCCTTCGAATTATTTTGTTCATAGATGAACAACTTCCCCAAATTACCAATAGAACATTGTTCACCCAATTTTGTTACAGAAGAGTTTGCATGAGATCACAATGTTCTCCAATGTTCATAAATGAAAACGACGATCGCTCGCATTGAATAACAAGTGATTATGGGTCTCAACAAACTCGTAAATCTTGTAACAAAACCTATCCTTTTGTCAAATGGATTTTGATACATGCATTGCATCTGGACCATTTTAAGTTGGAATTAAAATATCTCCTCTCTCCGGGTTGAAGAAAAAAAAGAATCAAAAGTTTTCTTCTTTGGGATACCCTCCCTACTACACACAAACCATCTAGCATGGACGTCACTGTACTTGTTCGTCTTCTTCGTGTCTAGACGGACATCAAACCCGGATTTATCGGCGTACTTCCTGTACATTCTTTCTACTTCTTTTAATGATGTATATCGGGCGTTCTTCTTCAGTTTAAGCTTATCGTCAACGGACGGGATAAAATACTTTGTTCAGTTAGAAGTCTCCGCAATATCAAAATCTATTTCGTCAACTAACATGGAAATTTTTTCACAACCAACTTGAATTTCAACTTATACAAAAACCTAAAATTGCATGCTCATGTAAAGAAAAATGCATGCTCATGTAAAGAAAAATGCATGATCAAATGGTCACACAAAAGAAACAGACAGTTTTTCACCCGTTCAAAAAACACCACAATTTCCTACATACCTACTCCATCGTCTTCATCTGTTGCCATGTTCATATTCGTGTTCATAAATAAACATGCTTGTGTTTATATATATATATATAATATATATATATATATAATATATATATATATATAATATATATATATATAGAGGGTGGTTCAAATACTAACCCAATATTTTGTACAAACTTTGCTAACCCACATCAACCAATAATGTTGCATCTTTGGGTTTGGTTAAAATGTAACTTACATATTAATGATAAGGGTATTTAGGTCATTAGTCATTCTTATGTAACTCCCAAATATTTTAATTGGGAGTTACAAATCCTACAATATCTCAAATTGATCTTCATCTAATATTGACATGAAGATTCAAATATGTTCATCTTTTTGACAACTAATTCACATATGAAACCACCTACAACGAACANATATTTTGGGTTGTAAATGTATCCGAATAGTTATTATATTGACCCGACTTTTGGTTAGTAAATGTTTAATCTTAAGGATTGTAAGCTTTTATTTTGGATTTTCAAATACTTACTAAAATGTAATTAACTTTTGGTGGATTACCTAGAAATGATATCCCGTATGTATATTTTGGGTTATTAACCGAGGTGTTACAGTAATCCTTTTGTCCATTATATTTTTCATACACATCTTGGGCATCTTTATATTTCTTCTTCAAGAGTTCATTGGTTTGAAGCTTCTGATGAAGAATCTCCCTTTCTTTTTAAAAGAAATCTTTAAGAACCATTGATTTTAGTCTTTCTGCCTCAGATTCCTTCAAGGCCTTTACCTTCTTTTCTAAATCCTTGGTTATTCTCTTGTTTAGATCCAAAATTTTTCTTCCTCTGATTTTTTAAGCGATGCAATGCAAGTTTTTTTCTTTAACTAATTCAGCCTTTTCTTCAGTAAGAAGATCAGTCTCTCTTTTGTAGAAACTGACTTCTTTTTCAGTTTTTAATCTTTTAGATTTTTCAAAATTTAGTTTTTCTTTAAGTTTGAGAAAATCTTTTGAAAGTTTCATGACCCTTAACTCTAGCTCTGATGGAATAGAGTTGTTTTCATCGATGGAAGGGTCACATACCTGGTCATCGAAGTCAGAGGTAGATTCTGCATCGTGTTAGGATAAAATTAATCCTAATTATTCTAAAAAGTTTTATTAAGCAATCAGGGCTAGGGATGGAAGACCTAAAGATGCTGCTGAGCTTAAAACGTCTATCCTCTGGTTTATCTATCCTCTGGTTTGTCTATCCTCTGTTTGGTTTATCCTCTGGTTGGTCTATCCTCTGGTTGGTCTATGCTCTGGACAACTATCTTCAAAATTTTGAAGGATGATGCTGATCCCATTTTCGATAATGATTATTTTCTTGTTTATAGGATTTAGTTACCTTATTTATA
>NC_037532.1:13949817-13950810 GCF_001531365.2 Cynara cardunculus var. scolymus
AATTCTCTTTTTAAATTCCTTTAAATTGTTCTACTGTCAGATTTGGATTTAACAATTGGTATCAGAGCCAAATCGATTAACTTCTATCGATTCAATCTTTCTGCAGTAGATTCATTCATTTTTTTTGAAATATACTCATTCATAAACAGTTTGCTGTTCGACTGCTGTTTGGACCCAAAACTCATCGATTCATCATATGCTTAATGTTTTAATCAAAATCCTTTTAAGGGATTTGTTCTTGGATGAATAAGAACCTTCTTTGTTCATTAAAATTTGTTTTATTTGATAAGTTTCTTGGAGTCAGTCGAACTTTTGAATCTTGATTTTGTCAGATCTACACGTTGGCGTTAAGTAGGAGTTCATGCTACTCACAGCCTAAGGCAATTGGCATTCTATTTGCCAAATGTATAATTATCGCCCATATCTTGAGTATTCATTCATCGTCTCTTTTTATGGATTTGGATCTGTAAGAACCTAAAGATTTACTTGCATGTAATCACCAATCCTATATGAATATGGCAATATTCCTTCATGTTTTGCCCTTAGAAGCATTAACAGCAATACTATCAATTTTCTTTGAATTGACCTGTTGTTTCTTGAAGCTATAAAGCATAATGTTAATTCTTCTCTCCAGTTCTCAATTCCAATGGTGTTTGCTTTGGTTATTCAAGTTATCTCCAATTGGATCAAGCTCTAAAGCTGAATTCCTACTCAACTTGCGGTTCAATGAAAGATTCTTTGTCATAAGACAGGTTGCACTGTTTTGTCAAGAAATTCACACATTTATCTATCCCTTCGTTGGATGAATTTGCTACTTTTGGGGTTGAGTGGCTATTTTGTGCTTCAAAGTATGTGCTGGGTTGTAGGCAGATTAAAGCTGCATTCTGTGCAATCAGTGGTGYTGCATTCACATTGAATCTGATTTGGTCTAAGAGTTGAAAATGAAGAACAACGAGCTACATTCAGGGGGGAGCTTGAAAATTCCATCCATAC
>NC_037532.1:13951265-13960438 GCF_001531365.2 Cynara cardunculus var. scolymus
GGTTTTTGAGAGATTGTATTTTCCATTCAATAAAGAAAGCGGCGGCCGATTTCTATTCATCTTCTTCTACAATTCTCTTTTTAAATTCCTTTAAACTGTTCTACTGTCAGATCTGGGTTTAACACATCGGACCTGGCCATGAGGCATATGAGTGCCTTATCTTCTTCATCAGACGAAGAATCAGACACCTAGTTCTCTTTCTCAGCCATCAGGCTTCACTCCTTAGGATTGTACTTGTATTTGTTTTTGTAGTTGTCAACATCCTTTCCCAGTCGTCCTCTGCAATCTTTTGAAAAATGACCTATCTTCCCACATCTGTAGCAGCAAAGACCATCTTTCCTTCCGTCTTCTCCTCTTTCGTCCTCTCTTCTTTCCTCTGTGTCTTCTCTTCTTTCTTATCTTCTTTCATCCTTTTGATGAAACTTCATTGGCTTCTCATCATAGGAAGGCTAGTACTTCTCCCTACTGGAGTCTCTTCTTTCATAGGGCTTCTTGATGAACTTCTTCTGGAATTGTTTAGTTATCAAGGCCAGAGACTTGGCAAAAGTTTTGAGATCATCATCAGAATCAGATGTTTCTTCTTCAGATTCTAACTCAACTACTAGTGCCTTCTTGCTTTTCTTTTTGTGTTCTCTGGTAGAACTTCTTGTAACTTCCTTCTCTTCTGCAGGAAGGGTGAGGGGTCCACCGATGGACACCTTCCTCTTCAGTATATCCTTCTCTTGAGCAGCAAGAGTTCCATAGACGTCATGAAGCGACCAATTGTCTAAGTCTTGATTTGCTTGGAGGGACATTGACAGTTGAGTCCACTCATCATCGAGACTTTTGAGGAATAAAACGTTGTTTTCTTCTTTCGTCCTAACGATGTCGTTTCGGCGACATTGATTAGTCAATGTGTTGAAACGATCATAGGTCTTTTGAATCGGTTCATCAGGTAGATCCATGAAATTAGTGTATTAGTTTAGGCATTGCGACCTACGATTTTTCTTTGTCTTTGCACCTCCTTCCAGTCGGCTCGCCAGTTCATGCCATATCTCCTTTGCTGTTGTACAAGCATCGAGAGATTGGAAGATGTTGTTTGGAATGGCCATGATGATCAGCCTTTTTGCCTTCCTGTCTGCCTCTACATGTTCTAGATTGTCTTCATCCCAATTTTTTTCATCTTTTGCCATGCAGTAGGCAACAACTTCTGCAGTAGTGCTTGTTCCAAGGACTCTTAAAACAAGAGCCAGAGGAACAATGACAGATTTGAGGAGATTTATGTCCATCCCCTCCAGAAATTTTACCATTCGTATCCTCCACTGTGGATACTCTTCTCGTTGAAGAGATGGAGGTTTGATGAGGGAACCCACACTATATGCATAATTCCAGTTGGCCATGAGAATTATAGAAAAGAAAGAACACGCTTATTGGAGAAGAAAAGTACGAATTTAAATGGATGAAAATTGATAGATTTTGAATTGATCGTTTTTGATTGAAAAGTAATCAATTGGCTCTTATACCAATTGTTAATCCCAGATCTCTCAATAACACGAACATTCAAGTTATGAATAACCTAAATATATCGTGTGGATGGAAAATAGTGAAGAACACAAGGATATTCAAGATAATATTTGAGTGCCAAATGATTCACTATTATTGAATTGATTGAATGGAAAGAGTAAACAATTACAAGAATAATAAGACCTATTTATACTGGTAATCTAAATATGGAGATTGCTAACTATGGAAGATATATCGCGAATCTCTTGGAAAGAAAGCATTCTAGAAATATTGAAACTTAATTAAACTAACTAAGGCAATAAGAATCTGTTAGGACTGAATTTCAGTGTAAATTGTTGGGTTCAATATTGTGCTAATATGTTGTATTCAAGTTGTTTCTCCCATTTTGTAATAGTTAGTGTTATTGCTTTCTTAGTATAAATAGAAGATTAGTTGTTTAATTTCAGTTTAATTGTTGTTAATCATTGTAATTACTCTCTCAAGAAATACAATCTTAAGCTTTGGTGAAAATCTCTCTCTTCTACTAATTCTACTTTGAAGATTATCTGATTTGATTGATAATTGGGAATTCACAATTGGTATCAGAGCATAGGAGCAACAATTTGTTTGAAGGATTACATGAATTTCAAGGAATTTTGCATAAAAATATTGATTTTTCACTGTTTCATCGACTGTGTTCTTGAGTTCATCGCCTGTGTTCTTGAGGATTTTGGCCGAATTGATCTTTTTCTTCTCTAATCACATCATAATTCATTGTTAATTGTTAAAATTTGGATTACTAAAGTCGCGATTACATTCTGAACATCTTTGATTCATACTGTTTTGCTTTTTAATCAAGTTTTGATCCAATTTTTTACAGATTTTTGAGTTTACAAAAACTTTCGTTTCTTCAAAAAGTTCATAATTTTTCGAGTTTTGATCCAAAATTTTGGTGAAAAGTTGATAAAATTGTGTTTGTGCTTGAAGATGAATCGTATAACTCTTTGATCGATATATGTTAAACCGCTTGATACTTTGTGTGATTTAGAGTTAAATCGATTGTTGTTGTGTGTGATTTAGTATTAATCCGAGTAACTCAGTGTGCGATTTAGGGTTAATCCGCTTGAATCTTTGAGCGACTTTGTAATAAACTGGTTGATATTGTCTGCGATTTAGTCTTTATCCGTTTGATATTGTGATCGATTTAATTTTGATCATCTTGTGAATTTGTGCGATTTCAACTGTGATCGGATTTTGTTTTGGGCGGATTTTGACTTTGACTATATTTGGACGGACTTTGACTTTGATTGTTTTAAGCGATTTATGAAGTTTGACTTTGTTAATTGATCGGATTCTGCGTTTGACTTTCTTAAATCGTATATTGCATTCATCGGATTAATTTTGTTGACTGGTTGACTCTTTGTAAATCGATCGAATTGTGATATTTTGTGTGAATTCTTGGTAAGTGTTTTTGTCCGGATATCTAATCCGGATAAGCTTGTCCGGACTTCAAATATGGATAAGACTAAGTGTTGAAATTTCCTAAGTGTTGAATGGTTGAAAATTGTTTGTGTGAGAATTCTTGATATATTACTGAATTTTAATCCTTTTAATCAAATTTTGAACTGCAGAAGATCCAAAATCATTTTAATCAGATAAAATGAGTTCAAGAGAAGCGATGGCAATCGGTACTGATACCAAGCCACCAGTACTTTTCAGAGGAGATTATAACCAGTGGAGAGGTAGATTTCTCAACTTCATTGAACGAATGAAAGATGGAGAGATGATTATGCAATCGCTAATGGAAGGACCAACTGTATTTTGGAAAGAAACTCTTGTTGTTCCTGACCAAGGCAGACCTGTTCAAAGGGTAATTAAAGAAAAGGAAATATACTCTGAACAGGAAGCTGCAAGAGCACATGATGATGTGTTGTGCAAATCCTACATGATGCAAGGATTGACAAAGGACATTTATACCAGTATTGATAGTTATAAAGATTCTGGTCATAGCATGTGGAAACAAATAGAAAAGATGATGAGGGGTTCTAAGGTGGGAACTCAGATGAAAATCACAAACTACATATCTGCATATGAGGAATTCAAGGCTAGAGAAGGTGAGAGTCATGATGATGTGTATGACAGGCTAACCAGACTGTTGAATGAGCTTACAAAGAATGGCATTTCTAAAACTGTAATTGAAGTAAATGTTAAATTCCTCAGTAATATGCAACCAGAGTGGAAGCCTTATGCAAATCATATCAAATATAATAAATCCTTATTTGATATTGATATTCACGAGGTTTATGAAACTCCGAAACAAAATGAGGAAGATGTTTTAGAGGTCAGAGATTTAAAGAAGAAAAAGGAAAAGGAAGTTACTGATCCGTTGGCCTTCGTTTCCTGAAAAGAAGAATAAAGTCAAGTTTGGTAAGTAGTAAAAGATGTCAGTCAGACAAGCGAGTCCTCCAGTGAAAGAAGTGACAGCTTTGACTCAGACTCAGAGATGAATGAAATTAAACAGGCCATGGCAATGCAAACCAAAGCCTTTCAGAAAAAGTTTCAGAAGAAACCGCACCCTAATAATCAAAGATTCTCTTCGGGTTCAAAATATGAGTTCAAAGATAAATTTGGAGAAAAGAAGAAATATGATGAAAAGAGATACGAGAAGAAGTATGAGAAGAAACCTGAAGAGAAGAAGAAGTTCATTAAATGAGTGGCAGACGAGAACACCAAATGCTACAACTGTGGCAAATTGGGACATTTTGCGGTTAACTGCAGAAAGCCGGTTACAAGAAATACCGATAATTATAAGAATAAGTTTCTTCTGTTAAAACAAAGAGGTGCGGGAAAGGCATTGATGGTTGAAGATGACCATTGGTTAAACTTAACTAATGAGGATGAGGAGCCGGAAGCTGTGGCTCACATTTGTCTGACGGTAAGAACTGAAATAGACTCTTCTGATGAGTGTGAAGAGGAGAGTGCTAAGCTGAATGATGAGGTATTGGAAAATTCATGCATGCATCAGATGAAAAAGATGATGCTTAAACTCCAATGTTTTCAGCAACAATTAAAATCTGAAAAATTGCGTGCAAATAATTTTCAAAAAGATTTAGAAACGCAAAAAGAAAAATACATCAAACTTTTTGATGAAAATGTTGGAAATTTTGATTGGGCACAATCTTTACTATCTGAATCAAAATCTTTTCATGAAAAATCCAACATCTTAAAATCTGAATTATCTGATTCAAAGAAAAAATATAAATCTTTAGAGTTGGTGAATGAAGAGTTAATTGTTAAAATCAGTAAGCTTGAGTTACAAATTAAAGTTTTAAATGAAACTCTGAAAACTAAAGAAGAAAAGTTATATAAGAGAAGACAAACTGGTCAAACCATTTTTTTCTAAACAAACCTTCTGAAACAAGATTTTTTAATCCTCGGAAAAGGTTAGGGTATAAAAATCCAAATCATTTAGAAAAAGCTTTATATTTTATCCCGACCTTATACAAATTTGAATATTTTGATTGTGGTCCCGAGTTTCAAATAAAATTTATGAAATCTTCTGATGAAGTCGAAGAACAAGAAGATTTTAACAGAAAAAGAAAAGACAAAATGCAAGTTCCGTTTGACTATACAAATTTAAATAAAAGCTATAAAACACAAGTATCTGCACTTTCAACATATTATTTTCATAGTTATTTACTAGCATAGCTTGAATCTAAACCTGCTGAACCAAAACTTTATACACCAACATTAATTTTGGAAAAACAAGTTGTTCAGTTAGAGAAAATTTTAAATGAGGAAAAGCTTTCATTTAACAAACAAAAACAATTATTTCGAAATAAAATTGAAAATTTAGAAAATTCAAAAGTCAAATCGGAAACGAGTTGAGTCTGAATACTTTTCGTGTTCAAAATCTTTAAGTGACACTTTTGAATCAGAAGACGTAAAAGTTTTAAATGAAGAAATAAATTTTTCTGATATCTTGAATTCAGATACTTGTTTAGACGAAGCGATTTCTCAGTTTGATTTCTCAAAGAAACTACCCAGTCATGACGATTTTATAGTTAAAAATGAAATGACTGAAGATTCTGAAATAGCTTCAGATTTTAAAAAGACTTACAATAAAAAACCTGTTTATGAGAATTGGTATTATAAAAAGAATTCGAGGAAACAGAAGAAGCTTACTGAAAAGAAAATTAAACAAAAGATTCATCGCTCATTTAAATCAAATGATTTTATTTCTTCTATTTCAGGTAATGCATTGAAGTTTAAGAAGGTGTGGAGAGTGAAAGATGAGGATAAATCATCAAATCAACAGAAGAAGAAAAGTTTTGCTGATTCTTTATTAAATAATTCAACATTGAATAATACTGTACACAGATATTCAGTAACTGAATTGTCTGATATTAAGAATAGCAAAGACAATTGTTCTCCTTGTAGATTGGATGAGATGTTTATGTCTTTTATTTCTTTTAAACCTTATCATGTTATGCATTCTGCTCTATCTGCTTTATCAAAGAAAATTAATTTCAAAGAGCGTTGGTTTGGTACTTATAGTATACCGCCAACAAAATCGGATCTGAAAGGACCCATTCTAAAATGGGTACCAAAACCCAATTGATTCACTGTGCAGGTAAACCGACATGTATGGTTCTTAGACTCAGGATGTTCTAAGCACATGACTGGTAGAAAAGAGCTCTTATCTAATTTTGTTGAATCTTTTTGAGGAACGGTAAGATTTGGTAATGACAAATATGCGCCTATCCTTGGATACGGTGACGTTTCTGGGAACTTAATGATAAAGAAAGTGTCGTATGTCAAAGGACTTGGACATAATATTTACAGTATAGGTCAATTTTGCGATAAAATCTAGAAGTTTGTATTAAAGCTAACGAGTGCAACATCCGTACTACTGATGGTAAGGAGCTTTTAGCTGGAATCAGGAGACCAAACCTCTACACAATCGACCTATCCAATACACAAGTAGATACTTAAGTCTGCTTGATATCCAAGGCATCCTTGAAGCAAAATCTGCTGTGGCATCGGCGCCTTTCACATCTCAACTTCAAAAATCTGAACAAATTGGTTTGTGACAACTTGATTAAAAAAATTCCAGACTTAAATTTTCATATTGACCATGTGTGCAGCGCATGCGAATTGAGTAAACTGAAGAAAGCTTCACACAAGTCGAAAACATAGTTCAATACCGAACGTCCTCTTCATTTACTTCATATGGATCTCTGTGGTCCTATGAGAGTACAAAGTATAAATGTTAAGAAGTATGTGCTAGTCATTGTTGATGACTATTCCAAATATACATGGGTTCATTTTCTGAGGAGAAAAGACGAAGCAGCTGAGACAATTATTTCATTCTTGAAGACTGTTTAAACAAATTTACAACTGACAATTCAGAAAATCAGAACTGATAATGGAACTGAATTCAAGAACAGTGTTCTCGACTTATTCTTAGAATCATTTGGTATCACACATACTTCCTCAGCAGCCCGGACAACGCAACAAAATGGTGTCGTTGAACGGAAAAAAAAACTTTGGTGGAAGCGGCGCATACACTCCTGACTTGCTCTAAGCTTTCATTATTTCTTTGGGCTGAAGCCGTGGCGACTGCATGTTTTACCCATAATCGATCCCTAGTACACAAAAGGTTTAGTAAAAATCCATACGAGATTATAAATAAAAGAATACCTAATATCAAATTCTTTCGAGTATTTGGTTGTAGGTGTTTTATTTTAAATGATAGAGAGGACAGAGGTAAGTTTGCTGCGAAGGCTGATGAAGCAGTATTCATAGGATAATAAAAAACGTCTACTGCATACAGGGTCTACAACAAACAGATAAAAATTATCAATGAGAGCGTCAACGTTTCTTTCGATGAAGTGATTGATGTGGCTTCTGAACAAAACGGTTCAGGATCCGGTCTGATAATTAACACTTCGCGGAACGCAGATAACATTGAATCTTCAAATTCTAATCTTTCTGATTTAGATTCTTTGTTTGAGAATTTTTAGGATGAATATTTCGATAATAAACCTAATAAGTCCAATGATGTGTCCAAGAATGTTCAATCTGAACAACAGTTATCTGGTCCATCTACTCATGTTCAAGTAACTGAAACTGAAGAAGAACAAGAAGATGTTGATGAAGAAATACAAATGGAAACTTCTGACTGTCCAGTAGTGTGAAGAGGGTTTAAATACTGATTTGTCAGAGGTGTCAGTCGTTCAAGATGAAAATATCTTACACTAGTCAGATATTCAGCCTATTTCAGTTCCAAACAATGAACCTTCACCTGAACCTGTTACAAATAATTCCCCCAATGCTTATACTAATCAAAATTCAGATCAAAGTTCATATATTCCCCTTCCTCATAGCAAAAAGTGGACCAGACATCATCCAATACATCAAATTATTGGTGATCCAAATGCATCTATTCATACTCGGTTTGCTTCTGCTAATGAATGCCTTTACTTCACTTTCCTAAGTAATATTGAACCAACTAAGGTGTTTGAAGCCTTAGCAGATCCGGACTGGATAATTACGATGCAAGAGGAGCTAGATCAGTTTGAAGCATTAAAGGTCCGGAGATTGGTTCCGTGTCCCAACAATAAAACGATTATCAGTACAAATGGGTTTTCAAGAATAAAAAGGATGAAGATGGAGTTGTTGTCAGAATTAAGGCCTGGCTCATCGCAAAAGGATACAATCAACAAGAAGGTGTTGACTACGATGAAACCTTTTCCCCGGTAGCACGGATCGAAGCTATAAGGATGTTCTTGGCGTACACTGCACACAAGAATTTCACGATGTACCAGATGGATGTCAAGATGGCATTCCTCTATGGTCTTTTCAAGGTAGAAGTTTATGTTGCTCAACCAGAAGGTTTTATGGATCAGTCAAAGCCGGATCATGTATATATCCTTGATAGAGCTTTATACGGTCTTAAACAAGCACCGAGAGCCTGGTACGATATCTTATCAGAATTTCTGGTAAAATCAGGTTTCTTGAAAGGTAACATTGACACAACTCTCTTTATTAAAAAGGAGAAGTCATATATTATTTTTATACGAATTTATGTAGATGATATAATATTTGGATCTATGAACCCAAAATACTGCAAAAACTTTTTTGCCTTAATGGTCTCTCGTTTTAAAATGAGTATGATGTGTGAGATAAAATTATTTTTAGGACTTCAAGTCAAAAAATTATCTTCGAGGAACTTTTATCTGTCAAGCAAAATATATTTTTGATATCCTGAAGAAATTTAATTTGGAAAATTGTTCATCTAGCAAAACACCTATGTGAAGTCCAAAAATCATACAAACATCATATGATCTTCAAGAATTATGATGAAGAGAATAATAGAAAGAATATCTTCAAAGAATGATTTGATTGAAAGAGAGAAAATTACAGCTGAAATTCTTGATTACAATTTGCTAATCACTTGGTAATTACAATTACAAGGAAAATACTATTTGTACCAGGAAATAGTAAAACTACACTATTACAAAGTAAAACTACACTAAGGAGAAACTTGAATACAACTTTAACGCTCTTACTTAAACCCAACATTCTCCCCCTTTGGATTCAAGTTTGGACTCTTGTGAATTTCGTCTTTCGCAGTCCAAGTATTTTCTCCAATCTTCTCAGAGCATTCCTATATTGGATCTTTTCCT
>NC_037532.1:13961118-13962834 GCF_001531365.2 Cynara cardunculus var. scolymus
TAATCTCTGGTGAAGATTTCAGTTGGATCAACTTGTTCTCTTTGAGCAGGTAAAACTGCAGTGGAAGATTCTGGAACAGACTGACGTTCTTCTTGAACAGGATAGACTGGATCTTCATCATCTATATCAGCTTCAAAGTCAAAATAGATCCCAGTCGACTCATCGATGTTGTCAATGTCCTCTCCAAAATCTTACTCTCCACCCAGAGTAGTAGAGAACACCTCGTTGAATCCTACGTTGGCAGACAAGTCCAATAACATCCTTGTTCCTACCGTGGAGTCCGTCTGATTTTCAACCATTGGCTCGATCGTAGGACTTGTCTCCATATCTTCATCTTCAACTTCAATGGCCTCAGTTGTTCTTTCCAGAACTGATTTCGGTGCAGAAGCTTCAGCAATAACGTCTTGAGTTGAAGGCTCCTCACTAACCCTTGCACCTTGCTTAGATGTCTCGGCCAATCTGTGTCTCTTTCTCTCCCCCTCATGACTATCTGGATCATCCTGATCGTCATGCCTTCGTTTTAGAGATATGGCCTGAGACCTACAAGTTCCTTCTAAGGTAGACACCCGTTCAGCTAGGGCATCCATTGAACTTTTTAGATCTTGGGTATTAGATGTGATCAACTTGCTAACTTTGGAGAAGTTAGAAGTAACCACATCTTGAAAAGCCAAAAACTCTGAGGCTCTAACAAAAGGGTTTACGTCTAATTGTTGTCGTAAGAGACCGACCAAATCTGCATCCTCAGCATCTGGATTTTGAGATGCCATCAATTTTGCATATAATAACGACTTCAGTTCATCCACCGATTGATCTGGTACTGACTAAAAGGAACATGTG
Source organism: Cynara cardunculus var. scolymus (assembly GCF_001531365.2). Classification (NCBI taxonomy): domain Eukaryota; kingdom Viridiplantae; phylum Streptophyta; class Magnoliopsida; order Asterales; family Asteraceae; genus Cynara; species Cynara cardunculus. The sequence continues at coordinate 13,961,956 of NC_037532.1, forward strand.
GTGGTGATGGCACAGATGGTGGCTCTTCTTCTACAACTTCCTTCCCCTTCAAAAGTATTTTAAGACTGGCCATTTGAGCATCCATATTGTCTTGAACAGCCTTTAAAGCGCCATCCAGGTATTCCCTTGACACAAAGTTGGGTAAACTCACTCCTGATTCACTTAGAATATCAGTTGAATAAACTGTTGTGCCTACGTTCAATGTTGGCGTAATGTTAGCATTGGTAAGACTTTCGACCTATCCTTGTGGAATGTCAAAAGACACCACTCTGATCGTTCCAGCAAGTTCACTAAGAACTCACTTGGAGCAACAGATGCTCCTGACTCATGTGTACCTAAGTGTATCGGCTCTAGACTCGAGGTGCACAGAATCGAAGTCGTAGGCTGGGGTAGCGGCCTACTTATTTCAATAACTACATTCTCCAATTGAGAAGTAGTTAGCATATGAGCTCTATCCCCTTGTGAAAATGAAACATTTGGTTGTTGAGAACCAATTGAGTGGATGGGTTGGGTGTGCATTTGCATAGCTGGGCTAGCTATGTCTTGTTCAATACTAACATTCAACGAATGAATGTCAGTGTAACACCCCGAATCCACATATTGCATATAACACATATTTCATATATAGAATACATGTTTTCCCCACATAGGTCCTTGATACAAGAGTCTATAATATAAAATACACAGCCCAAAAATTCCAAAAGTACATGCTCTTGCATCCTAGMATCTATGCTTCCAAAACAACTAAGCATATAGAGAAGTAATTCACATAACACCTTTTCCCTTATAATCATTACCTGCACACATAATTTGAAAACACGCAAATGAGGGTTAGATATGAATGTCTAGTGAGGTTCCCTTCTATGTAATGCAGGGTGA
>NC_037532.1:13963574-13965925 GCF_001531365.2 Cynara cardunculus var. scolymus
CTGGTTCAACGTGTAAGTCAACCAGAGCTTCTCTGGTCTGTTTTTCATAAAAAGACCAAGTATAAAAATCTTTTCTTAAAACATCTAAAACACGATTTTGACGCGAAAGCTCTTAACAATAGATACAACACCTCTAATCCAATTAATACATTTAGTAAAAACTTGCTCATCCTTCAAATCAAWAACCAAAATCCTCTGGTCCAATGATGAGAACCAACCAGAGCTCCTCTGGTTCCTCATGAAAATATTCATTTTAAAACAATAAATAAAAGCACTAAGCTTGTTTCTCAAAGATATAAAGCTTATTTTCCAAACTCATAAATTCATAAAAGATTTTGCAAAATGAATTAGTATCCAGTATCCTTTGATTCTATTATGAGGGTCAATCAGAGCCCCTCTGGTCCTTGCAAGGTATAACAAGCGCTCCTCTGTTTTCTCATAATCAATGCTTTTACCCAAAGCATCAACAGTCACGAATTATATTATCTCCAATACCATCACATCATTACCATCATTTCTACTAAAGACAACATCTCTAAATCCTCAAATCACCAAGAAGTGAGAACTCCAATCTGTTGTAACTCTAATASTTATCATGGTAAGAGTTAGGCGATGCCGAGAACGTCCCACCTTATACCCTCCAGATTATCTCCTTTACATAATGTTCCACCCTTATATCCTCCTACTCATTAATATGAAGTAGTTCATCCAAAGACAGACCTCAGTTACCTGTCAGAGTGAACCTGTTCATAATCCTCAAACCAAATCATGGTTCCAACATAGGTTTATACTCAAAACCTTTTATTCTCAAGAACAATCTATTCTCCCAAAACAGTTTAAAACTCTTGTTTTTCTGTAAACTCTTTCAAACTGTTTTAAAAACCCAGATACTGTTTAATTCTCTCTAAAACAGTTCCAACAATAGATTCAAACAGCAACTTCTCAAGGCTGTTGAAGAACACAATTTTGTTTCATATTTATCAAAACCAGATTCCAAAATAACAACATCATAAAATTGTTAAAAACAGTTTATCATCTTAACCTCAAAACCATTATCAAACTCAACAGTTGATAATCAATGGTAGTTTAAAAATCATAGTTTATACTCAATGGTAGTTTAAAACTCACTTAGATCCTCAAAAACAGAATCATAAACAAAACTGTTTAAAACATTAATCTACATCCTTTTTACCCAGAAATAGATTCGAAACAGTAATAGCTTATCTGCTGTTTAAAACAGTATAACATCTTCGAAATCCAGATTCAACAATTAAGCCACAAATACATAAAGGAATCAGTTTCAAATCTACTCACCTTATCAAACAGCTTTCTTGATGAAAATCACACAGCAAAAGCTTTATTCTTAACACAGAGTCTTCAAGAACACCTTAACTCACACACAGATTCTTTTCTAAGAGAGTGACAGTGATAAGGATAACCTTATCAAACTCTTCTTTAAATATCCTCACCTAGGCGGTGGAGGATTTTAATAATAAAACTTCAAAGGCGGTGAAAGCTTTTGGTCTAATAGAAATAACTTTGGGCTGTGGGTTTTTACATTATAAAATTCATGATTTCTTAACCATGAAGATATAAGTTTTTCAATAATAAAATAATGATTCCATCCGAATCATTTAAACACAATAAACACCACCTCATGTATACTTCACACCACATGCATACATGTATAAATCATTTATGGCATGTCATCTTTTCACATATATGCATGCACAATATCATGTTCACATATATATATTTCATGCATTTCTACTTTGGTATGCATATTTCACGTAATCCACATAATAAACATGTATAAATTACCTCAATCCCAGGTTGTCTCAAACCTGGTTATAATATTCTTCCCCCCTCAAAAGATTTCCGTCCCGAAATTCATTCAAATAACCATGGATATTTTTCTTTCATTTCAGATTCTAATTCCCATGTTGCTTCTGATCCTTTGTGAAATCGCCACTGCACCCTTACTAGACTTATTTCCTTATTTCTCAACACACAGGGTTTTTTGGTCGGTTATAGCTTCTGGAGTTTTTACAAAATTCAGTTTGTCATCCAACTTAATCTTCGGAAGTGGTATTGCCATACTAGGATCAGCAAGGCATTTCCTTAGGTTTGACACATGGAAAATATTGTGAATCAGACTAAGTTCCTATGGTAACTCCAATTGGTAAGCTACTGGTCCAACTCGTTTACAAATTTTGAATGGATCCACTTTGATTCTTTCTTGTGACACAACATGATTCCAACTAATTGATCAAATAAATCATCAATCCTGGGTAATGGATATTTATTCTTAACTGTCATTTTGTTAAGCTCCTGATAATCTATACACATTC
>NC_037532.1:13967182-13968693 GCF_001531365.2 Cynara cardunculus var. scolymus
TCGACTGCCAATGAAAATGTGGTAGGATTCATTGATATAACAAATTCTCTAATCGAGGGTTTCAAACCCCAGATATATCTCTCAACTTTTCTTGCTTCTGTGGATATGTAATGCTTAGCAAATCTAGAATACTCTATGAATTTTTCTGTGTATTCTCCAACTGATCCAGAGCTTTGTTCTAACTTTAAGAAATCCTCTTCCATTTGTCTAACCGCTGCTTTGGGAAAAATTGTTCCTTAAATCTGTTCACAAATATTGCCCATGATAAAGTTTGCAAAACATCCATCATTCCAAGACACTCTATTTCCCACCAATACAAAGCATTAGATTTTAAAACTGATATAGCAAACCTGACTTTGTCRGYTTCTGGACAACGTATGGTATTGAATACTGATTTAATTTCTTTTATCCAACACATAGCTTTAACTGGATCTCGCTCACTCGAAAAAGCTGGTGGTTTGCATGTCAGAAACATTTTAATATCCCCTCCTCTTGTGCTTGGTGTTGGTATGGAAGAATTTATCTCTACTCGTTCTGTTTCCACTCTTGTAGGCATTCTCAATATTGATGTTAAGATTTCTCTTAACTTTCCCATTTCTTCAGCCAACATATTTCTGGTTACAAATTTTGGCTGAGGTGCTGGTTCTGGATTGTCATCCCCAGAGTTGGATTCTACTTGATTACCATAGCCTTCTTATTGATAATTTCTTTCCCTTGTTTGATTGCTCCCTCTTCCCCTGCCTCTTCCTCGTGAGGTACTAACAAGGGCTTCGATGGGAGAATTTTCTGTTTCACTAAGATCAGGATGGGCTAGTCTTTGTGATCTTCTAGACCGACTTGCCATCTGCAGATTTCATGATTAAATAACATATTTTCACATTCCCAAATATAATAAAGTGTCCAAGTTCAGTTATGTACCTGTAGATTCAAAATTACATTGGCCAGATGTAATCCAAAAATACCTTGCACACTGACCTCTTAACTTATAATATTTATTTCAAAGGTTCTAGCTATGTCTGGGACCCTAATATGCAATGAAATAGTTTAAGTCTAGGCATCATCATGCAATTGAGCACCTAAATCCCTTATACTTAGGCTCTGATACCAATCTGTAACACCCCGAATCCACATATTGCATATAACACATATTTCATATATAGAATACATGTTTTCCCCACATAGGTCCTYKATACAAGARTCTRTAATATAAAATACACAACCCAAAAATTCCAAAAGTACATGCTCTTGCATCCTAGCATCTATGTTTCCAAAACAGCTAAGCATATAGAGAAGTAATTTACATAACACCGTTTCCCTTATAATCATTACCTGCACACATAATTTGAAAAAAAATGAGGGTTAGACATGAATGTCTAGTGAGGTTCCCTTCTATGTAATGTAGGGTGAGGATCACCAAAACGTTTATTTCAAATCATTCAACATATGAAGCAAAACTAAAAACAAACTGCTTTGGTCCATCGGGTCTCTGGTCTCAAACAACACTTAGAAAA
>NC_037532.1:13972308-13973778 GCF_001531365.2 Cynara cardunculus var. scolymus
ATGTCAAGATATTTTAAGTGAGAGAAAAGGGTTTCTGATGGGATAGGTTGGTTGGGCGGGTGAATAGGAATATTATCTGATCTGACGGAAGGAACATGAGATTCCTCGTCAGATTGATGTCGCTGTTCCGCCATTACCTGTAAAAAAATCTAAAATATTAGAAACCATTTTATTAAAACAAAATATAACACACAGAACAAAAAAAATTAAACTCTAAAAAAATTAAAACAATTAAAAAAAATTAGACATGAAAAAAAAATTAAAACCTCAAAAACTAATACCAACACTTAGAGAAAAAAAAATGAAACAAGTTGACCGGATTAGAAATCCGGACAACATACGAACATTCAAACACTTATTAGAAAAAACAATTGTGACCGGATTAGAAATCTGGACAAGAAAGCATTCACACACAAAAATTACTAAGTCTAAAAATGAAAAGGAATTAAATCGGACAATCATCAACCGGATTAAGGTTGATCGGATTGAACTCCGATCACCTTGTTCGGTGAAATATCCGTTCAACACACAAAAATTCACACACAGTAAAAATTTCAAAATAAAAATCAAAATACACACTAAACGATCAAAATACAAACAAAACGATCAAAATACACACAAAAAGAAATCAACATACACAAAATATACAATCAAACCAAGATAAAACCATTTTTATTTATGTTTATCCTTTTATTATCCATTTTATGATTCGATTATGAAGGTAATGTTGGACCTGTAAATTCAACTTTGATATTGATCTATTACTCTGAATGAACTCTAGGACGATTACAGTGCAGCGGAAACAATGATAATAACAGAACATACTAATTAAACCAAGAACACACAGTTAATATGATGAATAAGATGAACACAGGAAAATAACTTCAAAGGTTTTTCAATTCAATTGAAAATATTGACGATTACAATTCAGGAAGCACACAATTTACAAAGGCCTAAGCTGCTATTTATACTAGTCCCTAACGACCTTACTAACAAGATCTTAAAAGAGAGAAATCATCTAAGCCGTCCAAATAAAGTCTATTAAGTCCTAGTCATGTGAGACGCACATGCAGCAAACAACCTTTAAAAAACAGTAGAACAGGATCTTTACAGAAGACTAATCCGCAGACCCTCTGTGAGCCATCTCATAGGCTCTTCTGTAATTGACTTGTATAATCTTATTGCCAAAGGACCATTTTCCAGAACCTCTGTGAGAGACATCAGAGGTTCTGTTACACTTTACTTGCACGATGAAACAGCTTCTGTTGCTAGTCCTCTATTGTCTTCTGTGGAAGATACCCTTCCGTCAACACTTGCAAAATACTTTTTCATACTTTTACAAGAAGTGAGTCTGCATCCACAGAGGATGGGGATCTTGTTGACAGAGTAGCCATAATCGCGTAGTTGAGTCTGCATCCACAGAGCTTGTGAGCAACAACTTGCAGCGGCTACATATTCAGCCTCTGCTGT
>NC_037532.1:13973878-13975043 GCF_001531365.2 Cynara cardunculus var. scolymus
AATGATCTCAACCTTGGAACAAAATGATGAAGGACTTATGTGCTTTCAAGGGCGAATTTGGDTACCAAATTTTGGAGACATCCGAAATAGAATATTGAACGAAAGTCATAAATCTCGGTATTCTATCCATCCAGGTACCAATAAAATGTATCATRACTTAAAACCTTTTTACTGGTGGCCCGGAATGAAAAGAGATATAGCACGGTATGTGGAACAGTGTCTAACRTGTTTACAGGTCAAGATTGAACATCAGAGACCTTATGGAAGCCTTCAATCTTTGGAGATACATGTATGGAAATGGGATCACATTACCATGGATTTCATTATGAAATTACCGCGAACACCAAAAGGATATGACGCRATTTGGGTAATTGTGGATCGTTTATCTAAATCTGCACATTTTCTACCGATAAGAGAGAGTTACTCTTTAGAAAAGTTAGCGCAGATTTACATTAAAGAGGTTATTACTAGACACGGTGTTCCTTTGTCTATTATYTCTGATAGAGATAGCCGATTTACTTCAAAGTTCTGGGAAGGATTACAAMGAGCTCTAGGGTCCGAAATTCGACTGAGTACARCTTATCACCCACAGACTGATGGACAGAGTGAAAGAACTATTCAAACTCTAGAAGATATGTTGAGAAGTTGCATTATTGACTTTGGAGGATCATGGGAAGATCATTTACCATTAATAGAGTTTGCATATAACAACAGTTATCATTCTAGTATCCAAGCGGCACCATATGAAGTATTGTATGGTCGTAAATGTCGAACGCCGTTGTGCTGGAATGAAGTGGGTGAAAAACAGCTAACAGGTCCTGAAATTGTTCAAGAAACTTCCGAAAAGATTGAACAAATCCGCGAAAGAATCAAAACAGCACAAGATCGTCAGAAAAGCTATGCTGATAATCGTCGGAAATCCATTGAGTTTGAAGTAGGCGATTTTGTTATGTTAAAAGTTTCACCATGGAAGGGTGTTATCAGATTTTGGTGATCCTTCACCCTGCAATGACATGAATAGGGTATCTCACTAGACTTTACAGTCTAACCCTCGTTTTTGTGATTTTAAATATGTGTTGCAGGTCGGGTGGAAGGTAAAGGAAAAGAAAAGATTTAATGCTTTTCTTACGTGCATTTTGGTTGAAGATTTGCTTTTGATGCATAG
>NC_037532.1:13975683-13984804 GCF_001531365.2 Cynara cardunculus var. scolymus
AGCTTTCAGTTTCAGTTTCCGTCCTTATAATTTTCTTAGATATAACTTAAGAAAACTTCTCAAGCTGAAACTAACCAAACTGAAAAAGATCCCAAAATAGTAAAAAGGGACATGTACGTTATATGTAACTTTTCTTTACTATTATTTGATAAGATAATTTTCTTTATGTTATCTTGTTATCATCAAATAGGGGGAGATTGTTGATCCTCTCTCTCAGTAATTTGATGATAATTTCTTTTCCTTTTCACGTTGAATTTGTGTTTCTGTATTTTCAGTTCCAGCGATCATCATTGAGTATGTTCAGTGATCGCTGAAGAACTTGCATTGTAAATTCATCAGGGACAGCAATACTTCAAGAAAAAAACACTCACACCAAAGAACCTTCAGATAACTTCGAAGACTGAAACTGAAGATTAGAGACTGGTGAGTACATGATCTAAAGCGGTATTCAGTGATTACAAGCCTGACTACATATGTGTGAAGACTGCTCTAGCTTCAGCGAATGATGATGAGACCTCCAGGTCATTCCAGCATTCAGCGATCAAAGGAAGCTTGCTTAGCACGATTGTTGTTGTCTTGTCCTTATGCACACAAAGGACAAACCCATACCCTTGCAAAAGTTAGTACGGTACGAAGCCAATTAGTCGACTCTTTGTCCACCAACTTTAGGCAAGGAGGTCTGCTCAAAAATAGTGCTTTTGTATTATTCACTGTAGCAAAGGACAAACCTTCCTCTTAAGGCTTGACACGCACTCTAAACCTACCATATTGCATTAAATGTTCATTTAATGCACTTGGTATAAATAGAAGTGTTTCTTCTCCATGTAGAGTATGCGCATCTCTCTGCTATCCTATTCTTACTTCAAGCATCTTCTAGCTTAAGTAAAGGATCTTCCTTTTAGCAATCTATTTTCTTGTATTTGCTAAAGATCTGTGTGTAACCAAAGATTGTTTAGATAGGTTTTCTTTACCTTATCTTTCCGCAAACAGTCTTGTAAAATCTGTATTGATCTTCTCTATCAATATATATTTTAAATTTGAAAATATTGTGTTTGTATTTATTCTTCCCTTCTACAAACTATTTATATTCTTGTAGACCCTTACGGGACCAACAAAAAGTTTCACCAAAGTCTCAAGATTAGAGTAAAACCTAGATTTAGCCTAAATCTAGCAAAGTAAATTCAAGTTACTTTGTGAAAACTATGTACATGCTAAAAGTGTCTATTTTGATGTATGAAAATGTTTTCCCTGATGTTTGTCAAATGTGATTATTATTTGATGAGGTCTGCATTTTTGTATAATAGCTTTACAATTCTAGAGAAATACCCATATTTGGGGTTTTTAGACATTTTGATAACTAAATCATATGCGTAGGTTGGGTTCTTTTTATGATTTATCTTATGAATGAAGATTTTTTAGTGCTAAAGCATTTTTAGTGTATTTGGTTCGAAAAATGCATATTATTATATCTGGACATTTTGGAAATGTACATTATTTCAAAGGGAGAATGGTTTGTCCCAACCAATGATGTGTTTTTGAGCTAATTATACTTTTGGAGTATGTGTTTGCATAAGCATGGACTGAATGTATTTTGCTGATTTATGTCTGTAACACCTCTAAAACAGGAGCCAATTTAAACCTGTAGAATTAAAGCGGACTAAGATTGGAACAAATATAATCATTTAATAAAAGGGGAAACAGTATAAGAGTTCACAAATTAAATGGATGGAAACTAACAACCTACCACTTTAAATCAATTCTAGATCTAGATAATTGGTGTCATTACAATCCTCAAAAGGATAGATGTATCATTAGTAACTCCATAATTGAATTCCAAAAGATTGTCTCCCAAAAATGTCTCTACCGGCACATACCGCTCCACTCAAGCGTAAAGGGAACCTGCTATACATGGCATTTAAGAAAAATAACACCTAGTGAGAACAAACGTTTATTAAATAAAGCTATAAAACATTATTTTATTTTTTTGAAAACATAGGTTTAAATCATGCCCATTTATACAATAAAATCATATTTATCATTGGAAGGGCGTAAAACATCATAAGATGACAGGGAATACCATTGATAGTGGCGTAACACAAAAGTAAGTCACGTTACAATGTTATATGAAATCCATTATGGAACACTGGTCATCGAGTTTCACCATACACAGTCTGTAGTTTGAGTCCCCCAATGAACTAAGGAATGCTCTTTCACTAGAAATAGATTGTTACGGGTCACACAGTCATCAAGTTCGACCATCCATGGTTTGTAGTTCGAGTCCCCCGGTGATATAATCCCCATGTCTAGCTATGGTGTGGGATTAATCATCCCGTTTTATCACCATAAACCGAATTATATATCTATTGATCCACTGCATCTAGTCTTAAATATGTATTTCTCTAGATATTTAAACTCATACCCAACATGTAAACATGTGTATCCAAATAGTCATCATATAGGTAAAATTCCCATATTATCAACTAGAATTGAAATTATGAAAAACATACGTTTAAGTTCTAACTCATCAATACTTTGAAATAACCATCTCCCATGTGTCTAAAAACATTCCAACACTTGCTTTTATCAAGAGATAAAAAAATCCCCAGAATTCCCAAATTTGACCTTGTTGGTCCAAAATCGTACAAATGTAAAATACTTGACATAAAAGTTTTAAGCAACTAAATTACAACATTTTAACTTGTATATGACTTAGTAAAAGTATAGTATGAACTCACAATACTAGGATTTGGTGAAAACCAAGGAAACCTGGAAAATGAAGAATAGAGGATATTTGGTACTACGCTTGAAGCTTCCTTCTAGACTCCTTTTAATGCACAATAACTTCTTGAGGAATCCCTTTAAATGAATTGTAAATCGAAATTTAATGAAGGGTAAGAGAGAAGTATGGAGAGTAAATGAAGTGAGAAGTGATTATGAACGAGTTCTCCTCAATGGCAATACAAATATACAAAACAATCGGCCAAACAGCTGCTCGGGCTACTTATGGGGCGGCTTAGGTCGCATGGCCTTTAACTTCACAGACCTAGGTGCCTCGCAACGATGTCCTCATGACTCGGTGAGGCTGCCTACTTGTGGCCTTCGACAAGGTCGTCCGGCCTCTTGACCCCATGCGCATATGCCTCCGGCCTTATACCCACACATGCCTTTAACCAAGCAGGCGACTATGATACGGCTTAAGTCGCCCAACACGGTTCCCCATCCCCTCGATTGAAAACAATGCACAACTTGATTGAACGGAGGAAACAGTGTCTCAGGCGCACATAGTGCGGGTTTGGTTATCTAAAAAGTCACCCAACACATTGTTTGGCTCCTTTTTTCTTGATTTTACCCAAGCTAAATTATCGTAGGAGGAATATGGATTTGGGGTCTTAACACACAAACAAAGATAGATCTAAAAATCGAGCACCCAAAAATTCTTAAAGTTATACAGGACCACAAGAATACGGGTGTCACAATGTTGGCTTTTATGGAGTTGTGAGCTTTGGGCTCTATTTTGACTCAGATAATTCCCAGAGACATTTGTCCAGTTGTAATTAGCTCTATCTTGGGCCTTTAGAATTACATGCAGTTATGGCATATTTGTAGATTACATAATTTGAGTGCATTAGTCTTATTACTCTGGTGTTATGTAATTTAAACTGTAATGCATTGGATCTGGCATATGAGTCAGTCTTATGTAAGTGATCATGCCAAAGAAAGAGAGAAAAGGATGATCAAACGAGAAAAATAACCAAATAAAAGAACACGAAACAAACAAATCACGTGTAAAATCATGTGTGATTTTATAATAATGGTCAGAGTAAGGTGTGCATGTGACGTGACCTGTGACCTCAGGTCGTAAACAAAGTCGCATATCATATGTGATTTTAGTGTAAAATCACATATAATTCAACCGTTCTTTTATTTGGTTATTATTCTCATATGAACCTGATTGTATATATATATATAGAGAGAGAGAGAGAGAGAGAGATAGAGAGAGGTTGGTTATTATACAACTCTTTACATTTGTACAACTAATACAACTCAATCTCAACCGGCCATTTAATTTGATGAATATGTGATTTCATTGAAGTTTTGATTGTTTTCTAATATAAAGTATTGATCATAATTAATGAACTTTATTCATCTTTCATAAATATTCAAATTATAATAAATAAACTATTATCATTTCTATAATATCTCAATTAATTGGGTTGCATTGGTTGTACAAATGAACATGGTTGCATTTGAAATATACCCTATATATATGTATGTGTATATATATATATATATGTATATGTGTATATATATATATATGTATGTGTATGTGTATATATATATGTGTATGTATGTATATATATATATATATGTATATATATATACGCGAAAGAACGTGTGAAAAACATAAAAAAAAGACTGAACCCTAATCACTGTTAATTCTCTTTCTCGTTTGAACCAACCCTAAGAGAGAGAGAAAGGAGATGTGGTAGACTGGTAGTGAGTAAAGTCATTAATAGACTAAATGACGCAATTGTCAAAGGAAATATTAGTTTGTTATGAGAAGGGGACATGATAAAACGGGAGATCTTTCTTGTAACATCAAGTATCATTTTATCTATTCATACTCTTTTTTTTTTAATATTTAATTTACTTACAACAACTCTTATATTTTTTTATTTATTCTTTTATAAATAATTAATAAATATATGATAAGTCAACAAAACAATAAATGCACTTTTGTTTTATTGAGCAACGCGTGCGATTTTTATAAATGTTGATAAACAAGTTTTATAATTTTATATTTATCGGTTAATTTCATTAAATGTAATTAGTCTACCGATTACGGTTAATTTATCAGTCAACTATTTGATTTCCAGCTGGCAAACATAGCTTAAAGGGTCATGAAGTAAACACTTACTGACAAGAGTCTACATCTTCACTGACATTATCGAGTAATATTCTTGATCATCAAAAATGGAATGTGGTAAACGATTTTTACCTGGTAAATGCCTATCTGGAATAGTCATCATCTTATTCACTTACTAGGTAAGATTGTTGGCCTTTGTTATGTCTCTTAGTGGATAAGATTCTCGGTCATTGTCATGCTCATTGTTAAGGTAAGTGACACTCGATAAACACTTACCCGGTAAAGTTTGATAAAGGCTCCTAAGTCAATACTTTGATAAGGTAAAAATGAGTCTTAGGAACCATTTACCAAACAGTTATCTGGGTAAGAAACTTACGAAATCATTAGCTTATCGGATGAATATGGTAAGAACCAAGAATCTTACCTGATAAGAGCGAGACAAGACCCAATAATCTTACCCAGTAAATGAAAGCGATGACTCTTACCACGGTAAACGCTTATAGAATAGTTAAATGGATATGAAACATTGAAATTGCCCACTAATCAAACTTTTTTGCTAAGCTATTTGAAAAATAAATAATTTTACCAAACATATATGTAGGATGCATGTTTTAGAATGGTCAAATATGTTTTATGATAAATATTTAGTAAAAAAGAATGAAATTTTAGGTTGTCTAAAATAATAAAATATAATTTTGTTCCAAAAATTCAAACTAAAATTACTAATTTAAGCAATAGTAGTATTTTGGAAGCAACCAACACAACTTCATTAAATTGTTATTTTAATTCCTTGAAACTAGACAAAGTAAAAGAAAAGTCAGCAATTAATGCTGTTTATAGAAAATGGGATTAAAATTAAGAAAAAAATAAAATTGTAAATTATGAGACACTAACTACTGGTACTGATATTGATACTGATATTGGTATGCGTTTGAGGAAGGAAAAAAGGTGTAGGAGACAAAGGGGAGGGCATGCAAATGCAAATCCATTAACCACTCATATTATCTGTTCAAATACGTTCTTAATGAAGGTGGATTGGATCTTATTTTAGAGAACAAACATTTAAAACTTTTATTTTAGGGCTTGAAACAAACTTTCATATATTTAGATGTCTTCTTTATGTGTTCAGTTGGTAATCGATTATCTGAACATGATATGGCAAACAAAAAATTAATTAAAGCTTACATAAGAAATAAAAATAGTTACGGAAATTATTAATATAAGGAAATAACGAGCACATTTGATCAAAATAAAAATCAATACCGTCTAATCGTCTTGTTGCTTCTCCGGTTGTCGCCTTTTTCCTCTAGCCATTACATTTTTCCGTTCATCGCCTTCCCCTAGTCTTTGATCAACAACCCTAGATGACGAGGAGCTCAATAGATGTCGATACACTCAAGAATATTTCACTATGTACAAAAAAAGTATTTAAGAAATGTATTTAACCACTAAAATCTCCATGGAAGTAGAGTTTTCAGGAATTGAAATAGAATCTATCAAATGAATTGGAATCTATCTGTTTTGGTTCGTTGAATATAACTTTAAAGTTGTAATAAAACAAAGATAAATAACTAAAATACATTTTTATAACGTTTTTATATTTTACTACTCAAATTATAAATACTATATGATGATAAAACTAATAATAATATTAATTGATGACAGTGGTGTTGGTGGCGACAACTACAACAACAGTGGTGGTGGAACGATGACGACAATGACGGTGTTGATGGCGGCGGTGGTGACAATGGTAACGACAACGACAATGGTTGTGGTGGTGACGGTGATGGTAGTTGTAACACCCCAAAATCACATTTGCGTATAATCACATATTTCATATATCATGAAATACAAATTTACACATTTGGTCTTACTATATACAAAAGTTACATTAAAAAAGTAGCTACCAATTTTTTTTTTCATATTATCCCGGTACAAGACTTGTAACTGTAACAAGTATTCAAGTACAAAAAAAGATCATGTTATCCCAAAAATCCACATGCAAACAATCATAAATTCTTCATTCTCCTCCTCATACCAATGAGATAATACCCAATAACTCATAATAATCATAAACAATTATATGCTGATTTAAAATATTTAAGCACATTAATAAAACAAACCCTTCAACTTACCATCCTTATTTAAAAACAACCCCGAACTTTATAACTGATAACCCAATTATCACAGTAGTCGCGGTAGGATGAAATAGATTACACTAAATATAAGAGAAGAATTGTCTTTCTCAAAAAATGGCATGAATAGGAATAGGAATTGGAATCATTTACTAAAACCCAATGAATTTAAATTTTGTCATAAAACTAAAAACACAAACTAAACACATGTATGTAACTTAATTAATGATATTGATCATTTCATTTCCTTAAGCCAAACGTAGACATAAAATTCGCTAGATATTGAGTCCCGATGCAAAATTTAATCTTAAACAACTTAGGTTTTTCAACATAAGAAATAGGTATTCGTTGTATTTGTCATTTACAAAAAAACCCTTAATTAATATATAAAAAGATTTGCTCCAAAAATCTTCAAAAAAGAAATTCAAAATTGATTATCCAAAATAAGAATAAGTTTAAATTTAGCTTCTTTTTTGGTGTTACTTGACAAACATAAACTAACTTATTTTTTGAGCAAATTGTTTATATGCATATAAGCTAACTTATAAGGTAGCTTATTGATAAACTACTTGGAGTAACTTATGAAGAGGTTTTTTACACTTTTTTCAATTTCGATCTTAATTAATATTAATTATTAATTATAATTAAATATAAGTTTTTAATTATAAATAAATATTAATTATTAATAAATATCAATTTATAGCAATTAAAATCTGTTAATTAATTTTGATTATGCATTATATAGTAATAATTATTAATTATTTATAAATATTATTAATTATATCAGTTGTTGTTTTAGTTATTATTCAATATATCTAGTTATCAAAACGTAAATATAGCAATTCTAAAAATGTTTATACAAGTTATATAAAAATTAAAGTTGTACTTATTTTATTTCAAAGATGATTAAAATATGCTAATTAGTTTTAATAAAATATTTAGTTTAATATTAATTATATTTTTGAAAAAGTATTAATTAATTAGGATATGCGAGGTTGATCAATTTTATTTTTATTCATATTATATATAATTATTTAAAATCATAGATTAATGTAGATTTTTTCTAGAGAGAATTACAGTGGTGGTCTTTGTGGTTTGTTCAAATTTTGGATTTGGTCCCTAAAACAAACTACCTACTTTTGTGATTCCTAACTTTTTATTTTCATAACACTCATGGTCATTTTACTTAACGACGTTAGTTAACACCTTTATGAAAGACTAATCGATATTTAAACAAACTATAAGACCAAAAGTGTAATATGATCTAAAATTTAATACGATACACGTCTGACACAAATACAAGAAGACCGCATTCATTCCATTAATCGATTGAATGTTTATAACTATTGCACCGATAACGACAACTTACACAATTTCTCACCTCCGACTCCTTCATTTTCAATCGTTTTTTAGACCATGCAACCTAATAGTTTTAAAAATTATCTTCTGTTACAATGAATTTTAATCAGTATTTTAAGTGATATGTCAAAATAAAAACTATATTTTAATCAAATAACAACGAAGCTACACTAATTTATTAATTAAATAGTTATTATAAAGTAAAATAAATTACTTAGTTATTTTATATATTTCTCTTTTTTTAATATAAGTTTTAGAGATTTATCCGAATTTGAAGATTTCAACCCTCTCTCTTTCATTTCTTTATTTTAAAGCATCTCTAACATTTATGCTAAGATACTTGTTTTTGAATTTTTTTTTACTCCAACAGCTATGTTAAATGGTATGTTAAAAAGGGGAAAAGTCTAAAAAATCTAATGGACTTTAGTGTTTGAAATGATTAAGTTTTTGGATAATTTTTTGGAACAAATAAGTTATTGAACAATCCAATACATGTTAAATAACTCTTTGGACTTTCTAAGGCTTGCTAGATACATTCTTATGACCTATACAACTGGTTAATGTGGTAAAATAATGAAAAAAGTCTGAGAAAAAATCAATAAACTTTCATATTTTGAACGATTAAATCCCTAAAAAAATTTGAATCAAAAAATACTTACATCTATAAAATGAAATAAATATACCAAAAAAATAGTTACATTTACAAAAGATTATTGATAAAATTTATTTAATTAAAAATAAAATATATTCTATAAGTGAT
>NC_037532.1:13985403-13992953 GCF_001531365.2 Cynara cardunculus var. scolymus
TTATTTTTAATTAAAATAAATTTAATCAATAATTTTTTTTAAATCTTTTTTTATTTTTTTTAATTTAAAAAATCATTGACATAATATTTTTTATTTTTAATTATAATAATCTTTTTTAGATATAAGTAATTTTTTGGTATTATTTGTTTCATTTTATAAATGTAAGTATTTTTTTTTGTTCAAAAAAGATTTAAAGACTTAATCGTTTAAAATATGGAAGTTTATTGGTTTTTTTTTTTTTCGAGATTTTTTTTATTATTTTACGACATTAACCAGTTTTATAAGTCATAAGGATGTAACTAACATGTTTTAGAAAGTTCAAGAAACTATTTAGTAGGTTTTGGAATGTCCAAGAACTTACTTGTTTCAAAAAGTTGTCCAATGACTTAATCATTCCAAACTCTAAAGTCAATTGAAACTTTTTAAACTTTCCTCGTTAAAAAAAAAGAGAAAAGAAGATAGATAAAGTAGAAATCTTTAAATTTGAGAAAATTTTAAAACTCTGGAGAAAAAAAAAATTATGTCTATCATAACAATAAATGTACTGGAATTAAATGTGTATTTTGATCGTTAAGATTTTGAGTTTGATTTTCGGTAGTCATATATAATTCGAGTGCTTGCTTACCCACATAACAAATAGTTGAGATGACCATAAACCGAGCCAAACACATCACAGTTATAAAAAACAAAATATACACTGTTTTTCTATAAAAAAAACATAACATATTTCGAACAAAAAGAAATGTCCAAAGAATTATGGATCTTTTGTTTGATATTTATCGACCATTGCTCATAAAGATTATAATTTACACGAAAATATGAAATCGGGTGATGCTTAATGAACCCGTTTCTATTCGTTAATTAAACCCTCCTACCGATTTCATAAACATCAATATCAGATATATTTTTTAACATTCTCAATGCTATGATTTGATCCAAAAACATAACGAAATAAATTCACCATTTGATATTAGTATTTTCGAACCAAATTTGCTTGAATACCTTGATGATTAACTCATGATACTCGTCGGAATTCAGTGAGAGATAACATGCAAGAAGATCTTCCAAATCCTTTGAACTCTTGATGTTATTCTCCATTATCATCTCCACCATTGATTCTTTGAAATCCTTGTGAGGATTTACAGACGTTTTCACCACCGCCATACTCGCCGACAACCCCCGCCGGTTTCCAATGCTTTTCCGGCCACCGTTTATGGCCTGAACCCTAACTCTGTTTCCTATTCTCGGAGAGTAAATGTTACCTTTCGCTTTTCCACCTGGGAGTCTTTTAACCTTCACCGATAAACTCCCGCCTCCTTCCTCTATGACCCATTTACCCGACCCGAATTCCTCTGGTTTCGCTGGCTTTGTTATAATCGGCGGTAGGTCGAGTTTCCGGTAAACGTCATCATAATTTGAAATCGTTTTACAGGGGCAATTCAGAGATTCAGGCGATTGGAATTCAGTATCGGAGGAATTGGAGCCTGGGTTGGATTCTGTCCAAACGGACTCCGGCGTGACGCGACAATGGCATTTTACGACGGAATTGAGTTCTCCGGGTACCGAATTCCGGTGAAGTGGTTTCTTCTGAGTGATGGGTCTTTTTTTCTTCGATGATTTTCGTGGCGACTCGGGTGAATCTTCCTTCTTCCGGTTAGGCACATTTAGGTCTCTAGTGAAGTAGTAGGACTTCCGTTGAACCTGATCGTCGTTGTGGGTTTTGGTTAGGGTTCCGGCGGAGGATAACGACGATGAGGATGAGGAGCTTGTGATTGATTCCTTCTTCGTCATTTTGCTGCTACTTTTGTTATCTTTGAGCTTGTAAAACCAAGAATTGGGTATCATATTCGATATTCTAAGTCTGTAATTGGCCATCGGAATAACTCGTCGGAGGTGGAAGTCTGGTTTTTCGGGCGAGAAAACGAAATGGAGGTTTCTGGAGAAGTTTGTTTTGAAATGGAATAGTTGTGGGAGGGAGTGTGTTGCAGGAAGATAAATAGAAGGTACGGCGGTGAAAGGTGGGGTCCATGAAGGGCAAAAAAGTCACATAAAACACCAAAATGTAGTAGGGCCCTATGGTGGGTGGTAAAGATGCTTAATTCTCATTGGTTTAGACCCGTATTAATTTATTTTTATATTAATTTAACCAAAAAGTTGATTATGAGTAATTTAAATTGATTCCCGTACATACCGTGTTTAAGCACACATATAAAACCAACTTATTTGGTTCACTTAGCAGCTGAGGTTAGAGAACAAGGTCGGACCCGAGTCTAATCTTGTGTTTGGACAAAGGTGCGTCGTTTTTTTGTCTACTGAACTACATACCGAAGGCATTATTTATATTTATACTAATCAAAATGGGACAAGTGTAACCTTAAATGAGATTTTAATTAAATCCATGACCTTTTCATGAGTATAGATCCATTTTTTTATATAGTCAATAGGTTATGAATTTAATTAAAAACTCTTCAAAATTATATGCCTAAATGACTCGTATGTATATTGTAGTAGAAAATGAAAATGAATGAATAACTGGTTAACTAAAATTTGGACCGCTAAGGATTGATGATCAATTAAAAAAGGGACATTTTAAAAGACATTCCATCTAAGGACCAGTTATAGATGAAAGCTCGTTGTTGTCCTAAATTTCCAACATAGAACCGGTCTTTAATTGGCTAAAAAGAACCCAAGTAAAGCTTTTAAACAGATATTGGTTAATCGAAAACCCGTCTAATCAAAACCTAAAAAAACCGGTTCAGTCAAAACCTGAAAAAAACTGGTCATGGCCTGCTGATTTTACCCCAATTATTTATTATAACTAAAAGGACTTGTGTTTTTAAGATTGGTTAAGACATGGTCCTTGTGAAACTCTAGTAAAGAAACATTTTGTAAAAAACTCCTAAGAAGAGTCAAATAAGTGTTAATTTTGTACCAAAATAAACCAACCAATCACATTCCAGTCGTACCAATTTAACTGGTATTAATTTAAACTTAGTTGGTACGTGATATTAAAAGTCGTGTACCATGGTAATATTGTACCGTATTGACTTATTTTTAATTATTTATTAACTAAAGTTTAATCAATAATACAACATATCTTCATTTTTAAATTTTTAATTATCTTATTTTCACTTTTTTTTATTAACCTGGATATCCAACCCACTATGGAAGCTGACTAATCCCAAGGTGATCACCTGCTTTGCAGATAGCCCGAAGTCACCGAATTTGAACCTCCGTAGCCATAAATAGATTTTTATTCATGCTTGGATTTGAACCTGGGACCTCCTGATACTTATTTTCACTTTTGCTAACTTATAATATGTACGGATACACAAAACTTGATTGAATTCATTTGCATAACCCTAACAACCGTAATAATTTGCTCACATCTCTATGGTCCATCGTCGCTCCTCAACGGTCACTTGTATTAGACTACTAGTGAAGGTTGGGATTATATGAAAATTATTTGAATATTTGTATAGGTACCGGTAAATGGTACAGTATATAACATGTTATTTGAATGCTTGATGGTTTTAATTTAATTCATTTGGATAAACTACAACAAAATTGGGTTTATAGGACATCAAAAAAAATTAAGTGTCTTAATAGACTGGTTTATATAACTTAACTTATAGGAACAAAAAATAAAATGTCCAATCTAAAAGCGTTGTAATAAGTTTATTAGACGCTTTTAGGGTCTTAACAAGTTTCTTAGAGCATTTTTAATACAAAACGTTCCATGAGTAATTTTATAGGACACTATTTGAAAAAGTGTCCTATAAAAACAAGCATCCTATAAAAAAATGAGTTTATAGGACACTTTCTGAAAAGTATCATATAAAATTGCTAATACGACGTTTTGTATTAAAAACGTCCTAAAAACTTTTTAAGATGTCCAAAAACGTGCTTTCAACTTATTATTACGCCTTCAAATAGAACGTTTTACATTTTAGTCCTATAAAATAGGTCTTACAAAGCAGTCAATTTTTTTTTATTAACAAGAATATACAATCCGTTATGCGAGCCGACTAATCCCAGGGTGACCACCCGTGGAGTCACCGCATTTAAACTTCTGTGGCCACAAGGGGATCTTTTTATTCCTATTTAAATTCGAACCTGGGACCTCCAGACACTTTTGATCTTTGGAGCCCAAGTTCAAACCAATCAGACACCACCCTTATGATTACAAAACAGTCATCTAAAACACTTATAAATTGTTGACGTCCTATAAGTCCAATTTTGTTGTAGTGATATAGTTGGTAAGGATGTCAATATAGACAAAATTGTAACTTCTACTTTTACGATGTTGGTACCAACCGAAAAAAGTTTGGTATGAATTTAGTTGGTATCCACTATAATTAATTGGTACATGATATAAAATTTTACGTCTCAATTAGAATCGGTTGCTACACAGTACTCATTGAATGTAAGATTTTATTTTATAATATCATTGCTTTATCTTTTTTATTTTCGATTTATAATAAAATTTTATATCCAGTTATATTGTAAATAGCTACATTTTGAATAATAGACTGTTTGAGATGAATATAGATCGTAAGCAAAAAGATTTTACAAGTGTGTCGGTCCTTATAATTTCCCTTTTAGTTTAGAGGTTGGTAAGAAGTCGTTTTCTCTCTTTTTTGTGGCTTCATTTTTTTTCCTAATCATGGTGTCATATATTTCATTATTTAATTAGTGGGTAAATTGCGTTGTTACATATAGTATTGTGTTCTACTTTTTAGTTTAGGAAAATTATTTTCAAAGGTTTTTTTTTATGTCTTCAACAATAAAGTTTTATGAGATTTTTTTCTTTTAATCTTAGGTCTTGTTTGTTTTTTCATTTTCAGCCTTTGATTACCATTATGTTTGATTCGTTCAAACGTTTTCTAATTCAGACTGTTTGTTTTTTTTTTAATTATTTTAAAAGTTTCTTATCATTTAATAGGGTCTGAATAAATAAGAGGTAAAATAATATCTTAATTCCTTTTATTTTTCTTTTTCTTTGATTCTCTTTGGCTATTGTTTCTTTATCCACCAATGTAACAACCCACATATGCTATATACAGATAATTCACACATATTCTCATAATATTAAAAATAGTATTGTTACAAAACACAGACTAACAAAAACTTTCTTTAATACATTTATGAGTAAACAAATGTCATCAACATTAAACTTTTCCCTTTCCTTTATCCTGCGAGGTATGATGACCTGCAAAACCGGTTAGTCCAACAACTGAGCGTTAGACCCAAAAGGTCTAGTGAGTGTATATAACTCATACCAACAACATACTTTCTTAACTAGCAGTTTAGAATCAAACATGTTTATCACAAACATTTTATCAATATCTATCACATATCTTTTCATCTCCCTCGCGGTTACACCGCTATTTCATCTCTCTCGCGGTTACACCGCCATTTCATCTCTCTCGCGGTTACATCGCCATTTCATCTCTCTCGCGGAATGTAACTTTAATCAATTTTAGTCGGATAAGGAATCCGGTCATCATTGTCCGGATATCAAGTTCGGATAAAGACTTGGAACAAAACGTGATAATTCGGACATGGCTTGAGCGATTTATCTCTAAACCGAACAACACTTGGGCGGTTTAAGAAGATATTCGGACAACACTTGAGCGGTTTAAGAATAAACCGGTCAACACTTGGGCAGTTTAAGGAAATATCCGGACAACACTTGAGCGGTTTAAGAATAAACCGGTTAACACTTGGGCGGTTTAAGGAGATATCCGGACAATATATAAAACATAATAAACCGTTTCAAACAATTACAATTGTTATACCACAATTGATACATCAAAGCATAAAACACTCACCTTATAATACTGATCGAATTCAAGTCTGCGATTCYCCTTCAGTCTTCACTCTCAATTGATTCTGTTCTCAAGAAAATTCAACAATTCCCTTTTTCCTTTCATATGCACTTGCTATAAATAGCAAGTGCATAAGCCGCCTCTCATAAAAAATCCACACTCACATACACAATAATATAAAATATTCATATAAACATAAAATTTTAAGTTATTAAATCTTATTTAATAACCCGAATATTACAACATTCCCTCCTTAAAAGAATTCCGTCTTGGAATTCCATTTAAGCAAAAAGGTAGGGATATTTCATTCGCATTTCATATTCCGATTCCCAAGTGACATCTGGTCCCTTGTGATAACGCCACTGAACCTTTACTAATCCAACCTCTTTGTTTCGCAACTTCTTTACTTTGTAGTCAGTAATTTGTTCAGGGGTTTCTTCAAAACATAACTTTTCATCTACCGTAATTTCAGGTAATGGTACTGCCACATCTGGACTTATTAGACATTTCCTCAAATTCGACACATGAAACGTGTCATGAATCCTACTTAATTCCAAAGGAAGTTCTAATTTGTAAGCCACTTCCCCAACCCTTCCAATAATAGAGAATGGTCCAACATATCTTGGACTTAATTTTCCTCTTTTTCCAAAACGTACCATTCCTTTCCAAGGTGATACTTTTAACATTACTCTATCACCCACTTGAAACTCAATCGGCTTCCGACGTTTGTCTGCATAACTTCTTTGTCTATCTTGTGCCGCTTTCATTCGTTCTCGTATTATTCCAACTTTATCTGCAGTTTGCTGAACTAACTCAGGCCCAGCTAACTGTTTTTCACCTATTTCATTCCAACACAATGGAGTTTGACATTTTCGCCCATACAAAACTTCGAAAGGTGCTGCCTGAATACTTGAATGGTAGCTATTGTTGTATGCAAATTCCACCAGAGCCAAATGACTATTCCATGATCCTCCGAAATCAATTACACATGCTCTAAGCATATCTTCTAAAGTTTGGATAGTTAGTTCACTCTGCCCATCAGTCTGAGGGTGATAAGCTATACTTAGCTAATTTGCGAACCCATTTCTCTTTGAAAGCTCTTCCAAAATATAGAAGTGAACCGACTATCTCTATTAGAAACAATTGATAGAGGAACACCATGTCGTGTTACTACCTCATCAATGTATAATTTTGCCAATCTCTCCATCGAATATGACTCTTTCATAGRTAAGAAATGTGCAGATTTGGATAACCGATCTACTATCACCCATATAGCATCATAACCTTTTGATGTTCTCGGTAATTTGGTTATGAAATCCATAGTGATATATTCTCAATTCCAAACTGGAATTTCTAAAGATTGTAACTTACCATAAGGGCGTTGATGTTCAATCTTTACTTGAAGACATGTTAAGCATTGCTCAACATGCTTAGCTATATCCTTCTTCATACTTGGCCACCAATAATGTTGCTTTAAATCCTGATACATTTTATTTGTACCTGGATGAATTGCAAAACGTAACTTATGAGCCTCATCTAAAATACGTTTTCTGAGATCACCATAGCATGGTACCCAAATTCTGTTCTGAAACTTCCAAAACTCTCTATCATCTTTCACAATTTCAGATATCAATCCACCTATTCTTTCTTGTTTAATCTTATTTTCCTTCATTGCCTCATGTTGAAATTCTCGCAATTCTTCCTGAATACTAGGTAGCA
>NC_037532.1:13994050-13995503 GCF_001531365.2 Cynara cardunculus var. scolymus
TTCTTTTTCACAAAAAGCACCGGTGCACCCCACGGGGAAGTACTTGGTAGGATAAAACCTTTATCAAACAATTCTTTCAATTGAGACATTAACTCTTTTAATTCAGAAGGAGCTAATCTATATAGTGCACGCGCAACTGGTGTTGCTCCATGAATTAATTCGATTTGAAATTCTATCATTCGGTCTGGAGGTAGACTTATCAAATCTTTTGGAAATACTTCAGGAAATTCCTTTACGACTGAGATATCCTCCATCTTTCCCTTCTCTTTCTTCATATCTATAGTATATGCAAGAAAACTTACACATCCCTTCTGTACATACTTCCTAGCCTTTAGAACTGAAATTAGGCTAGAGTAACGATCCCGTCGATCTCCATAAATCACAACTCTTCCTTTTTCAGGCAAGTCTATATGAATCATCTTTTCATCACAGACTATGTTAGCTTGATTTTTAGCTAACCAATCCATGTCTATAATTATATCAAATTCCCTTAAAGGCAAATGAAATAGTTGTATAGGCACCTCACACCCTTCTACATTTATAAAGCATTCATCTATCCTTTCCTTAATTGAAACTTCACTATCGTTTACTGTTTCCACAATTAGATCCTCACTCAACGCTTTAGATTCTAAATGTACGCAATTAACAAACGATGGTGACACAAAAGAACGATTTGCACCCGAATCAAATAAAACTTTGGCACATACTAAATTAACAAGGAATGTACCTGTTACCACTTCAGGGTGCTCTTCTGCCTCGCCTCTCGTCATCTGAAAGGCTCTCCCTTTCGCAGACTCCCCACGTCTTATCTCTCCTCGACCACTTGAATTAACACGATTATCCATTTGTCCACGACCAGTTGGCACATAACCAGGTCCTCGGCCTCCAGAATATCCAGATCCCCTTCCTCCAACAAAACCAGACCCTCAACCCTTTGCTTGCGGACAATCGGCATTTACATGTTGAGACGAATTACAAGTAAAACACTTCTGCGTCATTCGACAATCTCGAGCTATATGTCCTGGTTCCTGATATTTAAAACATACTCGAGATTCTGTATTGCAATTTCCCTGATATATTTTATGACATCGTGTACACGCCCTATCAGCAAATCTTGAGACTGGCCGATTCAAATTTTCCATAAACCTCGGTCTATGAAAATCAGTTACTGTAGCTTTCCCCTTTCTTTTCTCTCCAACCTTTTTTTGTGGTTGTCGGTTAATGTCTTGTTCTAGTATTTCAGCAGCATCAACTGCCTTTATGTTGTCGGATTCCTAGATATCACATATTTCCGAAGATTCGACTCCAACCCCCAGATATACTTTCTCACTTTACTATTTTCAGATATAATATAGGCTTCAGCAAACCTAGATTGTTCCATGAAAACTTTTGTATACTGGCGGACTGACATGTTTCCTTGTTCAAGACGAAGGAAATCATCTTCCAACTTTCT
>NC_037532.1:13995603-13996951 GCF_001531365.2 Cynara cardunculus var. scolymus
GAAACTTTAAATGAGTAAATGGAACTCATTTCTTAATGAAGATTCATGTTCTTTATGTCAAAGTGTTGATTATTCATCTCCTTTCTATTATGTGCCTGAATCACTTCTTATAGGCGGTATTTTCATGATAACTAAATCCTATAAACAAGAAAATAATCATCATCCAAAATAGGATTAGCATTATCCTTCAAGATTCTGAAGATAGTCGTCCAGAGACCAGAGAGGCTCTGGTCTTAGGTTCTGAAATATTTTCTAAGTATGGTTTGGAACCAGAGATTCTGGTCGTGAAACCAGAAGCTCTGGAAGAGAGACCAGAGGGGCTCTGGTTTTGGATGTTGAATTATTTTCTAAGTATGGTTTACAACCAGAGGGGATCTGGTCAATACAACAAGAGGGGCTCTGGTCCTAAAGGACATAGTTTCTCCCTTGAGAAGGGGAAAACTTGGCCTATGGCCATTGGTATTGGTTAAAAGTGTTTTGAACCAGAATAATTRTTTTCATGAGGAATCAGAGAGGCTCTGATCTTAGATTTTGAAATATATTCCAAGTCTGGTTGGTCCTCAGTATTGGACCAGAGGCTTCTGGTATTTGATTTGGAGGATGAGCAAGTTTTTACTATATATGTTAAATTGGATTAAAGGTTTTGTATCTTTTGATAAGAGCTTCTATGTCAAAATCATGCTTTTGAAGTTTTAAGAAAAGGAATTTTATACTTAGAATCTTTTTATGGAAAACAGACCAGAGAGACTCTGGTTGACTTTCACGTTGAACCAGAGGGGCTCTGGTTGGTCATGTCTTTGGAACCAGAAGCTCTGGTTAGTAGAACCAGAAGCTCTGGTTAGTAGAACCAGAGGCTCTGGTCGAACGTGAACTTTTTATAATTGCTCGTTTTATGAAAAAGGTTATCTTATTGGTTGAAGGTTTATCTAAAGACCATTTTTGAGAAATTATATGAGTCAGAGGTGCTGGTTAGTACAACCAGAGGCTCTGGTCATGAAGACCAGAAGCTCTGGAAGAGAGACCAGAGGGGCTCTGGTCCTTGATGTTGAATGATTTTCTAAGTTGTTTACAACCAGAGGGGCTCTGGTCAATACAACCAGAGGGGCTCCGGTCAATACAACCAGAGGGGCTCTGGTCCTAAAGGACTTAAAGAGTCCAGAGGCTCTGGTCAATACAACCAGAGGCTCTGGTCGTCCATAGAGGCTCTGGTCTTCTTCCAAACTTAGCCGTTTTAGCACAAGCGGCATCTTCAGAAGTTTCATCCTTATCCCCGATGGCTTAATAAAACTTTTTTAGAATAATTAGGATCAATTTGATTCTAACAATATATATATATATATATATATAT
>NC_037532.1:13998711-14000009 GCF_001531365.2 Cynara cardunculus var. scolymus
TTATAAAATAAATAATTGACTATACGAAGTGTTACTCGAGTTGTAAATTTATAGAGACATTTTAAATTAGAGAGTTTGATTTATAAGATCATAAAATGTTTATTTTGATGTTTTAA
Source organism: Cynara cardunculus var. scolymus (assembly GCF_001531365.2). Lineage (NCBI taxonomy): Eukaryota > Viridiplantae > Streptophyta > Magnoliopsida > Asterales > Asteraceae > Cynara > Cynara cardunculus. The sequence continues at coordinate 13,998,828 of NC_037532.1, forward strand.
GACGTTGTCGAGTTTTAGTCATGGGGTTTGACTAAAGTTAGTCGGGGTTGACCGAGTTGACCAAGGGTTGACTTTTGACATGTTTGACCCATGTGGATTTTAATGATGGATCAAATAGAGTTGTCTGGGGCATATTAAGATGCTCTGATATGAAGTTTGACTTTAGGTTGGGTCAAAATGACAATAGTTGACTTTTGTTGACTTTTTGAGAAATTAAGACGTTAATGAGATATTATGGTATAAAATGTGTAGGCAGTTGGTCAAGAGCTATCGGTAATCAATCTATACGCAATCAGGTGAGTCTTCATGAGACTTACAATGGGATGCATACTTATGTATAAAGTTATTTTCAAGCATTATATGATTTATATGACAATGGGTACATATGCATGATGTTTCAGTTTACATACATGATATATTTTACATGTATGTTATTTTGTGAATGGTTGCATGCTATGTGTTTAATCAGTTTTCAAATAACTCTAGCATGATATTCCATATTAAAGTTTGATGATTCAAGGGTGGGCATTTGACCAGTAAGTCACGACCAGTATAAAACACTACCCGAACAAGTGGGTGATCAATTAAGATTGAAATATCAACCCAGGGCGTGTTTGTGACTAAATGACCCATACCCGACAGACAAGTTATGAGATCTTTTTTCTTTCAGTGTTGCATGTTTTTCAGAAAATGCATACTATTTGGTACAAAGTTTACAAGTTGAAATGTATGATGTGCAACGATCTTTACTCACGCAAACGATGAACTCACTGAGCTTTATAAGCTGACTATAGTATGCATCTCAGGGACAGAAGGTTTCAGGTTGGATAGAAAAAGAAGGGCATACATAGAGACTTTTCTAGTCCATTTAAGTTCAATATTTAAGCGCAATCGTCTATGATATATAAATTTGTAAAGCAACCCGGTATGGGACGGGCTGACATTAAGTCATATATTTATTCTTTTAAAGTCTTCCGCTTTAAATGGTCTAAAGTTTTAATTTAACCATTATTTTTCGAGTGCTTTTGGAGAATCTGTTTTAGATTACGTAACATCTCTCATGGTAAAAATATGGGTGTTACAAGTGGTTTGTAACAACTCGTCCCACATTGATAGAATGTGAGAATTGTTAACTCCTTATAAGTCTCAAGTAGTGGGCTACCAATAACTTCTACCATGGTT
>NC_037532.1:14001177-14014374 GCF_001531365.2 Cynara cardunculus var. scolymus
ACGTAAATTCAAGTCATCTTATTTTATAAATATAATTTAATTTTAGAAAAAAGAAAATTATAACAAATTACTTGAAATTAATTTTTAAAAAATTTGATAGAATAGTTGGCATTCATTTTTTTTTTTTTGCAAAAAACAATGTTGACCTATAAAATGGGTGTACTTTATACCTAAAGAGGGGGTGCCAATATCTCCACCCCCTGGAACCGATGAATGATGATTCTTGCAAAATCGAAACCGGGAAAAGGCAGGCTTTCCTCTCGATCTTCCAATCTCCTACTTTTTTATCCTTCGATTTACATTCATTGTCGATTGATCAATTGATCGAATAAAAACTATTGATTGCAAAACCCAACCACAAGGTGTTGTTTGATTGATCTGAGCTTGGGCTCCAAAGGTCAAAAGTGTCTGGACGTCCAGGTTCAAATCCAAAAGAAAATAAAAATCCCCTTGTGGCCACAGAGGTTTGAATGCGGTTATTGCGGGCTACCCACAAAGCAAGTGGTCTCCCTGGATTAGTCGGCTCACATAACAGGTTGGATGTTCAGGTTAATAAAAAAAACAAAACCCCAATATTTCACATTTCTTGGGTTCCAAGTACGCGATACAACGCGATTGTTTCTCTCAATATTATTTTCTTTTCTGGTGTTTTGAAAATTGAGCAAGTGAAGTTGTTTAATTCATTGATCTGAATCTGTTTTTGCGATTTTCTTTTGGTTTTTTAGTTTTGATTTGTGTGGAAAAGCTTGATGAAAAAGAGGTAAAGGAAGTAGTTGAAGAGAAGAATTATAAAGAGAGGAACAAGAGCAAGAACAAGAAATGTATTTTCTCTCAAATCTGAATACAGTCTTTAGGTTAGGCAGTGATGATTTTCAAAAGAGATTGTAGTATATATCCAAAGAAGAAGCTGCTCTTCAGTCTAGAATGAAGAGACAAAAGCAGATGTAGTTCAATATTGAACGATAATGATGAACGATGGACGATGGTTTTCATGCTAACAGAAAGAGCGTATATTTTGGTAGAAGCAGACACATTCCGATTTTGATTTTCCCGCCACTCTTACTATGGCTCACAAGAGAACTCCAAACGCAACCACAATCTGTTGTCACCATCCTACCAAATTAACTTCATGTTCATTCTATTATATATGAACATTATTTTGGGATTTTATGAGGGGAAATACCATATGTATTAAAATTGTGTTTTATTTCATGAGGTGAATAGCATGGTGAGTATGCGATTCATCTGGTAAATCTCTATGTGTTTAAGGATTTTTTCCGGAAATTATGAAAATTGTGTTTGATTTCATGTGATGAAATTATATATATATATATATATATATATATATATATATATGAAAATTGTGTTTTATTTCATGAGGTGAAATAACATGTTCAATATGTGTTTCATCTGGTAATATGTGGGTTTCATTTGGTGACTCTTTGTTACCAAAATGATGATTATGCTCTTTTTTAAGTAAAAACAGTTTTCAATTAAAACCATGGGATCAAACCAAATTAAGACTTAGATCGGTCTTCACAATTCTCAACCTCTTTGTGGTTCTCATTTGATTGAACTCATATATATATATATACATAGGGGCTTAATCAAATGAGAACTGATTAGTTTGTGGTAACTGTGAGATCCAATCTCAACCACAAATCAACGAATAAATTAGGAAATTAATAATTATGGTAGTTTAAATTAAAATTATAATTAGATGGCATTTTAGGTATTTTTAAAAAACTATTCTCTCCTCTCTCCTCTCTTCTCTCTTCTCTCCGACCTCCAATCTCTGGCCTCCGGTGGAAAAAAAATCCGGCAGGTACCAAGTAATCACAAAGATATACAATGTGATACTCATTGTGATATACTATGATACCCATTGTGATATACTGTGATACCATTTGGATATCACTGTATATCACAATGAGTATCACATTGTGTATCTTTGTGATTACTTGGTACCTGCCGGATTTTTGTTCATCGGAGGCCGGAGATTGGAGGTCGGAGAGATGAAAGATGAGAGAGAAGAGAGGAGAGAGGAGTTTTTTAAAAAACCTAAAATGCCCTCTAATTATAATTTTAACTCAAACTACCATAATTTTTAATTTTATAATTTATCCGTTGATTTGTGGTTGAGATTGGATTTCACAGTTACCACAAACTAATCAGTTCTCTTTTGAATGGGCCCCTATATATACATATATATATATATGTGTGTGTGTGTGTGTGTGTGTGTGTATAGGTGGAAGTTCAAATGAGAACACCTCAATTTTACGAGAACGTGAGAACACTCTTATCATATGTGATAATACGTGATGTGCGCATGATATGTTCACCGCATCTCTGATTTAGTATCACATGTGTATCATATGTGATGGAATAATAGTATCACATGTGATTGTCTATAATAAAATAATGTTCTCGCATTCTTGTAAAATGAAGGTGTTCTTGTTTGAACCCTTCCATATATATATATATANAGTATCACATGTGATTGTCTATAATAAAATAATGTTCTCGCATTCTTGTAAAATGAAGGTGTTCTTGTTTGAACCCTTCCATATATATATATATATATATATAGGAGCGATCAAATAAAAACCGTCTTCATTTGTGTAAATCGTGTAAACCAATCTCACCCATCCATTTTCTTGATCAATGGTTAAGATTAATCAAGGTTATTTAAGAAAATTAAAAATAAAAAAAATTGAAAATACATTTTATAATACCGATAAAGGCAAAAGGGTAAAACCAAATATTCATTTATTCAAGAAAACCATATCATGTATATCATATTAGTAATGAAACTAATTTATTTTTCATCTTCCAATTATTTCATAACGAACCGCCTACATTATGCACCCGTTTCATTTTCATTTCATCTACTGAATGGATCACCTACACCATCACTGAAACGGGTTTCACTATGAAAGCAGTTCACTACTCATTATTCAATTACGCCATGAAACTTGTTTCATGTAAATTAATTTTTTTTATTTCACTCATGATTTGATGCATTCTTTCCTTTACTCCTTACAATCTTCAAGATTCTGGAGCAGATTATAATCTTCAAGATCCCGAAGCAGATTCATCATGTACCCATTTCATCATGCAATTATTTCATGACRAACCAAATAAATTATGCACCCGTTTCATGTTCCATTTTTTCTACAAAACAGATCAACTACACCATCACTGAAACATGGTTCACCATGAAATGATTTCATATTACTCATAAATCAATTACAATATGACCCAGTTTCACCTTCATGAAACTTGTTTCATGTAAATTAATTTTTTTTATTTCACTCATGATTTGATGCATTATTTCCTTTAATCCTTACAATTTTTAAGATTCTGGAGCAGATTATAATCTTCAAGATCCCGAAGCAGATTCATCATGTACCCGTTTTATCATGTACCCGTTTCATCATGCAATTATTTCATGACGAACCAAATAAATTATGCACCCGTTTCATGTTCCATTTTTTCTTTTAAACGGATCAACTACACCATCACTGAAACGTGGTTCACCGTGAAACGATTTTATATTACTCATGAATCAATTACAACATGAACCAGTTTCATTTTCATGAAACCTGTTTCATGTAAATTATTTTTTAAATTTGAACCATAATTTATGATTTCGTTCCATAATGCAATTTAATCTTTAAGATCCGTTTGCAGATTCAATCTCATAACAATATATCAAATTCAAATTTTTAATATTATAATATAATTAAATATTTAAATGTTACCATTTATACAATTTTCTTTATTACGTTTCCTTAATTAAAATTTATTAATAACTTCCATATTTAATAGAAAATATTATAAATGACCGAAATACCCTTATTGATTAAATTTAATTAGAAAAAATAGAATTTTCCTGTTGGTTGAAATTGGTTTACACGGTTTCTTGGAAATGCACGGTTTTCATTTGAATATGCCCCTCTATATATATATATATATATATATATATATATATATATATATATATATAATATAGAGGAGTGATCATATGAAAATCGCCCTCATTTGTGTAAACCGTGCAAACCACCTTCATCTGTCGATTTCATTGTTTAATCTTATGAAATTTTTTCATGAAATTGTTTAATTTTGTGAAATTGTTTCATATAATACTTTTTTTGATGAAGTTGTTTCATATATGGTTGTGAAATTGTTTCATATAATACTTAATGAAACTGTTTCATGTATTTCTCTAACATTAATGAAACTGTTTCATGTATTTCTCTAAAATTAAAATAATGAAGATGATAATATCTATGATTAACACCCTTCACAATAAAAATGATTAATCAACCTCTCATAATTACAAAAAAATTAACAAAATGAAAAATTATGATTGGTTGAATGCGGTTTGTACGGTTTGTACAAATTGAGTGGTTTGCATTTGATCGCTCCCCATTAATTATATATATAGATATATATATATATATATATATATATATATATATATATATATATATATATATATATATATATATAGTAAATGGTAATGGATAACGCAAAACTGTATATCCATTAAAATTTCATGTAAACAAATAATGGATAAGTGGATTAAGTTTTATTTATCCAACGGGTCTAAACCATAATGAGTAAGAGATATACGGTTACCCATTGTGAGTCCTAATCACAAGCATTGCGTATGTTGCGAGCCATGGAATTATATTCAATCTCTTGTTTCTTGATTGTAACAAAATATGTAACCATCGACTATTTAAGCATGCATACGCTTCCTTAATTAAGAGTCCAAGGAGATGGCTTCTCAAAAACAAATCATATCTTGATATATGTTATATGTATGTTAGTAGTTACTACATACAGGATATACACAATAACGATGATAATAGTATTTTGAGAGCATTTATAATTTGCTTCATTCATGGTTGAGACTGAAACACATGAAGCCACAATATTCTGGAATAGAATTATAAACATTTGCTTTAGAATGGAACGGAATTGAAAAAATAAATGTCCATTACAATTACAGTTACAATTACAATTAAAATTACAATTACAATTACAATTACAATTCAAATGAATACATACATTCTTCAAAAACCAAAACATACAACTGAAGGAATTGAATAATACTACAAACAACAAAACCACAACACAACAAAACAAAACAGAGTTCGTAGTTTTCTTTCTCTACAACTAATTACTTCCCAACATCAATCACCATTCCCATTCCCATTCCCATTCCCATTTGATCCATCACTTTTGTTGTATGTATGTTTTGTATGTATCTGATGAATCAAAAGAATAAGCCCTTCTTTTTCATCTTCTTTTTCTCCGCAACCTGCAACAGAAACTCCCATTTGCATTTACATTTACATTTACATTTACATAGAGCTTCTTCAAAACTAAAACATACCCGCTTGATGAAAAATCTCATCGTCAGAACAATTACATCCCTTGAACTGCACGAGAAACAACAATACCCATAAATTACATAACAAATTAACACAATCCATCCATCCATCCATAAATATTTCTATCATCACCTGCCACTGCCACCACCACCTGATTCATGTTCCACTCGAAACCGTCGCTCAACACTTCCTGATGAACTAACAAAACTAAACTCTATGGGATTTCCACAAGGAACAAATACCTGATAAAAATATATATTAATTAAGACGTCCAAACCAAAAACATAGATAGATATGTCTAGTATTTTTGGAAAGCATACCCTTGTGGTTGGATCAAACTTGTCAGTCACTGAAGGGCCACTACCCTTTGTGTTAATTGCATCCTTCTTAATCACCAATGTAACTGGCTCCCATATGTCAAGATATCCAGCCTGTACACACATAACAGGTTACATTGTTTCTAGAAGAGCTTCAAGATTAGGCTGCTTTTTGGGAAAAATCAAACAAACATGAAATAAACTATAGCTACTGCTAACAAAACATTTAAAAAGTGCCTACCCATAAGGATACCCTATGTTCGGCATGACCGGCCTGAAGAGCTCTTCTGATATGGTCTTGCATATCTGGATCTGTAAGCACATGACATTTTAATCCAATATACAGTCGTAATATATGCGAGCTATCGGTTGCCATGGAATATAAACTTCAACACAAGATATAACTTATAATCCAAATTTAACATAAAATATTCTCCACTGAACCAAACTATACGGTAACCAGCAACTTCTTTCACAAGACATTTTTCTCAACTATTCCCTATTTAGAACTTCGATTCTCAAACTTGTTCATTGAAAAAAAAAAACGAATATACTTGTGTCGATTCACAAAAATCCCTTGCGGTTGATGATGCACTTCTAACCTAAGAAACAGTTGGTCAAGCTCTTTCTTGTAGCCAAGGTTTTGAAAAGCAGAATGGGGCCTTGAGGCATTTTCCATTGACAAGGCAAGGCTTAAGCCTCAAGCCAGAAATATATGTATTACAAAAGTTATATATACATACACATCACATACAATATATATACACCAAACTTCATTCCAACTGAGACATTATACACACATGATATATATATATATATATATATATATATTTTATAGGGTGCCTTTTGAGAACTCTCTAAACTCTAAACTGTGGGATCTTTGAGAAGCAATACACCATATGCTATTTCATATGATCTTTTTTCTATATTAGTATTTAATATATTGATTTAACAATATTTGTTTCACATGTATTCGGTTCACAATGTGAACCCTTTTGGCTTGTTTGTGAAACAAAAAATACACGTAAAAAGGTTTCACATTGTGAGCCAAATACATATGAAACAAATACATGTTAATCAAAATATTAAATACTATACTTAGACGGAAAAATATATCATGTGAAACAAAACCTTTAGGTAGAAGTTCTCATGGATCTCACAAATTTTAGAGTTCTCAAATGGTTAAGCCCATATATATATACACACACAGTGGAGTACTATACACAAAATATATAAATCATACTAAATTACCTAAAGAATCCATAAACACCTTTTTTGAGTGACGAAATATGGATATAGTAACAAAGAAAAATCACAGCTCACAAAAAGAAAAGATATTAATATATCAACAATGTGGTGTGGAAGTAGGACTGTGACAGTGACACAGGAAGATTTAAAGGGACTAAAAACAAAGATTCAGCTGATAAAGAAGGGTAGATCGAAACTTTTCAAGCCAAATAAGGAGCGGTAATGAAAGTAGGTATACCATTAAGAAATGTTATGTAAACTTCTTGAAGATCAGCAAGGGCGAATATGTTTGGGTTTACTAACTCAAGCACTGTGCTATGAGGCGGGAACTGGAGCAAGGGAATAAAATTGTGGTTGTTTCAGAGTATATAAGATTCTATACAAGAATCAGTGAACAAGGTGCATAAAGAAAGTGGCAGAAGTAACCATCAACACAAGGACAGTGAGTGGTAAGATGAGTTGGTTGTTAATGCAAAAGAGAATGCTATAGATGGGTTAAATGTTAAACAAATTGCAGCAAATAAGAGATTATAAAATCTACACCACATGGTTTCAAATAGCATGTTCTAAAACTGCCAAGAGAACACATCACAAGAAAGGTAAACTAACATTTGGATGCCAGAAGAAAGAAATAGAAAAGGCTTACCACAGACAATTTTTCTGTGCTCGTTGGCAAAAACCGTAACAAGTTCACCCTGAAAATGTAATTGAAACACAATCATTGTAATCACATCTATACTAGGTCAAAGATAAAATGTACAAAGAGCTAAGGTTATGTATTCCACTACATTAGTGTTTTTGCAAGTTCCTGCTGACTCCTTTAGAGACTTATTACAACTTCTTTTACTCAATTTCATATCTATTATTTCATGTTGTAATCTGTTTTTAGCTAGTTTTTAGTACTTGTTTGTCTTGGAGCTGTTGGTATAGATAGGTCTTAAGGATGTCTAAGTTGTTCATTTTTAAGCTGAATATCAAATGCAGCATACTTCTATCAAGGTTACAGCATGAGAATTGAAGCTGTAGGATGGTTTGGCAGAGTGTAGTAGGATGTAGGGGTATAAATGATGCGAGTCGAGCTCAAATATATCACTATACTCGACTCGAACTCGAAACCCAATTTCCAAGCTTGAACTTGACTCGAAAACTCGTGAGTAGTAAAAATCAAAGCTCGACTCGAACTCGATAACTATTTCTCAAGCTCGAACTCGACCTCGAATCAAGCTCGAGCTCGAATCAAGCTCGAAACAAGCTCGAACTACAACTCAAATCAAGCTTGAACTCAAACTCGAACTTGAATCAAGCTCGAACCAAGCTCACCCTTTGAAAATTTATGACATTTTAGGTTCTTTCTATTATAAATTTTAAAACTTAAAGGTGTTCTCTTAGTTTTTATAAAACTAAAGAGATCAACTTCAAACTTCATCATCAAAAAGATAAAGTCAGAAATTTCATTCACCTCCCTCTCTTTTTATAACATCTTTTCTCCCTTCCTTTACCATCTCTCTTCCAATGTGGAGGACAATCTCACTAACCTTTTTTATAGTTTTTCTTTGTCCTTTTTTAATTGTGATTTTAATAAAAAATAATTGATTAATATTTATAATTAAAAAATGCATAATTTTGTTTAAATATCTAAAAATATAAGGCATTTTTATTATTTATATTTTACAAATTTTATCATAAAAACTTATTATATTTTAAAACTAATTATATATAAACTAATCGAGTATCTCACGAGCTTTTCGAGTCAAGTATTGGGTAGCTTGACTCGACTCGTTAATATATCGAGTCGAGCTCGAGTTCGAGCTGAGCCTATTCGAGTCGAGTGTTGACCAAGCTTTGACTGAGTCGATCTCGAGTAGCTCGCAAGTTGTCTCGTATCGTTTACACCCCTAGTAGGATGTACATAATCAGATGGGACAAATTGGTGACATCTTCACCTTTTTGTGTAAAAACCTTGAGGGTGTGGAGCACATAGCCTATCAAGCATTTACCTAAAATTGACAACACAGAGAGAAAGGAAGAACAACTTATGCGGTAGTACCATCTTCCTGATGTTCAAAGAAGAATCATTAGTCTTTCAGTTATTTGCGTTTTCCATTTTGCACCTATATAAGGGGGTTGGTGGAAGAAGAAAAATCCTCTTGGAGGAAGGGGAATCACAATCAAGCATTTCATTTTCCAGAATTATAGCTTTATTTTCTGAATGTTTACTACCTCCATTTACTGCTTCACGTATTCAATTTCTCATGCATTAACTAGTGGCAGGTTTTGTATTTTAACTTTTTAGAAGTAATTTAAGTATGTTCTCAAGTATTATTTCTTCTTTCATTTGTTTCTTTTTAAAACCCTGTCGGTGTGGGTGTAAACAAGTTTGTAATGGAGCCGATTGGGATGATATCATCAGGCATGTGACCAACCGCAAGTCCGAATGGAGCATCATTCTCTGGTTAGCACTAGCTACAACGGTTTATTATATATGGCAAGAACCCAACGCTCCTTTGTACAAGAGTACGTCACGATTAGCTGAAACACTAACGAGATAGTGAACTGCAGACGGTGGCAAACCTTTGGAAGACTCCCTGTCAGTGCGGAGATGATGATAATACAAGACCAGTCCCGACTTAAGAAAAGACTAATGCAACACAGCGACTCTTAGAAGACACCTCCAATATTTTTTAGATGTTAGGGTAGTAGTTATTCCACTTGTATATGCATGATGTTGATGTTGATGTTGATGTCGATATCGTGTTGGTTATTAGCCATGTCATATGGAGGACGTTCCAACCACTTTTGTTTTGTTTAACTTTGATTAATGCACTCCAATTTGACCCCAGGGTCTGTCCTAGAAGATTGAGTGGATATGCTAGTGTTGTGAGTGGGAGTCCCGCCCTTAGGTTGTAATCTCTTTTCTTGCTTTTTTTAATAGAAGTTGCCGGAGGTTTCACCCTCCTTACAAAATTTGGAATGCAGCTTACTGTCATTTTGTAGCATTATTATGCCACAAAATTTTCTACTGTTGAGTGCATTTCAGGATAGTTTACAGCCACACCTTATTTCTATTTCTAAATCAGTTTCACTATCAAAACGAGCCCCCTCAAGTCGGTGTTTTCTTATGCTCATTTCTTTAACTTTGAAGTCCTTTCGAGCAAGAGGACATCATGTATAAGTTGATCGAAGGAATATTGCGGTGCTTTGGTCATGTTCGTAGGAGGCAGATGATGGCTCTGGTGAGGAGGGGTAGAAACTGCAATGGTCGAGAGGAGGCGAGGAGGGGTAGGCCTAGAAGGAAATGGGATGAGCAACTGAGGTTAGACTGGCGGCTTTAGGTATACCTGAGGTCATGACCTCTTGTAGGAGCTCTTGGAAACGCACGACTAGGATAACAGACTAATGGTAGGGATGTGTAGCTAGCTTAGTTGAGAGGAAGGAATCTAGAGAGGTAAAGGATGAAGGTAGGGTTAATGAGCCCGTAGAAAAGCCTCCTCAACCCTAGGTTACATTATGGGTGTGTAGGTCTGTGTACCCTTGATATGTTTTCTTGTACCTGCTCTATTTGTACGTTTCAATGTTGCTGCTTTCTTCCATAACCTGTTTTTGAAAAATTTAGAACTACCTTTCTTGTTTTCGGATTCTTTCTTTATCGTATGTTCTCTTAACTTTTTCTCACACTTTGCACAAGTTGGGAGTCATCATGGAAACGGCCGCTTTACTCTTTTGTGTAAAGGTCAAGTCTATGTACATCCCCCCAAAGACCCACCTCCGGATGGTATATGTTGTGCTCGTTTAGTTTGGTTTGGTTTTTACGAACCCTTGTCAAACTCCAAATTGTTAGAGATTGAAGATGTCCACGTTCAAATCCAAGGAGAAATAAAAATCCCCTTGTGGCCCTGGAGGTTCAAATGCGGTGACTCCGGGCTATCTGCAAAGCAGGCGCTGGGATTAGTCGGCTCGCATAGCAAGTTGGATATCCAGGTTAAACAAAAAAAAAAGATGTCCTTGGTATTTCATCTTTCTCTTGTTGGTATTTATCCATCTCCCCATGTTCATGTAACCTATACAAAAGGATGTTCTACTTAATAACATGCAATTTCTCTTCAATATAAAGCATTATGGTACTAGGTCTATAAAGCTTTTGATACAAACCATAGTCAGGTGCCTCATGTCACCACCATCGGTTGTCAACTTGTCATCATGTACGACCATGTGTTCCAACAACCTATTGCCACCATCCACCATTGTGATCCACAACGGCCCCAATTAATTGTCGAGAACCCCATGCTGCCACCATCCATCCATCATTGTGATCCACATGCCCCCCACCCGCTGTTGAGAACCCCCCCCCCCATGTTGCCAACCGTGTTGCAAGCAATCCCTAGATGCTCAAACCCCAACACAAACCATAGCCATCCTGCAAGCCCCATCCATCACAAACCTTAGATATCCCTAATTGTTGCAAGCCTCTGCCATTGCAACCATCCATGACCAATTTTGTGAATCTATGAAACCTAGTACCAAACTAACATTAGCCCTAGATTCAGCCTACAGGTTCTGGTTTCAATATTCCAGTAGAAGTATGAATATGGTGATTAAGTGCTCAAATTTGAGAAGTTGGCTATTTCCTAATGTACCACTTCTCATCCTCTGCTTTGCAACTCAATTTGTCATATGCAAGATTTTCTTCGACCTCTCATATAGCATTTGTTAAGGCATAACTTTTCTTGGTACTCGTCCCGGCGAGGTAGTTCTTTTTGACTTTTGCAACATTACTTCTCTAGCGTGTTTGCTTTCAGTTGCACAAATGCGGTTGTTCATTCAACCAACACAAATATTATGGTGATACAATTATGTTAGGTCGAGGCCCATATGTATTTACAGATAAGGGTCATATTTACTTATAAGCATTAATTGGTCGATACTAAAGGCATATAGTTACGAGATTCTACAAATAGGGATTAGGAGAAGTAGATTATCATGCTTGATTTTATTTAGTAAAGATTTTAGAATTAAATAAGGCATCGTTGGAGAGATGACCGACCTTCTTGAAGGTAAACCAGCCTTGTTTAATTTGTTACTAGTCACTTTTATTAAATAAAGTGTTCATTTCTTATCAAGTTGGAATGAATCGAAAAAAGTGAACGAAATAGAACAGAAAATTGGGGCTGAAATTGGAGATGAAAATTTGACAATATTTAGTTGCCACAATAGACAAGAGGTTTGCACCAATGGAAGGGCTGTTACAAAAGATCGTTGAAAACCATGTCCAAAACAACAAAGAAAGGGCAAGGGTCCATTAGGCACAAAGGGATAGGGAAAGCACAAGGGGGTAATAGAGAAGACAAAACCATTGGGCTCTAAAGAGAAGGACGCAAGGAATGTTGCCAGAAAGAGGGAAGCACGAGTCATCGTAGGTGACATTGCTCGGTGAAAGACATTCCTACGCAAGGGAGATGAGATGTCAAAATTTTCCGGAACAAGTCTTGGAACATTTTCAAAGTTGGACAGTTAATGAGAAAATACTTTGCCCTCAAATATCATAATACAGTGTGAGAGTATCGTAACAACATTTGAATTATTGGCAAGGTGGATTTAGGGATTGCCCTATGTGGCGAAAGACAAGAAATTTTGTGAAGAGAGTTAAGGTCGATATCATGTGTCGTTGAAGTGAACACCATGCATCTAGTTCTCCGGTCGCTCGCAAACTATAAAGAAAATTGCCACGAGACAGTTGCTAGGACTAATCATACCAATGGTTCATGTCGGTGACATCATTCCTATAAATGATTTACAAGCCATATTTGAAATCCTTAATTCAAGAAAGAATTGCATACTAAAAGACCTAGGAGCTCTTGGTACTCCTTTGGTATCAAGATCGCTAGCACAAGTGCATTTTTTGTACCACATAAAGTATGTCCTCGAAATTCTTGCAATGGTAGCTATGCTATACAACTTGACTAGATTACAGATATGCATGAGGAGAAAAGGTAGTCTGCACCCCTTGACAACCTCCTATTGTGGTAGTTTAAGTATTGTGATCAGAGGGACAGAGAGAAGAAGTATTCTTATTTACTGAATAATTAATTACAAAGGAGAGGCGTGTATATATATAGACACAAATAAGAAACCCAAACCCAAATAAGCAAAGGCCCGTACGGCCCATCAGAAACCCTAAACAGACATAATATTTACAATATATTCTAACACTCCCCCTCAAGCTGGAGCAT
>NC_037532.1:14016584-14017600 GCF_001531365.2 Cynara cardunculus var. scolymus
AGAAAACAGGCCGTAGCGACAGCGTCAGCCCAAAAGGGCTTGGGAACAGACATTTGAAACATTAGGGCTCTCGCCACCTCAAGGAGATGACGATTCTTTCGTTCGGCTACTCCATTTTGGGTTGGAGTATCAACACACGAGGATTCATGAATAATACCATTTTCAAGCATATAGGACTRAACTGATTGAGACAGGTACTCCTTTGCATTATCACTACGCAAGATTTTTATTGATGTTTGAAATTGCGTTTTGATTTCAGAGTGAAAGGAACACAGATGATTAAATACTTCTGATCGATTTTTCATCAAATATAACCAAGTAGTTCTGGAATAATCATCAACAAAAGTAACAAAATATCTTAAACCAGTTTTAGACGCGACAGGACACGGACCCCAAACATCAGAATGTACTAATTGAAATGGGGACGCARCCCGCTTATTGACTCTAGGACTCAAGTGGATACGCTGATGTTTAGCAAATTGACATGACTCACATTGTAAAGAAGATAAATCGGAAAATTCAGGACAAAGTTTCTTGAGACTCTGTAAGGATGGATGACCTAGTCGACAATGTACTTCGAAAGCAGATGCAAGACTGAAACTTGTCAAGGAGTATGGTATACATTGTTCAAATATATATAGGCCATCTGACTCCCGTCCTCTACCAATAATCCTCCTCATCTGCAAATCCTGAAATACACAGTAATCAGGAAAGAATTCAACACTACATTTTAGGCCACGAGTAATTTTGCTAACYGACATTAAATTGAAAGAAAAGTTCGGTAGGCTCAGAACTATATGCAACGAGAGACAGATGATGACAGTTTAATTGTGCCTGAACCATCCACTTGGGATAGATTTCCATCAGCAACTGTAACTTGGGCTGATGGGGCATGTTTGGTAAAATCAGAGAGAAGATTAGAATTACCAGTCATATGATCTGAGGCACCCGAATCAATGACCCATTTGGAGAAGGATGACACAAGGCATTTACCAGAGTTACCTGTCTCAGCAAAC
>NC_037532.1:14018400-14062832 GCF_001531365.2 Cynara cardunculus var. scolymus
AACATACGAGCATCTTGTTGTAACCAAAGGTCACGATTACCGTCAGTAGGAGGGTCAGAATCTAGATGAGAAGCCATTCCCATACTTCGGACATACAGACGGACCGTTTTGATCCATTCAAAGTAATTAGTACCGTTAAGTTTATTATCGGTAACTCTACCACTCGTCGGGATCAATTCAGGTATACGAACACTGTCAGACGACTTGTCATCGGATGACTTGTCTCCATCTTTAGCCATCGGAGATGGAGCGGATGAAGATGGCGACCTTCAAGAAGCAAGAAACAGTTGGGATGATGCTGGCGGCGGCTGGCGGCACGTGGGGCGGCGGACAGCGACTGGAAAACACCGGGTCGGTCGTCTGAGTCAGCGGCGGCGGTGCAGCGGCAGCGGCAGATTCCGGCGAACAGAGGCGGCAGCGGCAGATTCCGGCGAGCAGAGGCGGCAGCGGCAGATTCCGGCGAGCAGAGGCGGCAGCGGCAGATTCCGGCGAGCAAAGGCGGCAGCAGCAGATATGGCGGCGTCTAGGGTTCAGGCGACGGTGGCAGGAGTCCGGCGAAGTCGGCTAGGGTTCCGGCGACGACGACGGCAGGAGGTTTTCAGAGTGGCTTTGATACCATGTGATCAGAGGGACAGAGAGACGAAGTATTCTTATTTACTGAATAATTAATTACAAAGGAGAGGCGTGTATATATATAGACACAAATAAGAAACCCAAACCCAAATAAGCAAAGGCTTGTACGGCCCATCAGAAACCCTAAACAGACATACATAATATTTACAATATATTCTAACAAGTATGATCAAAAGATCAAGACATCTTGACGAAACCTCTATGTTGATCAGAAATCACCGCTAAATGCAACAAGTTGGGCTGATCGACATATATGCTCTATCTTGAGGAGTGTTATAGATGCTAATGAGTCTAATTACTTCATATGTATCTTGTTTGTGGTTATCCATCTCCTAACATTCGTTTAATCTATGAACAAAGATTTCTCCGACGTAATAAGACTATGTTCACTGAATTATAAAGCATCATCCTCATTCCATAACTAGTTATTTCGGTTTTCCACTAACGGCTTTAATTATAACCTCGGCTCTATTTATTGGTCTGAGCAAGATAAGTGCCATTTTTACATCAATAAAAGCCAAATTTATCAGGATATGATTCATGTGGATGTGAATATGGATATGAGCATCTTATTCGTATCAAATACTAAGTAAATGAAAAGCAGTAATCACTGTCAGGAGAAATGGAAACACCTTTCGTTTTCTATTATCCATGGGTTGGACTTCAATGGCAAGGCATGTATCAACATCATCAGCAGTAACAAGATAATTTGGTTGCTTTGCACCTGCTTGACAGTTTCTCTCACCAAAATGGATAAAGAAAGACAAGAAAAAAGACATAAGAGCATAAGGAGGAATACCTTCTATATAACTAACAGACCCATCTTCCATGTGCCGTACCCACTGTGAAATAAGAAATAAGACTATGAAGACTAGAAGGGATCAATTAAAGATGCTTATAGAAATGTAATTGAACTCCAATAAAACCAATGATTAGAAATTGAATGTTGAAACAGCAAATTGGAGAAGCTCAATAAGCTGACATAAACAGTACCTCAAAATTACAACTTGTGGTTCCATTGAGAGAGTATCCGCTAGCTTGAAGTTCTCGACCTGGGAAAGCTTCACCTGAAATTTGGAGTGCCTCCACTACAGGTAATGGATCATCATCTGCAGCTGAACATTGTAATAGACCCGTGCAAAGGTTAACTAGCCTATGCTAAAAATATATCCCATGATCAATATAGACACAAGAATATTACCTTCAGAAAAAGAAGAACTAGGTTCTTCAAGGACTGGAGTTAAATATGGAGAATACGAGTTGGGATCTTCGAGTGTGTTTGAATAAGCTGTGATCTTGGGATTCCAATTGACAAATGGTTCTCCCTCATTTTCCTCACGGTGTCCCTCCACGTCAAAATCCTCAACATCGTTACTGCTAACAGGGTCACTAAATGTAACTTGTTTGTTGGTAGTTTCTTCATTTTTACTTGTAGGATTCAAATTAGGCTGGTCACCAGCAATCTGTGAGTTTGTCGCAAGAGAATGATTCTTTCTGCAAAAGGCAGAGTGAATGTGACGCCCCACTAACAGTTATTATCGAAGTCTTATATGAAGCTAAAGTGAAGTCAAGCTCTTTGTTGGACTCTAATAAACCTCCTTCAACTTGACCACTAAAAAATTTGCACATAATTGCACTACATGTGCTATATTTACTAGAAAAATGAGTCAAGCGAAGATTTTGTAGCAACAAAAATGATGTAGAAAATCATTGGGATAGAAAGACAGATGAATATCTGAAGAGCCGAACATGAGAAAAAGCACATCAGGCACAACAAAAGACTCCCCGTCTCTAACACAATAAACCACCAACTTTGAAGACGCACCACCCTCTAGCCTCTCATCCCCTCCCCCCAGCCACACTCCTAATTGCAATCAACTACCCTAATCCGTCGCCTCCAAGGACTCCCTTCTGATAGGAACCTTGTTCTTGCTTCTAAAATATCTCTGACAGAGTCCTCTAGTATTATGATACTTCTTATAGGTCAATGGAAAAAAACTCACTTGTATTGCTCAATCCATTGATAGGTTAGGACATATACTCATCTTTCTCGGCTAGCTATGCCTGTCTCAGTAATGAACATATATCACATCCCTCAAAATACTTCTGAGGACCCAAATTGCAGGTTACAATCCACTAAGAGATGACTTGCTGCCCTCTAGAAAAACAAAGCATGGGATCTTGTTACAGGCAAGGACACTGTTGATTACAAATGGTTGTACATATGTCAACCTAACCCTGAGGGTTCTCTTGCTCGCCTAAAAGTCCAGTTACTCACTACAGGCTATTTCTTAGGTTTATAGTAAAGATTATGACAAGATATTCGATCATGTGGCAAAGATGACATTTGTTCACCCGGTTATAGCTCAACCATCATTGAGCTATCATATTTGTTAAATATCAAGAGTGCAATTCTCAACCTTTTATGACAATACAGCATCTGGTTTTTAATATTCTGGCAAAACCCTTGCATGGATTTCAAATTAATACTATACGTTAAAAGTCAAGCATGTTCAACATTTATGCTCCAACTTTAGTGTAAAAATAATAGAGTTAATTATGTCCTTATGTATAACTAGGTCATTAGAGTTTCTCTTGAATAGGCCCATGGTCCATTATTACAATCTACACATTTAACAGCCTTTCATAAATAATAATAAAAATTAAGAGAACCTGCTGCAAGAATAGTGATATTATTAATAATAATAAAAAAGTAACCAACCATACTATATAATATTATCATTCGAATGAGTTATAGTATATTTATCGTAGAGTGAAATTCTGTTTCTTCATGTGTATGGCTTACATGCTATCCTCGTACCTTTCATTTTGCTCCTCACCAAATGTATTGCCTTCCAAAGCATACACCAACACCAAATAGTCTTGATGGTGACAAACCGTCGAATACGGAGTACCATCTATTCTTTCTTTAACAGACTCAAAAAATCATGTGATAACGTTAGCTCAAGATGGCCACCTCATTGTATAACAATATATGAGAAGCAATACTCTCGAGTAAGTTAGAATATCCATGTGTGTAGAAATTTCATTTGTTAGGATACTCTATTCTG
The DNA here is from genome assembly GCF_001531365.2 of Cynara cardunculus var. scolymus. Classification (NCBI taxonomy): domain Eukaryota; kingdom Viridiplantae; phylum Streptophyta; class Magnoliopsida; order Asterales; family Asteraceae; genus Cynara; species Cynara cardunculus. Next base: position 14,022,105 of record NC_037532.1, read on the forward strand.
TCTCATCAAAATGCTTTGATTCACTTCTTGCAGGATTAGATCCATTTTTTGATTGAGATTTAGGAATAGTTGTTTTCCTAATTAAACTAGACATGTTCTCATGAGCATTCACGGCAGCCACACACACACACATATATATAAAAAAACTATGATGGTGCGAGGCCCTTCATTACCCCTATACTTCAACTACAATTTCCCTTTCTAGAAGACCCAATTTAATTAAGTTGATCCATTGCTTAACAAGATTCTGGACACGTAGCCTCCTAACACAAACAATTTTTTGACTACAAAACCCTATCTCATTATTGCTTTGTGGTGTGCCCTTCACCCCTTTATCATTGTATTTTTCAAGGGCAAAGTTAATTACTCGAGTGAAATGATAATGCAACAATGGCAATTCATCAAGAGATTACTACTCAAGAACAGAACTCAATCAAACAAATATATATATATATATATACCTAATAGATCCAGATGGTTATAAATGTATTCAATTGGCTGAACGGTCTTGATTTGATAGGCCTCAGTTATTACCTGTTTATAAGAGGTGAATACCTCACCGAGTCAGGCTCTGAATTTTCTGCAACACCATCTGAGTGCCCTGGTACATCCCAGCCTCTTGCAGTCAGATGGTCTGAGGGAATCGGCCCTTGTCCATCAGAGTATGCTTGTTGTGGAACCAATTCCAACCCGTTCTTGTTCTATAAAATGGAAGTCTTTTTGAGAATTTTGCAACACTTTGGTGAATATCATAGTAAAACAATGAGCAGTCAATATGGTTGCCCCTACCCCAAAGGAATACAACGGTGATTGTGCAAAACTAGAGGGGTTCACATCAGAACGCCAAGCTGCTAGCTGATATTGAGACTCTTTTAGCTTTGTCTGGCAGAGCCACCAAAAACCAGTCATCACAAGATATTGACAACCACAGAATACTTGCAAGTGAAGTCATTAGACACAAAACACAACGTACCTCAATACCTATGAGCTTCTCTTGCAAATGTCTAAAAAGAACCTGTCAACAGAAAATTTTCCGACATTCATGGAGAAGAATATTGAAAATTACAAGAGGCATCAACCACTCCTTGAATGGAAGTACATATGTTGATCTAAGATGTCAAAACAAATACCTGTTTACAACAAGAATAAGAAAAACAATTCCTGTTTCCAGACAATGAAGTTGACTATCATATGGCAACATATAACTCAATGATACTTGGTTAATCTTACAGAAAATAAGCTGAAATCTTTGCCATTAACTTATTACATATTAGATATCTCAATCGTCATCAGATACATTCCAGGGCACCTGGGATTAGTCGAGGTGCGCATAAGCTGGCCCGGACACCCATGGTTAACAAAAAAGATTCACTTTTTTTCCCAATCAACTAATAGAAAACCTAACAGAATGTGACTGCAGAAAGGCGGTTGATGAAAGGACTTTGGCGTTTTGAATATCAATTCCTATGACCTGCTATTTCTATTGATCTTCATTCCACTTATAGACCAGCATTGTTACTAATATTACTAAAAGAAAACAAGGCCACAAAATTTTAAAAAAGGCTACAGTACTGAGCACAAACCTTAACATTACTAACAATGGACTGAGCATCAGCAACTGGTGGCTGAAGAGAATATTCGGCAAGAAGAGGCATCAAAGATGACACAAATGTTGATCTTTCCTCTTGTGCATCCTGAAAACAACATAATGCAAGCTTCAAATACGCATATAAGTTCATGGAATCCAACAAACAAAATAAACATACCGTTGAGAAAAAACATGAATATATTTTGCACTCACCATTTAGTAAAATAGTATCTTCCATATAAAGAACACGACACATAGAAAACTAATAATAGAATAAAACAATTACAACCACCAAATCCCTGTGAACATTGGAGAAGGAAGGTCTACAAAGCAACTTCAACAAATTCCCATAGCAAATGCAGATGCGGTACTCCATAGATAAGCACAATGACAGTTAAGACAGAAAATAAAATAAAAAAATCAACCAGACCACCACCAGCCATACAACCCTTGACTAACATGTAGGCCTCACATCTATAAAGCTTAGAATGTAAATGAACGCCTTTCCAGAAGAGATGCAACTGAGAGAAGCAGTTATACTGGAATTATGCAATACAGACTTGGCAAATTACAAGAATGAAAGCAAATATTAATCAAACAACTTATGAGTATCGGGACATTCCTATTATACATGTATCAGAACTACTCTCCCAATTAAATATCTATAACTCAACTTCCAAGCAACTACACCATACAATTCCAGACACCCGAGGATTTAGCTTCCATTTATTTATTCATGGTCTCCATTCACTAAGGGGAAAATGCATGAGTTCCAGATAACACAAATAGCACCTTCCGCATCAAATTAGCGTGCACACCATAAATCTAGTTCCCACCACTTCAAGCACCCTCTGAAAAGAGTCCGCCCATGAGAAATCATTATATCTATATCTAAGGTACTTCCAAATAGCATTTCAGGACATGGAACATGTTAAGATATAGAGCTATATCTGATCAGGTCACGTTTACCTCTTTTTCATGATATAATCTGTACATAGAAACAATATTGTTTACAGTAGATCATCTCTTCTTATCCAAGTATTCTATTTTTGTTTCAGAACTTAATGCTAATTTCATCCTACAGACTACAGAATGCAATTGAAAATATTGCATTAGTAATGGGAAATGTCTGACGAGGAGAAATCAGCAAACATTACCAAGAATTTCATTCTAAGATTACAATATCCAATTAAAACATGAGTAAACTTGGTTACTCCAAAAATCTATATTATGAACATTTTTGTGCTTGAATAAATAATATATACAAATCATTTGGAAATAGATGTCACTTCATTCCTTGCCTGTGTACATGGGAATGAAGTGTATAGATCAAATAAAAAATTAGATAAGATGTTTCTTAATGGAGTCTGCAAGGGTTGAAAATTGAAAACTTAATACCTGTAATGCATATGTTAGGCGTATATTTTCTTCAATAATGTCTTGTCTGTAAGAGAGGGCTTTAGATGCCGCATCAACGAGGTCCTGCTGCTGCTGATCGAAGGCCTATAGCAACCATCATAACTTTTAGTATATGGTGAGGGAAGAGGACACCAGAAGTGAGATAAGTGTAAATAAATATCCTGCCAACCAAACGCATATAAGCTATTCGCTTCTCCAATGCAAACTTCTCATTGTGTATTTGGGCTTCCTGTCAACCATAGTAGCTATATTACTACATGAAAGTAAAGCAAAAGCAACCATACAAACCTAGTAGATCACCATAACGGATCCATACCTTGATTGAGTAGTCAACAAGATACCTTCTCAAAAGCAAAATCTCTTGCTCTTGATCTCGGGTGTCAACAACAACCTATACCCATATATTGCAGAAAAGAAAGGTCAAGTTGGTACCAAAAAAGTTGGTCCATTTATATGTCTACCCAACATGACTCAGGTTATTTGCATGATCATAATATCTTAGAGCATATTTTCACTCGACCAAACTTAAACTTCTACATTTCTGATGCGGTTATCACCTGTTAAAATCTTCTTTTGATATTAATCTGCTGTAAAAGATACAAATATAATATTTCCAAAAGCAGTATGCACACGAATGCCAAATACCACAACAAAAAATTAATAGTGGATCTAAACATCAAATCCAATTCAGGATCTTAACAAAAGCAGAAATAACACCATGGTCGAATCAATTGCATGGAAATCAAATGTTTGCAAGATATACAACTTTCATAATTCAAAGAGTTCTAAAACAGGTGATAGTAATAAATACAAGATTATACCTGCTTTAGGGGGCTACCAGCATTCTTTAGCTCAGAAATTGCCACCATCCCTTGTCCATGTCCAGACACATTGAACTGCGGATCATATTCTCCTTCCGATCGATACCTAATAATATGTGTATGCAAATCCGTTCATGTCAATATAGCTAAATATTTAAGAGGGCATACACCTTATACTCCATCCATCATTTCTTGAGGCAATATAATCCAAAATACCTTAAAGGAGAACAAGATGCTGTGGCCGCTTGGGTCTCCAAATGGCTAATGCACCTTACACCAGATCCATCATTTATTGCTCCATTTATGTTTTGGGTCTCCAAATGACTCCCCCTTGAAACTTGAACCGGATCCACAACATTCCCCGTAAAACCCTTTCTGAGGACTGATCTGGATGAATCATAGAAAGCAGATTCATTTCCAGTCTTAATTCCTTCTGTTGGACTCATCGACGGAGAAACAGCTCTATTATCTGTCTGAGGTAGATAACCATGATCACTCCAATGATCAGTCGGGTGACAATTTTCAGCCTTTGTATGACTTGATTTCTGCCAGAAAATCAACACTCACTCTTCTACAACAAAGAAAGGTGGTTTGCAAAGCTCCAAAGTATGCAGCATGCCTCGAGAAATATTGAGTGGAAAATGGTAGCACTAAAAACAGGATTGATAATAAAAAGCTTAAATTAAGTTGATTAGCGTGAAAAACGTTTATGTGGTGTAGTTCTCGTTTACAAGAGAGATAGAATGCTCAAAGTTCATGTAAACTAGGAAGAAAAAATGCATGGTCTTCAAGTGGTTCTCCCAGAAAACTGAACAAAACTTCTTCTCACTAATGTCAACTTCATCGTGCAGTCTTAACAGGCATAACAAGCACAATGTTCATTCCCTTTAAATTACTTCACAATCTGTGGCAGGAAGTAGAAGACACAGAAGGAATTTCTTGGTATAATAATGCTACCGTTACAAAATAAATAAAATGTTCGTGAGCACATACCTCAATTAAAGTGTGTGACTATTAGTCATATATGTAAGACAACCTCAATAATGACGAACATCAATTCTTCATAACGATTGCTAATGGGCAAAGAGAGTTTCCAATCAAAAATTTGCCAAAAGGAGGAATGTTGCATTTATTACAGGAACAACCCAAAAAGAAATCGTTACATTTATTTTGGGAATAGGGAGCAGTTAGTTCTGCAAGCATTCCCTTATAAGAAACCAGAACAAGCCTTCTATTCCAAACAACCTTAATCGCTCCATTCTACCACCTCTCTTTCCTTGGAGACAATGCAAAATGGTATCACCAACTTCTAACAAATTAGATTCCACACTGATAGTACATAGTGAATATGAGATTTAAAATATACATACAATTATAAATGTACCATATACAAATATCATATTATGTATAAAATCATCAATAGCTTAATTATAACTCCATATGGAATACCAAAAAAAAAAATTGGTAACTCATGTACATATGAAACAAGAAGACAGGCATTCATAGCACATTTTCTAATGTCAGAGGCGTATCCAGAAAATTTTCGAAGCAACCAAAGGGTCACTGGAAGCGGTACCCAGGTTACTGGTACAGTGCAACTCCGAGGAGTTCAAGGGTTCAAACCTCAATAAAGTTGAGTAGTGTGCATGAGTATTTGGCTCATACTTTAAAAAAATTCAAAGTTGGGGCACAAAGTAATTAACGTAATAAAAAATAAAACAAAAACTGATCATAAAAAAGTACATTTTCATTTAAAAATGACATACAAGTGCTTTTTTGCAACACCCAAGTGGTTTTTTGCTTTCTTTTTTTCATTAAGGCCAAAGGGATTCAAACTTGCAACTTGTAATGCCACATGCAATGGCACTACCAGTAGGCTACAGCCACTTTTTCTTAACATAGGGAGCACATATCAAGTTAAAACGGATGCACCTTCAAGACTCCTAAAAAATTTCCACTACGACGGCATGATAGAGCAGTAGCATGCCCCCCCCCCCTCGTGCATGTTGTGAAAAACACGTTTTTCACATAGCACAACTAATCCAAACAGACCCAGTAAATCCCACGCAGAGGTAGGATCTGAGGAGAGTTTGATGTATGCAGATTACCTCTACCCCAAGGGGTATAGAGGCTTTTTCCATGAAGACTCCCAGCTTGAGAAACGAATTATTTAGAACAAGCGAGTAAGAAATAGGTGAGAGTGTGTGCAAACAAGCAAACAGACAATGTACACAATGTAACAGGACAGAGGAAAGAAAATAGGTTACGCAAATAAGGGGACAGGGAGCACAAAGCACAGTATAGACAACTACAATTACAAGAAGAAAATCTAGGACTAAATTACCATGGTGCATTATGATTCAAACAGAAGTTGATTGTGACATTTAAATCGTAAAAATACCTAGGAATTAACTGCCTGCATAAAGATTGAATGATTGTTACACCCAACTCACTCTAGAAAGTCAACGAGAACAAAGAAAAATCAGCCAGCACCAACGTATAAAGAAAGTATATCATAAAGTTGATAGTGACTTTGTGCTAAGATATTAAGAACGCAATCTAACTCAATAGCTGGTGGGGAAAAATTATGACAGCTGTTAAAAATAATGAGGCTGCATAGGAAAAGAGAGAACATATACATAGTTTTCAAGCTCCTGGATCCTCTTTTGAAGCTCAGACCTCAATCTATGATTCTCTTCCACCTTCAAAAGAGAAATTATATAAAAAATGTGGGTCAGAAAACAGGAGAGGATGAGAAGCAAGAGTAACTAATAAATCAACATTAGAAATATAATAATATTACCAAACACATGTGCAATGGACAATGAGGAGAGGGAGAGAATGGTGGCCCAGTCTGAGTATGAGATTTTAAAGCCAAATGAAGAAAAATTCAACTGTACCCCTTGCCTATAGGCACGAAGAGGATGCAATATCACAGAATCATTCATAAACTCGGTTTCATGTGAAAATCAACACGAGAACTAACGTTTCTCCTGCAATTTGGATAGACTAAAATCATCCAGGATGTAGTTTTTCAGCATGTTTATATGTTATGGGTTGGATTGGAGCTGAGGGGGTCGGCGATCAAGAACTTATAACCCAGATTGTGGAAGACGGTCAATCCAAAACCAAAAGTGACACAAATTCCTCTCGTTTTGAAGTAGGATGTGATCAATAAGAATAAATTATCTCCCACAAAGAATTGCCAAAGATAAGAGAAAACCTACTATCCCAAACAGCAGTCATGAGAGAAAATCATTAAAACACTTTTACAAGATAGATAAATCTAACCAAGAATCCGAATGAAAGCATAGAAATATTTAATCGAATGCACAACGGCCATGTCAGTTTAGTCATTCACTATGAAAGGACATGAAATCGAAAATACCTGTTGTTTGATGGTGGCTTCAGCAGCTTCAACCGCTTTCATGACCTGAAACAATCCATCACTCTTGTTCATGCCATTAATGTTGTTGGTGTTGTTGCTATAGCCATTTACACTATCGTCAATGGTCAAGGCAGATAACTGTTGTGACAAATTGCCTCCTCCATCAAACCCAACACCATTTTCCATCTTGAAATTTGTAATTCCAACTGATCTGCAGTGCATTAGCAAGTTCAAACATTGATTCATCTCAAGATTTTACACAAGTAATTGTACTAGGAAAGAATTCATTACAATAAGGTAAACTATTACCCAATTACCTTTAACTTCGCCGATATATATAGGACGGTTATGACGCGAATACGACTAAACAACTGATTCCTCAAATGGATAGAAAGGCAACAGAGCATCCATTTTTCAAGAAAAAAACCCAGTAAAGGAAGGACCAGGCATCATCATATACAAACAAAAATTGACCCAAACCCACATAAAAATTGAAAAGAATAGCACACACCCGTTAATATTCTGATCAAATGGCACTTATGCATCCCATTTTGTGGCAACTGGCTGTCTGTAATAAAGGTGGGAGGGAGGCATGATGGTTAGATCCTAGAAAATACCATGGAGAGTGTCGATGCATATGGATGTGAAGGAGGAAGTGTTGGAAGTTCGAACTACTGGGTGAAGATGTGAAGGCTGAAGAACATAGTTGTGGGCGAACAACATAGAAATCGAATGAAAGAAGAATTGGGGTTCCAATCACTACACTGACTCCCTTGACTTCCCACTTTGGATTGTCAATCCCTAAACAAAAATTGTGTTAGCAATTCCATCCCTTGGATGAATCGCGTACACAAAACCCATGTTTTAAGGGTACAATAGTAAAGCAATTATACAACCAAACAACAATCAAGATACTAAAAAAACACAATCTTTTAATTGCCTCTTCGTTTTTTTCAAACTTTCTTCGACTTCCAATTGGGATTTCAGAACTTTGCCAAAACACATTATCAACCAACTTGTTATAAAATAATATTATTTTAAGAATTTTATCAAAATTGATTACGAATTGAATTCTATTCGAAATGAATAGACGCTATTGAACTTGTATAAAGAAAATGGAAGTAAAAGATGACTTACCCACTCATCCAATCTTGTAGTGACATTGTCAGTTTAACTAGGTAAGTTGAACATTAAACGTCATGTACCGTGTATTTTACACTAATAAAAAATACGAATGATTAAGCCCTCGACTATATTTCTCTTTACGACGATAGGAATCTTCTATGCTTGGTATGTCAAGATTGTGTACATTTTTGGAACAATTACTATGAACACTTTTTGAGGAAAATATTTATGGATTGATTGAGTTGTACCATCATAACCAATGCACTATCTTTATCATATAAGATTTTTTAGTCATATAATTAATTTAAGATATCTCTGATCTTCTCGATAAGTTTCAAGATTTTTTGTATTAATATGGGTTTTTATTGGGGTTTGTGATAAGCGATATTTGTTAGATGTTTGTGTTTAAGATTCTTCATTTTATATGATTTAATTATTTAAAGATAAAACTTTAATACTAATTTTATTCAAATTATTATAAACTTATAATTATCGTAATCAGTTACCTCATAGATTTACTTTTCTTTGTTGACGTTATTCAACCTATTTATTCTTATTTTTATGTTTTTTCAACTTAGGGGCCGTTTACCTAAATGCTTATCGGGTAAGCGTTTATCGTTAGAAGTCAACATTATAATTTATTTTACCGGGTAAGATTGTAGTGCATCAAAATGGTATCGTATGCAACAATTTACCCAGTAAGCACTTATCCGGGTAAGAGTTGTCACCCTCACTTATCGAGTAAGACTCTTCAGCTTTATCATTGTTCTTACTGGGTAAGATTTTTGACCCTTGTCATGTTCATCTGATAAGGAAAGTTACCGGGTAAACGTTTAGTAAACAGCCCCTTAGTTTTTGTTTTCAATGGGGTTATGTAATACAATCTTCAATATTAATACTACAAAAAAGAAAATTACTAGTAAAGATTGTAGCTACTGCCACCATCTTAGCTTTACTACTAATTATGTCTGATGACAACAAATTTAGTAGTAATATTGTATGTCCGCATTTACTTTTGGTGTCGCATTGAAATAAGAGCAAAAAAGAATGTAACAATTGTGTATCAGTAAAGATCATCAAGTTTCCAGGTATGATTTTGATGTAAAAGCCATATTTTCCGATTGGATTACTAGAACATGTTTATATAAGTAAACAACATGAACTTTGAGTTAAATGTTAGGCTAAGACCATGGAATTAAGCAAGAAATCCACAAGAATTTTCTTGAGATAAATCAATAGTTAAGGCTCACTTTTTTGGTATACGTCGTTAGAATCAATGCTAAACATGTTATATGATGCAAACATATGTTAGTAGTTTGTATGCAAAAAGATTGAAAAATTATGATGTTAGTATGGTCAAAATGATGAGAAGGTAGCATACATCAAACCAATTGTCTTTGTGGACCGAATACAAGCATGAATGCAACTTGGTGAGCTTATACAAGGAATTCACACAAGTAATAGAGCATGTGAGATCAAAGTTAATTTGTGATCTCCCACATGTCTAAGTGATATCGAGAGTGAGCTTAAGCTCTGTGACTGCCGTTTATACACAGATCTCTCACATCATAAAACTATCTTATAAAGAAGAGATTGAAGATATAAACCAAAGGTTCTGCTGATTGGCACTTCCTTGTTTCCATCTTCCTTGTTAGTAGAGTTTGTAAGTCGATATAGAGAGAAGTCGCAGTCAGTCTCAGCAACAGGATAGCTAGAATAAGTAATGTCAAACCAAGTCATGAATCCAGACCATAGCTTATCACGTTCTTCTTCTAGTTTCAGACATTCTTCTGCCTCTAAAATAGACCAATTATATGAGATATATTTATGTCCTAGATGATTCTAGAATACCTATTAGTAGTATGCCTAGGTAATCCCTATAATGTATTTTCTAAGCCCAATATTTCTTTTTCTAAAAGAGTCAAAATTTTGATAAGATCTATCTCCCACGAGCAAGTTAAGGAGTTTGTCCAAGCTTCTAAATTTGACTCCCACCAACTCCCAGCTACCACATCAGAACATTTAGTGACATTGTCCCTTCCAATAGACCATCCTAGACACTGCATGGCTCAAGGATATACACATATCCACTTTGGAACTATAAGACTGTCCCTTACCTTCCATGGTACGAAAGGCCTCCATGCATTTTCAATCATTGCTCTAGTAGACACAAGGTTTTTAGAATATCAGCATGCCTGCATGGGAACAATCCAAACTACTCTAAATGTTGGAACTATCTTTGTCACTTTCTATCCAAACTTCAACATATCACTCAACGATCCTTCTTTACATATGGCGCTTAAGGCCCAGATCCAGATTGGTGGTACTCCCTAAGTAAGCACCTTCCAGGCAACATCTCATTACCAGATGGTGTACCGAGTACAAAACCATTCTAAAATAGAGTTATCAGCTTTTGGATTCTTATCACTGCTTCATCGTGTTTAATCTCTTTTTAGATTTTGTTTTCTTTGGAACTCAGAAGTAGTCATTTTGTCTAAATGCGGATGTTACATTTATATTATTAATTGCTTAATCGTAATTTAACCCAATAAAATTATAATTAATTAAAAAAAGTATATTAGTCATTTATCTGTTTAATTAATCATAATTTAATCCATTAAATTACAACTAATTAAAAATAATTTAAATAATTAAACCTTATAATTGTTTTATCCTTCTTATTCAGTTGGTCATATGTGTATGACATATCATGTTGACATTAATTATAAAATCATATCTATAACTATAAACAATGAACTGTATTTAGCAACACAACATCATTACCTAAAATGATAAAGTTTGGTTATTCAACGAATCAACAAAACTCGTGATTAATAAAATATGTGAACATATGGATGCATAATTCAAACACGAGGTTAGTTTGTGTCATTCTCGTCAAGTCTAACATTTGCTTTCTTGATCTCTGAATGGATTGAATAAATAATGAGAAAATTGTACCAAAATGGAACCAACTTTCATCTAATTCCTATTTTGGGGAACCAACTTTCAAAATCATCATTTTGGGGAACCAACTTGCACTTGATTCCTATTTTGGGGAACCAACTTTCAAAATCGTTATTTTGTGGAACCAACTTGTACCTGATTCCTATTTTGGGGAAGCAACTAGCAAAATAATTATAGAAAAATAACTAAAATTCGTTTTTTCCAAATATTAATGCAATAAAATATATTTTTCATTTCAAATCTCGTTTTTTTAATTCAGATATCAAATTGAACATTTTACAAAAAAAATCCAAATTACCACAATAAAAATTATTTTTACTAATGCAAAAAAAATCAATTTACTAATGCAAAAAAATTCAATTTAATAAAAAAAATTAATTGATGCAATTGGTCAGATAAAAAAATCTTGAATGTGATATTTAATATTTATTTTTTATTGCATCAATTAGTTTTTTCTATTAAATTGATTTTTTTTTGCATTAGTAAAACAATTTTTATTGTGGTATGTTGGATTTTTTTTAAAATGTTCAATTTGATATCCGGATTAAAAAAACGAGATTTGAAATGAAAAATAGATTTTATTGCATTAATTTTTGAAAAAAAAAACTAATTTTTGTTATTTTTCTATAATTATTTTGCAAGTTGGTTCCCCAAAATAGGAATCAGGTACAAGTTGGTTCCCCAAAATAGGAATCATGTGCAAGTTGGTTCCCCAAAATGACGATTTTGAAAGTTGGTTCCCCAAAATAGGAATTAGATGAAAGTTGGTTCCCCAAAATATGAATTAGATGAAAGTTGGTTCCATTTTGGTGCAATTTTCCCATAAATAATTGATCCTGATATCATATATCGTTTATGATGCATTTCTTCATTCTAATTTCATCAAGGGACATAGAGGCACTTCTCCTTATAGCAGAAGAGATGAATCTTATCTCTAACAATGCAAGTCTCATCTCATGGTATGATCACACAACCAACGAATATTCTATGATCTATCACTCTATTACAACATAATTATAGCTAATATCAAAGTGTGTGATCTTACCATAGTAGATTTCATATCATCAGATCAAAAGATGTATAATATTATGATCACATGAGAAACACTCATGTGACATCCCATCGATACACAATATCCCCATCTTGTACCCATATGTGGATTCTATTCCCATACAAATCTCTACATATATTGAATTATGACCAGAGTAGATGTAGTTGGCGCATTGTTCGTCAATCTATGTCATATTCATGCTAAAGATAGCTTCGAATTTTGTTATGTTTTTTTTTGTGTTGTTACTATTTATGTCATGAGTTAATTTCTCTAAAGGTGTGAGTGTAAACAAAGTTGAGAGACAACAGATAAGATAACATGGATTGTTATCACATTCTCAAACTTGGTCATTCCTTAGTTGTAAATTTCAAATACAAAGACAAGGTTGATCATTTGTATAGGTGTTAAGGTTGAATAAGAGTTCATCGATGATCTTATGAATAAGCAACCTCAACCTTGAATGATGCATGAAAGTTTGGAATGGCTTATTGAAATTGCGTAGGAATATGAATTGTTACACAAGCAACTTATAGTGGTGTATCAGTAGTCAAATGCCTCTCCATCTTCCTGACATCTGCACTTTTTTTTTTGATTAACCTGGATATCCAACCCGCTATGCAAACCGACTAATCCCAGGACGACCACCTGCTTCGTAGATAGTCCGGAGTCACCGCATTTGAACCTCCGTGGCTACAAGAGAATTTTTATTCCTCCTTAGATTTGAACCTGAGACCTCCTAGTACTTTTGACATTTGGAGTCAAACTCAAACCAATCAGGCACCACTCTTGTGGTTCATCTGCACTTTCTTTATTGTTATCATGAGCTAAATACCCTGATGGTTGTGGTGTGAGTTAGCTAAGAGACGTCAGATAACACTGGTTGATAGTTTGAAATCCTCTAATGATACACACAAGATGGTCACAATGAGTTGGAGACTTGTGAGTAAGCTATTATCTTGAATGATGCGAGAGAACTTGGAAGAGTTCCTACAACCGCATAGGGTTTTGAACAACAATAATGACCTACAATTAGCACACCAGTTGCGTATCAACGTTGCATGGGAACATAAACGTGCTCATAATACTAATAGATCTTCAAAACTCGTAAAAGTTCCTAATATGATCCCCTAACTGGGAGAGACCACAAAGGGTGAGGGCTCGATTAACAAAGGGACTTGGCTCTGATACCATGTATGATTCCCGAACTGGGAGATACCTGACTACCGACAAGTCCATTGGTTATCATAATGGTCACTTCACCAAGACGGTGGGTACTTCTTGTTGAAGTCACCCTTGGAAGAAAGTGGCCACTATACCATTACCCTTGGCTACTGGTTCACTATGAAACTTTTTACAAGGCTCGTGTCCGCACCCACTTCTTGAAAAATTGTTTGTTCCTCCAATCCACTAAAAATATTTGTTCAACTCTAATTGGAACTTGCAATACTCAAAGTTCATAAAATCTCTTATTCATGGTAGGACAAACCCCATCAACACGATATTGGTATCTACCATTGCACTACTTGCAAGGCGACGACGATAATGAGTGTATGCTCATTAATCTTTATGGGAGTTATTGCTAGTATAAGGTCTAATTCCTGTGGAAGTCACTAAATTAATTCTGAAACACGATAGTATAAATGAGTATATATATATACTTGCACAAGGTCACTACTAGATTTTGTGATAACAAATGTCACAAGTTGTAAAATCCACAAACAGTTGTGCATAGTGCACACCAAGTGTTTGATAAAATTCCTAACTCAGAAATTTGCCACCAGAACATCATCAACATATGTTAAAGGCTCTCATGCCATTGGCAAACATCCTACAAATGATGTGCACAAGAATACTCGATTCAAAGTCGAGGAAGTAGTGGACATGGAAAGATAGAAAGTAAAATATTACACCAACATGAAAGATGCAGCACAAGTAGAATGGTTCATCATCCATTATGTTTATGCGAAATCATAACAACCAACATGCCCTTCAGTTTTAGGGGTGTTACTAATTCCAACTTACTATTCATCGTTCCCTAATCGAAAACGCTGCTGTTCCTTTTAAAAAAAAGACCGGATCCAGCTCCATCCCCACCCCACCCACCAGCCTATACAAAACCCAAAACCACACCTCAAACATGCAAACCATTGCCATTCCCATTGCTATGGATGCCATTCAAATTGCCGTTACCATACCTATGTGGCGATGCTGCTGCTGCTGCTGCGGCTGTTGATATACCATTCACAAATCCTTTGGTCTTTGTGCCAACGCTTTTCTTTAGCAGTGCATCCAACTGTCCGCTAGCTGCTGCTATAAGTCCTGTAGTCATCATTCATAACCATCATTTAGTTTAGATTACCATTTACTAATTAATCATATATATATATATATATATATATATATAAAATTGTATAATCAGATTAATACCTAAGAAAAGCACAGAAGGTTTTCCTGGCCTAGACTTAAACTCAGGATGAAACTGAACCCCCACGAAATACGGATGATTACCAAGTTCAATAATCTGCAAACCCAATTAATTAATTAATTACAAAAGTCTTGAAGAGAAAAATATGCATTAAGAAAATTAAATACCAACCTGCATCCTCCTACCGCTTTCATCTTTGCCTGTAAAACTCAGACCAGCTTTTTCTAGCTGTAATACCATTTCGGGATTCACCTAGTGCAAATAAGTTTTAATCATTAAGCTGATTAATAAATATTCAAACTTTAACAAGAAAAAAGCCCATCTAAATACCTCATATCGATGCCGATGTCTCTCATCAATGAACCTCTGATTACCATACCTACAAACAAGATCCATGATGCCCTTTAGTTATTGAATTTACAACTAAAATCCCTATGAATTTGTATATGGATATTGCTTACAGTTGAGCAGCTTTACAGTCTGCTACTTGGAAATATGTTCTCCTGGATCCAAGCCGCATTGTACCACCCATATGAGTTTTTGAACCCTGTTGTCATTCATACGAGTGAATAATAATAAAAGATGACTGAAGAGGCATTTAGATATTCAAAAAGTTTGAGCGCAAACCTCAGGCATAAATATAACACACGGGTTTTTAGTATTTGGATCGAATTCCGTGCTATTTGCATTTTGAAGACCAAGAACAGATCTGGCATACTCAATGACAGCAGTTTGCATTCCTAAACAAATGCCAAGGTAGGGGATATTGTTCTCACGGGCATATTTAGCCGCAATTATTTTCCCTTCCACACCTCTATCACCAAAACCACCCGGAACAAGAACAGCATCTGCAGACTATATTTATAATAAAGAAACATCTTGTTAGAGGAAACATCCACAACCGTTACTTTTAACTTACAAACAGCAATCACAACATCAAACAAACCTTCAAGGAATCCCAAGCAGCTTGGTTAACATCAGGACTCTGTAACAAGAAAATGTCCATCATGATACATCTACATAAAAAAATTCAAATCAAGGTTAAGAAAATAGAGTTGGAGTAGACAGTAACTTTTATGGCAGTTGCATCTTCAAGATCACTGGCAGACACCCAATTGATGACTAATTTCCTGCGACAAGCAACAGAAGCATGCAACAAAGCCTGAAAAGTAGACGATGCCGTTAACAATTGAAATACACTATATCCATTCTCTCTCTCTCTCTCTCTCTATATATATATATATATAATATATATAAGATGGAGCATCTTTCAGTTAAAAGCTTGTGTGAATAAATATCACCTTGAGTACAGATAGGTAAGAATCTGAAAGCCCTGTGTACTTCCCAACCATGGCAACTCTGACCTGTAAACAGAAAATGCAACGAAACATTAGCAAAAGAAATATAATCTTCTTTGAAATCTGATGTGTGGCTTGAAGAAACTCTGACCGGCTCATTCAGCATGTCACAAAGTTGAGCCCTGGCTGTCCATTCTCCCAGCACAGGTTTACTTGGGATACTGTACAAGACAACAATCTCAGTGACTTGATAAAAAAGGAAAACAAGTAAGGGCAGCAGGTTAAGAGGACAAACCATGGAAGGTCCAACACCTTCAGTATTGCTTCATGAGCCTTCTGGTCCTAAAGAGAAAAAAGAACACCAACTTCAGCATTCACTTCTTGATAACAATGAGTAAACAAAGAAGAGCTTTACAAGTTGTACATACACGTAAGAGTAGAGGTATATGCCATATATTTGAGACATCATAGAGAGTGACTATGTTCTCTTCCTGAAAGTAGAGACATTCATTTGAAAATGATCATATAATAAAGCATCTAAACACATTCATTATGGCAAAATCCCCATTTTGTTACCGGAACATGGCAAAATCTTGAGAGTTTCTCCTTCACGTTCACATCCAGTTCCTGCATATCCATTAAATCCATGTAAGCAGGCAGCAATATATTAGGCAATGTCTTATTGTTATCAAACAAGCAAGAGAATTGAGTCAGACTGTTGTGCTGCGGCAAGCTAATATATTAGGCGTCAATCCCAAGCTTCTTAATCCGCGAACACTGTGTTGGGTTGGTTTCGTTTTCTGAACAACGAAAAAAAGCAGAATTATTATTATTATTATATAAAAAATAAAATTGTAATTCGGTCAAAGAAACCGTAGAGGCATTTCATATAAACTCACTTGTTCACCAACAACATTTAGAACAGGTACAAGGCTGACATGTATTAAGCAAAAGTTTCCAGCACCTACCAACACCGGACGAAAACAAGTGAGTCGCAGAACTTTTTGGTAAAAATTCGTTGTCATAAAAACCAAACCAGAAAAATATTTACCAAAACGGTACGAGAATTGTCCAAGAGCCTCAATAAATGGCATAGATTCAATATCCCCTATTGTACCACCCAATTCGATGACACAAACATCAGGTGGACCTTCTTTTCCATCTACTGGTATTGCTGCTACCCGTTCAATCCAGTCTTGAATGGCATCCGTGATGTGGGGAACAACCTGAACGGTTTTTCCCAGATAATCTCCCTTCCTCTCCTTGTCAATCACCGACTACACCCAAAAATCATGACCAGTCATACAGATACAGCATGAGACGGACCATCTTCAATATGCATAACAAATGTTTAGTTACCTGGTAAATCTTCCCAGTTGTGATATTGTTATCACGAGTCAACTTAACATCTAGAAACCGCTCATAATTTCCAAGGTCCAAATCCACCTTCAAACAAAACATCTCATAAGCAAAGTAACATGCATGTGTAATTGGATTATTTCTACAATACAAAACCCACAAAACATCAAAAAAGATTTGGATGAAATGTTTGATGAATCCAGCTCTTCCAAATTCAGTCAGTCGATTATCCAAAAATGAGAGGCATTCACAACTTAGAGTAATGCTAAAAGACATGCATTACAATGCTAAGATGTTACTTACTTCTCCCCCATCATCCAATACAAAAACTTCCCCATGCTCGAAAGGAGACATTGTTCCTGCATCTTTATTCAAATATGGATCTGCATGGAAAATGCATTCAAAAAGAGAACAGCTTTGAGTCACGAATCCGAAAAAGATGATAAAAAATGAAATCATGCAGCATGCTAAGTTGCAAACCTCGTATACTTGAAGAGAAAAGAAAACACTCTCATCACTTGATTGAGAGAGAAAATCTTGAAGCAACGGTTCTTTATATCAGTGATTTTTGTTAAACCTAGTGTGTTACATACAACTTGAACTCAAACATTTGTGAAACCAAAGGAAAACAATCAAAAAACTTAAGAAGTCCAAAAGCACAACTCCACCTCATATTGGATTATATACACTTTTCTTGGCGTTGTTGGAAAAGAGAACAAAGAGAAGGAAAACCATCAAAATCTAATTTGTATCGAAGCACCAAGGAAAGAACAAAAAACTCCAAATCATAATCTAGTCAATATTAACTCCATCAAGAAAAAACAAAACCCTTTCTTAACACATGGGAAAATCCATTAAACAGAAAGGGAGGAACACATAGAGGCAGATACATACAAGACTAGATTACACAACAACAACAAAGACTGCTTCTTCTCATAAAAATTAACAACTAAACAAATAAAAAAGTGAGGATGACTAGATACCAAAAACAAATCATGCCATTAATCTAAATTATCCATTTATCCAATGGGGAAAAAACAATGTGTCTTTTTACTCTGACCATCCCATGACTACAATTTTGTGGTGTTACTGTTAAACTTGCAACACTTGAAGCTATAGATATGTATATTATCCATTGAAAGCAGTAGAAATTTATTGAGGTGATTGGATTCAGTCCATGCTTTATTTAGAGAACCCAACACCAACACACAACAGTGCTTCTTTCTCAAAAAGAATTAACAACTAAACAAATAACAAAAAGAGGATGCCTGGATACACAAACAAATCATGCCATTAATCTAAGTTATCCATTTATCCAGTGGGGAAAACCAATGAGAGTTTTTTATTCTGTCCGTCCCATCAAAACTGCAACGATCGCACATTCTTATTGGGTGAAATTGCAACAATGATTTTGTTGACAAAACTTCATGCTATAGATGCGTGTGTGTGTATATACAAATATATATATATATATATTATCCCATTGGAAAAGCTAGAATTTGCTTTGAACCCACAGAGAAAAGGGTGAAGGAAATTGTCAACTTCCATTCCATCGTATTACAAACATGATACAATTGAAAGAGGCGTTAGAAAGTGACTGAAACAAACCAATTTTGATTGAAGTGACACGAAGGCCGCAAGCCTGAAGAAGAAGACCAATACTGCTCGCAGTCACTCCTTTTCCGAGTCCACTAACAACGCCCCCAGTCACCAATACATACTTCATCCCGTCCCTGCTAATTACACCAAATTTTCAATCAAAATAATGGCAAAAAACAGATTAGGAAACCAAGAACAGCCAAAAGAAAATTACCCCTTTTTCCTTATCACAACACCATTTCTTTCAACAAAACATTAAGCCCTTACTTAATACACAAAAAGCCAACAAAATTAACATAAAAAACCGCCATGATTTTAAAACATATAGAACAACAATCAAACGGTTCCCCTGTTCTTTCCCCTGCTTGTTACACCAGTTTTTCTACAAACATTAAACCATTACCTCAGAAATAGATTTAAGAGACCCAACAACATAAGCAGCAACAAGAAATACCATCAAAAAATCAAAAACAGAGATGGTTCCCCTGTTTTTTACCTTCCCATTACATCATAGTTTTTCTCCACAAACATTAAACCCCCTCCTAAAAGGAATTTATAAAACCAAGAAAACAGCAGCGGCAACAACAACAAGAAGAAGAAGAAGAAGAAAAACCCAAAACCCAGAAAGTCAAAACGAAATAGAACATTACCCTTTTGCAGAGGCTTGTGTAAATCAAAATATGAGTGAGAGAGACGTTGAAGAATGTGAATGCAAAGAAGATGGGATGGGTTGAAGAAAGCAAGAAATGAGATTTGTATAGAGGCAGAGAGTTATGAATGAAAGAACTGCAAGGTGTGGCGGCTATATATGCAGTAAAGGAAAGGGGAAAAAGAAGCAAAATTTCCTCCAAATCACCCCCTAAACCCCTATTTTTCCCTACGTCCTCACTCGGCTTCTGCCGTTGCCTCTGACTCTGCTACCCGTGACCCTACTACACGTTTCACATGACCCAAGCAAGCCCTCCTCGCACTTTCAAAACCCAAAAACTATTTTATCTTACCCAGACCATCCATATCAAACTAGTTTGACAAATTAAATTCTCTTTTCGATAAAAATTAAAATTATTAAAAATATATTTTTAAAAATAATAAATTGTAAATATTTTATAATCTAAATAAACTTCTAATAATATAATACATTAATTAGTATAAATAAGATAGTAAAACAATTAAATAATACGATATGTTAATTGAAACTAGAAAAATACTTGCACAATGCAACGAAATACATCTCGATTTTAATGTTTTGTGTTTTTTTATTTGTTTCGGTCGATATTATAATATGATTTTATATGATTTTGAGAAAACGATAATATTTTTATTTTTAAATAAGATATAAATATGAAGACATCATAAAGAATTGAATTTTTTAATTATCAGTATCAAATTAACTATTTAAATTTTTTTAGTGTATTTTTTAATGTATTTTTTTACTTTTTGTTTAATATATTTTTTTTATAAAGATAATAATTAATTATTTTGTTATAATTCAATAATTATCCTAATTATATTTTAAATTTTTTTATATTTAAAATGAGATGCTTATTTTCTCGATTATATTTATATGCAGTTAGTTACACGAATTTAAATATGAAGCTTTAATAAGTTGTACTTACTCACAGTTTACTTGTAATATTGAATTTTAAGTAATATACATCAATAAACAATATTTCATACATAAAAAGTGGTTTTTAAGAATTTTTATAAAATGTATTATAATATAGTATAGATAATTTAAAATTGATTATTATATATATATACTATAAAATTTGAATTTTCTGAAATAAATTTTAGAAAAAATCTACGTTAATCTATGATTTTTGATAAGCATGACATATAGCACGAGTAACAATAAAATTGGTCAATATCACATATCCTAATTGATTAAAGACTAGGTTTAAGTAAGGTATGCGAAAGAAAACCTATCTTACGTTGTTGACAATGAAACTTAGCATTAGCAAAGATATTAGTTTTTCAACAAATATATAATTAATAATTTAATTAAATAATAAATTATTTGGCATAATCAAACAAATAAGTAACATATCAATAAAGCTTATTTGCATCTAAACGATTACTCAAAAAATAAGTTGATTTATGTTTGACAAACAATGCCTATCGTGTAGTTTTTTATTAAGAAATTATTAATGGTTGTGGTATGATTTTTAGTAGAAAATTATTTTTTGTTAATTGTCACAACAATATTTTTTTGTTGATGTGCCGATGAATAATATATAAACTCCAATGGATTCTATATAATTTTTTAGAATCAAAAGTCAAAATCTATAAAATAAATTCTCTATTTTAGAGATTTCATCATTGTTTACACCATTTGAATATTCTATAATTTGAAGATCCCAATACACTTTTTTTTATAAATTATATAAAATAATATTAATTCAACCTTTTTGGTTGAATAAATAAAAAAAACTCATTTCTCTCTCATTCAATGAGGTTTTTAAAGCATTCTCTATATTTTTATATTTTAGAGTATCTCTAACAGATTTTTTAAAATAGAGAAAATGAAGGTTTTGTTCTTTATATTACTCTAATATATTCTTTATAATGTTCTCTAAAATAGAGAAAGCATGAAAAACATCCAAATTTAGAGAATTTTTTAAAACTTGATGTTAAGAGAGAGAAGTGGTTGTTTTATGCAATCCTACCAATGAGATTGAACCATTATTATTTTATTTAAAGTTTCTTTTTAAAAGCATATCGGGATGATAAATTATGATAATATAATTTATGTTAAGATCTCTAAAATAGATAATCTGTTGGAGTTGAATGTGATTCTTTTATAAAGATTCTAATTTTTGGTTTTCTATTTTAGGAAAACTAAAGAGAATTTGTTAAAGATGCTTTTAGAGAACAAGATAGGAAATCTATTGAAGTATTATAAATAACATAAACTTCATTTTCCCAATTTTAGAGAATCTGTTGGAGATACTTTTAAATTTATTTTATGTCACATTATGTTTTCTGAATTATATTTATAAAAAATGTATGAATAATTTATTAAATATGATCGCTAGTTAATATTGATATAATTTTTTATTGATTTAACGTTATATTCAATTTGTTTTATAAATTTTGACTTTTGATATATTAACAAATATTAAAAAACACAAAATGTAATTTATAGTACAATACAATTACATAATAAAAAATTCAAATTTAACACAATGCAATATATTCGATTATTTTATGATATATTAATGAATAGTAAAAAAGCAAAATATAATTATATTACAATACAATATGAAATTAATTCTTTTAATGCATAATTATTTTATAGAATAGAAAATATTTAAAATAAAATATTTTATGAATTTTACTTTATAATAATTATTTAACTAATAAATTATTTGAGATTAAGTTGTAATAAAAAATATTTAATTATAATTTCGTCGTTATTTGATTAAAATATAGGTTTTTTATGATGAGATATCACTTATAAACTACAGGGACATTATCTTTTAAAAACTCTCTCCATAGACCATATCCGTTGATTTTAGCAAACCAAAGGTACCAAAATTGCATAACTTTTTATTATATTATTGAATATTTAATTAATATAGTTTAGAGTAAATTAGGCTTGTTAATCGGTTGATATTTATTGGATGTGAGGGGAACCAAACCGATCCAATCATCTATTGGATGTTGGATTTTGCCAACCAAATCGATCCGATTAACATTGAATAACCGATCTAATCCAATCCAATGGATGATTGGATCGGTACGGTTCCATCCATTGGATATTTTTAGTGGATATTTATCGGATATCCAATGGAATTGGATCCATCAAGTGTGTTAATTCAATACAATTCTTTAGCAATGATACAAATTAGTTAATCACTTTTAATATGTGTTAAAACCAACATAAGAGAAGTTAAAAATTCAAACTCTCACACAAAACAAAATCTGATTTAAGCAATTTGAAAACAAATTAATTGGATGATAGTTGGATAATGGTTGGATGGATAACTGGATGGTCATTGGATTTTGGTCGGTTCGGTTCGATTCGATTCGATTAAGGTCGGTTCTAAACTGTCATCCGAGAATCGATCGATCCAAATTGGATGTTGAAAATTTCAATCCGATCCGACCCAATTATGGTCGATCGGTTCTAACTAGATTGGTTGATTTTCTGCACACCCTTAGAATAAACTACAGTTCATGTGGTTTGTCAAAAATAAACTACAAAAATGCCCTCATTTAAAGGAACTTTTAACGTCCATGAGAGGAAGGGAGCAAATCCAGAAGTTTTTGCAGACCACGATGGCTATCTTGTAATCTCAAAACTGCAAGGACGAAAATTGTTATTTTCGACAAAGGGACCAAATTTGTAGTTTATTTTAATGTAACATCTTCAAAATAAAATAAAAAAAACTGTTGGAGTTGAATATCTATACTATATTATAAAACATTTGACAAAAACTATTAAAAATCATTTTTTATGCATTAAGTATTGTTTATTAATGCATATTACTTAAAACTCAAGATTACAAGTAGATTTGTGTATAAGTACAACTTATTAAAACTCCATATATGAATTCGTGTAACTAACTGCAAATAAACATAATCAAATACAGGATAAACATCTCATTTTAAATATAAAAAATCTAAATATAATTAGAATAATCATGGATTTCTAACAGAATACTTAATTATTATCTTTATAAAATGTTATATTATTAAACAAAAAATAAATTATTTCATTATTAAACTTAAATTAAATTATAATAAAAATAAATTAAAGAAATTACATAAAAAAATGAGAACTTTTAGATAGTTGATTTGATACTAACATTGATATATTTTTTTCAAATTTTTATGATATCTTGAAATTTATATTTTATTCAAAAATAAAATCATTATTATTTTCTTAAAACACATAAAATCGTATTATAATATCGACAGAGACAAATAATAAAATAAAACATTAAAATTGAGATGTATCTTGCTGCATTGCACGAGTAACTTTCTAGTAATTTATTACGAGCTTTTGATTACTTATTCTCTATCTTGAATAAATTTCCAGGGAATCTAGTTTATCTGTAATTTCTCCAAAATAAAGAAAAAAAAGCCAAAATCTTCAAAAAGTTACATACAATTTAGAGTATTTCAACGTTAATTATATTACTAAAATATTTAATAATATAACAACAAAAATTTCTCTCTATCCTTCCATTTAATTTCATTGGTTAGTTGAAGGTTTTCATCTCATACTTTCTCCATTCTGAATAAAGTTTTGGGGAGCAAGAAAACTCCATAAACTTTATTTTTCTCGATTTGGAGAAGCATGTGAAGATGCTTTAACAGTTATTAGAAGCGTACTCAT
This sequence comes from Cynara cardunculus var. scolymus, assembly GCF_001531365.2. NCBI lineage: Eukaryota > Viridiplantae > Streptophyta > Magnoliopsida > Asterales > Asteraceae > Cynara > Cynara cardunculus. The sequence continues at coordinate 14,046,486 of NC_037532.1, forward strand.
GTATTGCAGTTTGATATATCTCGATATTAATGTTTCGTTTATTATTTGTCTCTATCCATTTATATTATGGTTATGAGAAAACGATAATGTTTTTATATTTGAATAAAATATAGATTCGAAGACCCCGTAAAAATTCAAAAATAATATATCGATATTAATATCAAATTAACAATTTAAAAGTTTTTTTTTTGTATATTTCTTTGTTCAATTTTTATTATAACTTAATTTAGGTTTGAATTAAATTTATTTTAGGTTTAATAATATAATGTTTTTTATAAAGATATTTTTTAGTTAAAAATTTTAATTGTATGTTAAAGTTCAATAATGAAGTAATTTATCTTAGATTTAATAATATAATGTTTTAAAAAAATAATAAATAAGAATTCTATTAGAACTCAATAATTATCCTAATTATATTTTTATATTTAAAATAAAATATTTATCATGTATTTGATTATGTTTATCAGTTAGTCATATGAATTATAACATATAGCTTTAGAAAGTTGTTCTCATGGACCACTTACTTGTAATCTCAAATTCTAAGTAATATGCATTATTAAACAGTATATATTAGTTATTTATTAATGATATTAACTATATCAAGTATTTTTAAGAGTTTAACACAAATATTTTATAATATAACTAGAAAGGTGCTCGCACAATGAAGCGAGATACATCTCGATTTTAATGTTTCGTTTTATTTTTTATTTGTCTCGGTTGATGTTATAAAAAATTGAAAAAACATATTAATATTAGTACTAACAGACTTTAAAATTTCTCTTTTTTGTGTATTTCTTTAATTCATTTTTTTGGTTTAATAATATAATTTTTTATAAAGATAATAATTAAGTATTTTATTAGAATTCAATGATTATCCTAATTATATTTTAAACATTTTATATTTAAAATAAGATGTTTATCCTCTATTTGATCATGTTTAGTTAGTTACACGAATTTAAACATTAAGATTTAATAAGTTGTACTTATGCAAAATTTACTTGTAATCTTGATTTTTAAGTAATATGCATCAATTAACAGTAATTTTATGCATAAAAAATGGTTTTTAAGAGTTTTTGTTAATGCTTTATAATATAGTATAAATTTTTAAGTAATATGCATCAGTTAACAGTAATTTATGCATAAAAAATGGTTTTTAAGAGTTTTTATTAAATGCTTTAAATGCATCAGTTAACAAAAAAAATGTTAAAAATAACTTATTATTTTAATAAAGCAAAAACGCAAATTAAGCGGATAAAATATTTACAACAGAGCTTTTGGACTATAAAAAGTCCATAAACTGCTGAAGTTTTTTAGCAAGTGGAAACCAAATTCACTAGCATTTCGTTTGAATTTCTACCGGATCATGAAATAACTTTACTCTCTGACCATTAACTTTAAACACAGAATTGTTCTTTGGATTAACTAGGTCAATTGCTCCATAAGGATGAACTTTATGAATGAGGAATGGTTTAGACCATTGAGATTTGAACTTTCCTGGGAACAATTTTAATCTTGAATTAAACAAGAGGGCTTGCTGGCATGCTCTCAGTTCTCTTTGCTGAATTATTTTGTCATACCATTTCTTTGTTTTCTCTTTATAGATCTTGACATTTTCATAGGACAGATTCCTATGTTCTTCTAATTCACAAAGTTGGAACTTTCTTTTACTGGCATCAACATTTGGACACATATTTAATTCTTTGATGGCCCAAAATGCTTTGTGCTCTAGTTCTAAAGGGAGGTGACAAGCCTTACCAAAGGCCAACTTATATGGAGACATACCAATAAGTGTTTTAAAAGCAGTCCTATATTGCCCATAAAGCGTCATCTAATTTGAAAGCCCAATCTTTTTTGTTTGGCTTGACAACCTTTTCTAAGATTCCCTTTATTTCTTTGTTTGAGAGTTTAACTAATCCATTTGTTTGTAGGTGGTAGGCATTTGCAATCCTGTAGTTAATGTTATATTTCCAAGGACTCCACTTAACAAGTTATTTACAAAGTGGATACCCTCATCACTGATTAGTTCCCTTGGGGTACCAAACATTGTAAAAATTAGCTTTTGAAGGAAATTTAACCATAGTTTTAGCATCATTAGCAACACAAGTCATAGCCTCTACCCATTTTGACACATAATCAACAAGAACTAGAATGTATTGACAATTATTTGATGGGGGAAATGGTTCCATGAAATCTATTCCCCAAACATCAAACAACTCTACTTCTAAGATCCCATTTAGTGGCATTTCATTCCATTTGGAAATGAAGCCACTTCTTTGACACTCATTGCATCTTTGTGCAAAATTGTAGGCATCTTTGAAGAGAGTTGGTCAATAAAAACTAGATTGTAAAACTTTAGCTGCTGTTCTTTGGCCTCCAAAGTGTCCTCCATATGCTGCTTGGTGGCAATGCTGCAGAATTGTTGCCACTTCAGTTTCTGGGATGCACCTTCTTAAATTTTGATCTGCACTTATTTTAAACAAGTAAGGATCATCCCAAATATAAGATTTAGTATCATGGAAAAACTTTTTAACCATATGGCTAGTATAATCAAAAGGTCTTATGCCACAAGCCAAATAATTTGCTATGTCAGCAAACCATGGTGACTTTGATTGTAGCACAATAATTATTTCATCAGAGAAGGTTTCAATGATGTCTCCTTCTCCTTTGTCCTCAATAGGTTTCTCTAGTATAGACAAATGATCTGCAACTTGATTGTCCACTCCTTTTCTGTCCACTATCTATAGGTCAAACTCTTGCAACAACAAAACCCATCTTATTAGCCTAGGTTTAGTATCTTTTTTGGAGATCAAGTACTTGATGGCAGCATGGTCAGTGTGTACAATGACTTTTGTTCCCTTCAAATATGATCTATGCCTCTCAAAGGCAAAAACCACAACTAACAATTGTTTTTCAGTTGTTGTGTAGTTAATTTGTGTTTCATTCAAAGTTTTACTTGCATAATAAATTTAATGGAAGACTTTCTCTTTTCTTTGACCTAGGACAACTTCTACAGCCCAATCACTAGCATCACACATGATTTCAAAAGGTTTGTTCCAGTCAGGGGCAACAACTACTGGTGCGGTTACCAAGGCTTTCTTCAAAGTTTTGAATGCATTTCTATATTCGTTAGTGAAATCAAATTTTTGGTCATGCTGCAAAAGTAAACACAAGGGTTTTGAGATTTTTGAAAAGTCTTTGATAAACCTTCTGTAAAACCCAACATGACCATGAAAACTTCTTATTCCCTTGACACTGGTTGGTTTAGGTAGCTTTTCAATAACTTCAAGTTTAACTTTGTCTACCTCAACTCCTCTTTTAGAAATCAAATGTCCCAAAACAATCCCTTCTTTGACCATGAAATGACATTTGTCTCAGTTGAGAACCAAATCAGTCTCTTCACATCTTTCAAGACTCCCTTTTAGATTTTCCAAACAATTATCAAAAGATGAGCTATAAACTGAAAAATCATCCATAAAGATTTCTATGGACTTTTCAAGCATGTCAGAGAATATGGACATCATGCATCTTTGAAAAGTTGCAGGAGCATTGCAGAGTCCAAATGACATTCTTCTAAAGGCAAAAGTACCATAGGGACAAGTGAAGGTGGTCTTTTCTTGGTCCTCGGGTGATATGGCTATCTGATTATATTCGGAGTACCCATCCAAGAAACAGTAATATTCCTTTCTGGCCAACCTGTCCAACATATGATCAATAAAAGGTAAGGGAAAATGGTCCTTTTGGGTGGCTTTGTTTAGCCTACGGTAGTCCATGCATATTCTCCATCCATATACTCTTCTAGTGGGAATGAGTTCATTTTTGTCATTGGTGACAACTGTAACCCCTCCCTTCTTTGTGACACATTGGATTGGACTAACCCAAGAACTACCGACTATTGGAAAAATTATTCCTGCATCTAACCATTTCAAATTTTTTTTTATTACTACCTCTTTCACGACATGGTTTAATCTTTTTTGAGGCTCTATAGACTTGAAGTTCTTGTCATCTAGGATGTACTTATGTTGACAAATAGAAGGACTAATCCCTTTAAGGTCAGCAATGGTCCATCCTATAGCTTTTGTGTGTAACTTCAACATGTCTTTAAACTTCTTTTCTTGATGTAAGTCTAGGGTAGATGATATGATGACAGATAATTTGCCTTCTTCTCCTAGAAAAACATATTTCAAATGAGATGGGAGTTGCTTCAACTACAGGTCAGGTGGTCAAATTATGGACGGGGTAAAATTCTTTTGCTCACAATTTTCCAGCAACTCAAAAACAGTAACATCAAATGGGATATCTCATCTATCTCAGCACTATCCTCTTCTTCTAACTTACAGGCCTTTCTAATTCCCTCCTCATGACACATTGCCTCTATCTCAGTTATTTCTGAGCATTCCTCTAAGTAATCAGGGTACTTAAGGAATTAAAGACATTGAATGTGACTTTCTGGTCTTGTAGCCTCATAGTTAGTTCTTCTTTTTGCACATCAATCAAAGTTCCACCGGTGGCTAATAATGGTCTTCCTAAGATGATAAGAATGTCTTTATCAGCCTCAAAATCAAGAATGATGAAATCAGCTAGAAATATGAACTTGTCAACTTGAACTAAGACATCCGCAATCTTACCTTTTGGATAAACAATGGTTTTGTTAGCCAATTGCAGTGTGACAGTGGTGCGTCTAGCTTCTATTATGCCTAAGGTGTTGAAAACAGACAATGGAATCAAGTTAATACTAGCACCTAAATCACATAAAACGTTTCCAATCTTCTTTCCACCTATAGAACAGGGAATAGTGAAATTTCTCGGGTCTTTAAGCTTAGGAGGTATTTTGTTGGTTAGAAGAGCACTACATCCTTCAGTAAGAGCTACGGTTTCATATTCGGTCAACTTCTTTTTCTTACTTAAGATGTCTTTGAGGAACTTGGCATAATTGGGCATTTGCTCAATTGCTTCAACAAGAGGTATGTTGATGTGCAATGCTTTAAACACTTTCAAAAATTTCTTAAATTGCAATTCTTCCTTTTGATTCCTTAAACTTTGGGGAAAAGGAACATAAAGAGGAACTGGTTTTATGATAACTTTATATGATTGTGTTGAGCAAGATGGGTCCACAATGCCTAGTCTTGGTCTTACTTTCTTGAGGTTTAGATGGGGTTACAACTTTGGTCTTTGGATCTGTTATAACCTCATCTTCTATTGACATTTCCCTAGCAACTTCTTGTGGGAATAACAAAGGATAGTCTGACTTAGGAGGAACAAAAGTAGGGACCTCAGATGATTGGTTCTCTATTGGTCTTGGAGGATTTTTAGTAACAAGGAACATAGGTGTAGTCTCAGGTTTAGAAAAAACCTTTTCACTTTCTTTTGGTATGGTCTCTGCTAATTCCTTCCCACTCCTAAGAGTCACTACGTTTACATGCTCCTTTCCTAGATCTCTAGGAACTTTTGTGTTACTAGGCAAAGTACCAAGGGCTATATTGGTCTGATTGAGTGTAAGTTGACTTACTTAAGTTTCCAGGTTTCTAATAGCAACATTTTGCTAATTAAAAAGAGATTGATTTTGGGTCATCATTTGCTGCTGAGCTTAAGACTGAGCCACCAATCCTTTTATCATAGCTTCCAAAGAAGATGATGATTCATATTATAGAGGTGGTTTGTTTTGAAAAGATGGTTGAGCAGCTTGAAAATTTTGGTGATGATGATTTTGAGAGTTAGAACTGCTTGCATGCTGTTGAGGTTGAAAATTAGATTTTCCTTATTTCTTATGAACGGGTGGATTCAAACTTGGCCTGTTCCAAGAGAAATTTGGGTGTTGTCTCCAACTGGCATTGTATGTGTTGGAATAGGGGTTTGATCTATTACGAACATAATTGAAAGATTCAAAGTTATGTGGGCAAAGTTCATAAGAATGTTCCCCTCCACAAAAAACACATTGCACTAAGAGGACTGCTGGAATAGGTGTAGTAACAGTTGACTGCACTCCTCGGCCAGAAGTTAGGTTTTTAAGCATGTTGGCCATGGAAGAGAGTTGTGTTGTTAATGCAGTGTATGCATCTATATCATGAATTTCGGCTGTCTTCTTTTGCGGTTGGGCACATGGATCAGCCCAGTGTCCATTGTTTGCAGAAATCTTTTCAAGGATTTCATAGCCTTCATTGTAGGTACTAGCTGTAAAGGCTCCTCCTGTAGTCGCATCGAGCATCTGTTTAGCCATGGGACTTAATCCATTGTAGAATGTCTCGAGTTGAATGTAGTAAGGAATGCCATGGTAAGGGTATTTCCTTGATAGCTCTTTAAACCTCTCCCATGCATCAGGAACAACTTCATCGTCCATTTGTTTAAAAAAGACATATTTCATTTCTAGACTTAGCATTCCTGGTGGGTGAAAAATATTTTTGCAAATTCGGCCATATTGCCCCATTATGGTACAGAACCTGGTGGTAATGAATTAAACCAAGATTTAGCTCGATCCCTGTAAATAAAATGGAAACAAAGTAAGTCTTAGAGCATTGTTAGACACTCTCGAGATCAGAAGGCATCAATAATTTCCATGAAAGATTTTAGGTGTGAATGAGGATCTCCCGATGGTAATCCTGCAAATTGTCCATTTGTTTGAACATATGGAACATGATCGGTTTAAGCTCAAAACGGAGGGCAGTCATATGAGGTCTAACTATCCTTGAGTTCAATTGCTCAAAGTCAGGAATAACATAGTCCACGATTCTTCCATTTCTAGAGTTTGCAATATTAATTATATTTGGAGTTTGAGCTCATGAATGATCATTATTTTCAGATTCCTTGTCATTATGTGCATCTTCATGATTTGGTGGCCCTTGTTGAAAATGATGTGTTGGTGGGTTTTGAAAAAGTGGTGCATTTGGCAGAACAGGCTGGAATTATGGCATTTGACCAAAGGTTGGTGGATTTTGAATTGGTACTTCTTCGTCAAATGGGGGAGGTAACGCCATATTAGGAGGGAGTAGAGCAGAATTTGCTCTTTGAGCCCTTCTTCTTTGGCAGAATGTTCTCTTAATATCTGGATCGAATTTGAGAAACTCCCTTGGTGTATCCATGGCATACACCTCTTAAAAGTGGATCAAACGGTGTTAGAAAAATCAAATCTTTAAAGTTACTTTCACAAAAACTTAATAGCTTGCCAATCCTCGGCAACGGCACCAAAAACTTAATTGGGCCCGTATTCACATACCCACAGACTTACAACTGGGACCAACAACAAGTATACAATTAGTTCTAATATCGTCTTTCAAGTAATAAAGTGGTACAAGTACCTGATATCGTCCACATGAATCGTAGTAAAAGTTTAGATGAAAGTAATATTAAGGAGATGATTTCAGAAAGCGAATTTGAAGACTTTGATTTGATCAGAACACAACTAAAAATTAACAGGAAACAATAGATAATAAAAGCAAGCCAGGGTGTAAGACTTAGGGTGAGATGTAAATGCTATTTCCAGTAGACCAATGTTGTCAAAATGCTACGGCATGAGACCATGCTGACAAATTGCTATGACATACAATTAGTAATTATTTCACCATTTATTTTGAAGGTATTCCTCTCGGACTTCACCAATGCACTGATATTATAGTTTTCAACCCATATCTCTATGAGGTATCCGAACCAGTGAAAGGGACAAATGGTGTCCTCAAAATATATGGATAAAGAAATCTCTTTGCTAAAAATCACTCTCTCGAGTGGATTCCCATATCATTCAAGTTGACGTGTTCTGAATGGCTCATCTCTGAGTCCATTCCACTGTAACACTTCAAAGTGATCAACCTGTCGAGAATTAACGTTTTAGAAAATACGGATAACAAATCTCTTTGTTAGCAACTCTCTCAAGTCTACTTCCCATATCATCCAAATTGACGTGCAATCAATGGCTCAACTTATAGTCCATGACACTTTAACACTTTTCAGTGATCAACTCGTCAAGAAGTGTCATTGATTTTATAAAACTTGAAATGAAATAATGAAACATTGTTGTCACATAAAAGGATCTACTTTATTTTGATTTACAAACTCACCCTTTTCGTCATACACCCGAGCTAAGAAATTTAGCTACTCATGATGGAAACTAAATTACAAGAAATATAAATAGCGGTAAATGAAGACAAAATAAATAACGGAAAGTAAATGACGGAAAGTAAATGACGGAAAATAAAATGCGAAAAGCGTAATAAATAAATGATGGAAAGTAAAGAGCGAAAAATATAAAACAATTAAAGGAAAGCTTGGAAAAGAAATTCGCCAAAAGTTACTTGTATTTTTTAGAGAGAGAAAGTATTCTACAAGTAGTAAGATAACTATTTGAGAATTAGATGGGATGATCAAAATACTAACCACAACATCTCTATTTATACTAAGAAAGAGATGAGGGCAAAATAGTCATTTAACATTTAAACTAGACTTAAAGTAACTAAAAGTACAATAAAGCAAATATTTAAAGTATAATGTAACCAAATTAGGCAACAAGTTTTCAGCTAACTACAAAATAAACAGCTGTCAATACATAAAATATCATTCAAAAGTCAGCTATGCTCATGTCAATCAGCATTAGGAATGGCAACATGCCGGGTTTGGACCAGGTATTGGTATCCCTGTCCCCGAAACCGATAGCTAAAACCGTCCCCGTAACCGCCCCAATCCCCATCGGGGATCTTATCGGGGATCCCCATCGGGTCCCTGCGGTTTCCCCAATCCCCGTTGGGGAACCCGTTAAGAGTAAAAATCCTCTTTTTCATCGTTGGTTATAACCGAACCCGAACCCGAATTGAAAAAAATTACAATATGCTAATTTTTAAAATTAAAAGTAAATTACAAATTTTTTAAAGATGTAAGTTTAAATGTCTCAAACATAATCGAACCAATTACAAACAATATATTAGATTACAATATAAAACTAAACAGAAATTCAAACATCATACAACTAATTCACGATTTTAGAAAAATAAACTATATTTTTTCATGAGCTTTATTTGGGTTGTTTAGGTAAAGTGGATAAACGTCTTTTAAATTTTAATGTTACTATTTTCTTTTAATGATAATATATATATATAAATTAAAATTAATATATATATATATATATATAAATTAAAATTAATATATATATATATATATACATATCGGGCCGGGACGGTGATCACCGTCCCTGCCCCCGTACTCGTCCCCGTTAAAATCCCCGAATATGTCCCCGATCCCCGCCTCGTCCCCGATAAGATGTCCCCCAACCCGACCCAAAATTTTCGGTTTTTAGTTTTCACCATCGGTTTTGGGTTTTTTTTTGCCATCCCTAATCAACATCATATTCTCTTTCTTCTATTTTCTCATAGTCAGGTCATGCTACAGCATCCTGCAGCATCAGATAACTTCAAATTGTCCAAAATAAATCCATATTAATCCATTATATAACAAAAATAGGTAAATCATTCATCTTAGCTTCATAACAAAGAAGTGGAAAATAAAGGAATAAAATGACTCAATGTTGGGATATAAATAGAAAATGTCTTATCTAAAGAAGAAGAAAATAGTGTTCAAGCAATAAATAATCAGTGCTTATCATACACACATACAAAAAGAGGGGAGGTGTTATGTGAATGAGGAGTACTTCCCTTTTATACACCAAGTTGTAACTTTAGTCCTCCAAGTATGAAACTCTTTGTAAAACGACCTTTGTGATTCCATTATTATTACCTTTAGAAATTTGGGTTATTACAATCTCTCCTCCTTAAGGGTGTGTTTGGTACACTGGACAGGGACAGAGACAGGACAGAACAGGACAGGGATCCCTGTCCTATGTTTGGCAGGAATTTTATGTGGAACAAACATGAATAGAGTGGAATAAAGTGGAACAGGCCTGTTCCACCTCTACCCTATGGAACAGGGTGGAACAAGGTGAAACAAACTTATATTTTACCAATATAACCTCAAAATAAAACTTAATTCTCTTCTAAAACATCAAATAAGTCTCTCTTTTACATTTTATTCATTTATTGTATTTTATGTTTCTTAAATTTTCATTTTACTGTCCTCAAAATATTAATAATAAAAAATAATGTAGAAAATAGATAAAAATAAAAATAGAAAACCACATAAACTTTTTATTTGATGTCATTTTAATTGTTTTGACGAAAACTTCAAATGATATATCTTGTTATAAAAAATAATTATTCTATTTTTAATAAATTACATAAATTGTTTTTTTGATTTTATCACCTCAAATGTATTGCGTAAGGTTCACGCATGCAATTTGTTGTTTTCGATGAGTTTTGTATGTTTTCCCTTGATTAGAGTAGTAAATATTCAATTTTGATCTTACAGGAGTATTGTACAGGTGATAGGTGAATTCTTTTGTTTTCTAGAATCCAAGTTTTGTGAATGTGATGATACTATATGGGATCACTAGCCAAATTGTTTTCTTGATGCTTATATTTTATWTAYTATTKGATATTTAATCCATTTTAATTGATTGTGCGCTTGTTGGTAGTAGTTTTTTCTTCTTAGTATGGAATGCATATAGATTTGCTTCGATAATGGATTCTTGATGCTTATATTATATTTACTTTTTTCATATATCATTAGTTGATTATGAAATCATGTATTTTTGCAAGTAGTAGTGGTTTGATGTAAGTTATACTTTGTACATCGTATTTGTTAACATTTATATTGATTATTTAGTAAAAAAAAAACATTAAACAGCTCACTGGGAGTAAATTGGTCATTTTAACCAGTCCTGTCCAGTCCTGTCATGTCTTACCAAATGCTGAATATCTGTCCTATTCTGTTTTGTCCTGTCCTGTCTTGTTCTGTCCTGTCTGCGTACTAAACGCACCCTAAGAGAATTATGTCCTCAAAATTTGTTCAAGCAACAAAGAAGGGTAGTCGATTACTAAAACAAGTTCAAACTCCCACAACGCATCTTTACAATCAAAATACTTCCAATTGACTTTCACATGACCGACCTCTTTGTTTCTTCATATAGATCCTTTGTTCCTGCTTGAAACAATCTTTTAAACAACAATACAAATACCAACATATCGCTGCATTTTCACTGTGTAACTCTGATTAAATTCAACAAACACATGAAACTCTTAATAATCACAACATCAATTAATTACAACTTTCCTTTACCAAATAATTTGATAATCCACCTTATTTTCCATTTCTAAATTCTCAATACTCCCTACCCATAAATTTAACAACGACGTCTAAATTTGGATTCTGCAAGCAACTTCAGGTCTTTAAAGGAAAGAATTTAATTGACGTTTACACCACCACAAACATGAACCCCAACTATTCGTAATACACACTCAATTCACTAACTTAACATAAGGTCTTCATTGAATTTCACATTAAAACTCACAACTATGAATTTCTTTTATCGATCAAAACATGTAGTTTTCAATAACACTCATCATCAAGAATTACATCCAACACAAATAGTACCTTATCCCCTAATACAAAATTGATCACCAACTCATTGACACTCATCACTTCATCTAAACTTCACAAACACATCGACCACAGTTTCATCACCACTTTTACCTTCCACAATTCCATCATCTAAATATTTCGCTGATCAAAGCTGATCCAATCCTAAAATACATTTTTTAAAATGCATACTAGATCAAATGTTATAACCGGGTTTTCTGCAAACCTGGTTAAGGTAACTCTATATGTTTATTATATGAATTACGTGAAAACATGCATGTTATCTTAAAAATAAATGCATGAATTGTGTGCTCATGTATGGTAATTTGATATTGTGCATGCATGTGGAAATTCTGTAGGCGGTTATATGATAATATATATGTGGGAATATTATTTTATTTAAACATTCATGGTTAAGAAAGGGTAATTATAAAACAATATCTTTCCACTGCCTAATGATTTTATATTGATTGAAAAACCATCACCACCTCATCCTAAGTATAAAAGAAAGAGGATAAGGTAAAAACCTTATCAGTTCACTATTTTACAAAAAATACAAGAGAAATTAAAGGCGGTGAAGAGTTCTTGAAGAAAATTGTTGTTAAGAATTCTGTTAAATTGCTATGAGATAATCTGCAGAATCTGTGTTATCAAGGTGAGTTTTAAACTACCTTTGATTATAAACTGTGAGTTTTATTAACCTTTTTAATTATAACCGTATGTTTATAATCTGCTGTTTAATCCTATAATTGGTAGTTACAAATGATTTAGAAAGAATCTGGTGAAAACTGTTATTAAACAGTTTGAAAGAATGTTTTTTGGTTCAAAGATTGGAACATGTTTTGAGAAGATTAAATAGAAACTGTCCTTTAGAAACAATTTTTAAAACAGTGCCCTATTTGGGAAGAACAAGATGAGTTGATCAATTTGATCTAGATCATAGTGTTCTTATAATTTGAAAGGTTTGAATATAAACCTGTGTTGAGAATATGATTTGGATAAAACTATGAACGAGGTTCACTCTGACAGAAAGGTCTGCAGCCCGTCATTGGATGAAATAGTTCATATGAATTTCAGGGGAAATAAGGATGGTCGTTGTGTGTGATGGATAGCTATTGCTATAAACAGGGGATTTTTGGATGAAATAAGGATGGTCGTTGTGTGTGTATGCATGGTTTAACTCTTGCTATCTAATAAGATTACAACAGATTAGAGTTTTCTCTTCTTGGTGATTTGAGAATTCAGAGATGTTGTTCTTATGGGAAATAGTAGTATTGATGTTATGGTAATGAGAAAATATGGCTTATGGTCATTGGTTGTGGCAAAAAGTATATTGGAACAGAATGTACATTTTATAAGGAACTAGAGGAGCTCTGGTTGGTCCTCACTATTGGACCAGAAGGTTCTTGTTAATTGATTTGATGATTATGCAAGTTTTTCTAAGCATACTAGTTGGACCAGAGGCTCTGTATCTATTGATAAGAGCTTCTGTGTCAAAATCACGTTTTAAGAAGTTTTCAAGAAAAAAGGAATTTTATATTTAGAGTTTTATACGAAAGACAGACCAGAGGGGCTCTGGTCGACTCGTACATTGAACCAGAGGCTCTGGTTGGTCATAACTTTTGAACCAGAAGCTCTGGATAGTATAACCAGAGGCTTTGGTCGAATAAGAGCTATGTATAACTATCCTTTTTAAGAAAAAGGCTATTATTTGATTAGAAGTATATCAAAAGAATACCAAGGAATTTATATGAACCAGAAGCTCTGGTTAGTACAACCAGAGGCTCTGGTCGAAAGACTAGAAACTCTGGTAGGTGAACCAGAGGGGCTCTGGTCATGTTTGTTGAAATATATTTCAAGTATGGTTTAAGACCAGAGGCCTGATAAACCAAAGCAGAATATGATTTTCAGTCTTTGTGATATGAAAAGGATTATTGAAATAAATATTTTGGTGATCTTCACCATGCATTACATAAAAAGGAAACCTCACTAGACGTTCATGCCTAACCCTCATTTTTGTGTTTTCAAAAATATGTGTGCATGTAATGATAATGAGGGCAAGAGCATTTTGTGAATTACTTCTCTATGTGTTTTGCAATATGAAGATCTTGATTAGACATGTATGAAGATTAGATGTCAAGAAGCATGTACTTTTGGAATTTTTGAGTTGTGTAATTCATATTATAGACTCTTGTATTATATACCTGTGTGGTGAAAACATGTATTCTATGTATGAAATATGTGTTATATATATGCAATGTACGGATGTGGCGGTGTTACATATAACATAGTCGGAATTCCACCGAACCAACTAATAAACCATGTATTTTCAAAATAACTCTAAGACTCGTTTCACAAAAAGGATTAAACCATGTCCACACATAATTATTCCAATTAGCACAACATTGAAGACCATGTTCACTCGAAACATTTGCCACGATGATACTAATTTAAATCCAATGGTCTTTCATTCAAAATACCACATCCAAATACTTTTACCAAGCCCTTCTCGAAAAACATAAAACATTCACTTTAAATATAAGCTTTACTAGCAAATGCAAATTTTAAACCGATTTCATGAATAAATTATCCACACCATTTAGCTGTAACTTGCATCATAACCTTTTTCTCATACCCACTAGAGGAGGTTATATGATCAAAAATGACAATCTTAAATGCATCACCACATTTTTTTATATCATTCGACAAGATTAATACTTTCCATCTTCACCGCTTATTCCAACATACCATCTTCACCAACTTATTTACATCTCACCCTAAGTCTTACACCCTGACTTTATATTATTTTATGTCATTTCAGTAGTGTTAGCTCATATATCCAATCAAAGTTTTCAAATTCGTCATCTGAAATCATTTTCTTCATATTACTTTTACTAAACTTTTACTACAATCCCTGTGGACGATACTCAGTACTTGTACCACTTTATTACTTGAAAGACGATGTTGGAACTAACTGTATACTTGCTTTTGGTCCTAATTACTAAGTTTATGGGTGTGTAAAAGCTCTTGTCAGTAATGTTACAAGCCAACATTAGAGTGTCCACTACAATTCTTCTTTCTTCGTCTGTACCATATAGCCATCATGAACAGACCGGGTGTGATAAACTCCACAACATGACCAATAACCACCATGCCCCCTGTCTTTTATCCTCCAAGGGACCCACCAATGTACAATTTCTGCCAGTTTGTGGTGGTAGCTAGTTTCTCGGTCGTAGTGGTGGTAGCTATGAAGTAGTTGGGATGACAAAAGTACATGGATTGGTTGGCATTAAGAAAGGCAAAGGTGATGATATTGAGGCTGAAGGGAGCCGCTTGAGCTGTTTAAGGGGAAAACAAGTGGAGTAGTAGATATAGGAGGGGTTTACATATGGTGGGGGTAGGGGGAAGAGGGGTAAGTTGGTGGTGATTGAACGTTTTGTAGAAGTGGTGGCAAATGAGAAGTTGGTACAGTAGGAGGTGGAGATGGGGAGGACGTTGGGGTATCAGGTGAGTTGGAGATGGAAGAGAAGCATTTTAGTAAGTTGGGGGTAAGTCGGGGAGAGGAGTATCTACATAGTGTTGTACAAATGTTTATATATATACGCATATAAATAGTGTCTTTTAGTTTTTAATAGAAAATGAAAAAGGTAAAAATGACCTTTGTTACTTTATACTCTCATGTACAAGTCATATGTGGGGGTTTAATAGAAGAAAATCTAATAGGGTTAGTTTTAGAGACCAAAACCAAATGACTTTGCATACCACAAGGGTTTTTACAATAAATTTTTGTCGCCAAAGATACAATTTATTCTTAAACAAATTATATCAAAAGATAAGGGTCTTACTTTCAATTTAATTTGATACTCATATTGATGTGTGCATGTATATATATATATATATATACATATACATATGTATATCTATACATATACATATGTATATCTATACATATACATATGCGCATGTCTATACATATGTATATCTACACATATACGTATGCACATATCTACACTTATACGTATGCGCATATCTACACATATACATATGCGTATACGTATACATATACATATGCATATACATATGCATATACATATGCATATACATATACATATACATATACATCCACACACACACACATATATATATATATATATGCATATAGATATATATACGCACATAGGTGGAGGTTCAAACGAGAACCCCTGTGATTTACGAGAACACGAGAACAACCCACTAACCTCAAACTATTTTAATTAATAATGTAACACCCATATTTTTACCATGTGAAATGTTACGTAATCTAAAACAGATTCTCCAAAAGCACTCCAAAAATAATGGTTAAATTAAAACTTTAGACCGTTTACADCRRAAGACTTTAAAAGAATAAATATATAACTTAATGTCAGCCCGTCCCATACCGGGTTGCTTTACATATATATATATATCACAGACGATTGCGCCTAAATATTGAACTTAAATGGACTAGACAAGTCTCTATGTATGCCCTTCTTTTTCTTTGTCCAACCTGAAACCTTCTGTCCCTTAGATGCATACTATAATCAGCTTATAAAGCTCAGTGAGTTCATGGTTTGCGTGAGTAAAGATCATTGCACATCATACATTTCAACTTGTAAACTTTGTACCAAATAGTATGCATTTTCTGAAAAACATGCAACACTGAAAGAAAAGACATCTCATAAATTGTCTGTCGGGTATGAGTCATTTAGTCACTGGCATTCCCTGAGTTGTCCAACCTGCACCTGTCTAGACACTCATTACGGGGTTGTGCCACTTGTCATGTGACTTCTTGGTCAAATGCTCACCCGCTAAAACTGATCATAAAACTTTCAAATGAAATAACATGCTAGAGTTATTTGAAGACTGATTAAACACGTAGCA
>NC_037532.1:14064457-14065283 GCF_001531365.2 Cynara cardunculus var. scolymus
TGCAGGTCTGATGCATATTTACAAAACAGGTCCTTCTGAATTGCAGGTCTGATGCATATTTACAAAACAGGTTCTTCTGAATTGCAGGTCTGATGGATATTTACAAAACAGGTCCTTCTGAATTGGACCTGCTTACATCTGACCCAACCCCTTAACTATCGCGAATTTACAACTTTCACCCATGTCTTGACTTTTTCTTTGACTTTTGGTCCGATTTTTAAACTTATTTTAATTTCTATTTTTATTTAACATATATATATATATATAAATAAAATAAAAATAATAATAAAGATAAATTATTTATTTCTCGAAATTTTTGGGTTTTACAACTCTTCCATCCTTCAAGAAATTCCGTCCTCGGAATTGTACCGGCTAAGCTAATGGGAACTCTTAGTTCTTATCTATTTTTCAACTAGCATGACATTTGAACCTGTTAGCATCAAATTGATACTAATAATTATCTCAAAAAGTTTTATTAAGCAATCGGGGCTAAGGATGGAACAAATGAAGATGATGCTATGCCAAAAACGTCTAAGTCTAGAAGAAGACCAGCCGTTGTGCCAAAACGTCGAAGTCTGGTCGACCAGAGCCTCTATGTTTAGCACCAGAGCCTCTGTGAGACCTGAGCCTCTGTGATTAGCACCAGAGCGCCTCTGGTTGAATAGACCAGAGCCTCTGGCTGTTGTAACAGAGCTTCTGTGATTGATCTATCCTCTGGTCTTTCAGATGACTATCTTCACCAATCCTATTCTAGATAAGGCTAATCCTATTCTGGATAATGCTTATCTTATTCAGATTTCATGAATTTCTGTCTATATAAGTAGTG
>NC_037532.1:14066145-14067401 GCF_001531365.2 Cynara cardunculus var. scolymus
GAATTCGAACCTTTTTGATCCTGAGGTCAATAGAGTTTCTTGGAGTCAGTCGACTTATTGAACTTTGATTTTGTCAAATCTATGCGTAGGCGTTTTAGCAAGAGTTCATGGTGCTCAGCCTAAGGCAATCGGTGGTTTATTTGCCAAACATATATTTATCACCAATATCTTGAGTATTCTTTCATCTTCTCTCTTTGTGGATTTGAACCTATAATAGCTTAAACTTTTTCTTGCATGTTCTCACCAATTCTACATGTTTATGGCAAAATTCCTTCATGTTTTGCCCTTAGAAGCATTAACAACAATTCTGTCGATTTTCTTATAAATTGATCTGCTGTTTCTTGGAGTCTTAAAGCTTAAATGTTAATTTTTCTCTCCGGTTCTCAATTCTAATGGTGTTTGCTTTGGTTATTCAAGTTATCTTCAATTGAATCAAGCTCTAAAGCTGAATTCCTACTCAACTTGCAGTTTAATGAAAGTTTCTTTGTCATAAGACTGTTTGCACTGTTTTGTCAAGTAATTCACACATTTATCTATCCCTTTTTGGATGAATTTGCTACTYTTAGGGTGAGTGGCTATTTTGGGCGTCAAAGTTTGTGCTGAATTGTGGGCAGATTAAAGCTGCATCATGTGCAATCAGTGGTGCTGCATTCACATTGAATCTGATTTGATCCAAGAGTTGAAAATGAAGAACAAAGAGCTACATTCAGGGGGGAGCTTGAATATTCCATTCATACCAAGCACACTAAAGCTTTTCTGAAAAAGCAGAGGGGAGAAGACATGAAGACTTCATGAAGATGCTCACTTCATAAAACTTTGGGGGGGAGATTGTTAGCATCAAATTGATACTAATAATTATCTCAAAAAGTTTTATTAAGCAATCGGGGCTAAGGATGGAACAAATGAAGATGATGCTGTGCCAAAAACGTCTAAATCTGGAAGAAGACCAGCCGCTGTGCCAAAACGTCGAAGTCTGGTCGACCAGAGCCTCTGTGTTTAGCACCAGAGCCTCTGTGAGACCTGAGCCTCTGTGATTAGCACCAGAGCGCCTCTGGTTGAATAGACCAGAGCCTCTGTGACTAGAGCCTCTGGCTGTTTTAACAGAGCTTCTGTGATTGATCTATCCTCTGGTCTTTCAGATGACTATCTTCACCAATCCTGTTCTAGATAAGGCTAATCCTATTCTGGATAATGCTTATCTTATTCAGATTTCATGAATTTCTGTCTATATAAGTAGTGTTTCAGGTATAGAAAAA
>NC_037532.1:14075266-14102188 GCF_001531365.2 Cynara cardunculus var. scolymus
TTGGACCTGCTTACATCTGACCCAACCCCTTAACTATCGCGAATTTACAACTTTCACCCATGTCTTGACTTTTTCTTTCACTTTTGGTCCGATTTTTAAACTTATTTTAATTTCTATTTTTATTTAACATATATATATATATATATATATAAAATAAAAATAATAATAAAGATAAATTATTTATTCCTCGAAATTTTTGGGTTTTACAAATAAATTACCTTATATTAAATATAAATTAGTCAACAAGGGCAGTAATGTAATTAGGTATTTTTTTTTATAATTTTTATTTTATTTTAATTAATTAGAATTATCTTTTTTTTTTTGATTGATCACGTTTCTTCCTTTCCACTTTCTTCTCTAGTTGGTTTTCTTCACATTCGACTTTCTTATCTCCTTTTCTTCACATCATTCATAGTATCCATATTTTTGTCAATCTAGACTCTATAGTGGAGGACTTGAATGTTGTAGTTAAGGAAGCAATTTAAATTTGATCTACTTGATGTCGTAGCCCTCAAGTCCTGATTTGTAATCAAACCTATATCATATCATATGTCCTTTTGATCTCCAAAGTCAATTCCTGTTTGAGGTTTTGAGTATTTTCTGCAGCACTAAGTTTCATCAATGATTATCACAGTCATATCATACCAAATCAATGATTATGATAGTGATATCACATGATTATCGCACCCATATCACACCAAATTAAGTAGTTGATTTCCTAAGTTAATCCTAGCCGAGCAGAATCCTTGTGATAATTGTGTGATTGTCTAACCCTAACTGATCAAAACCATGATCAATCGAGTGTGACTATGAGCAAGTGATGTTATAATAATGATATCACATGATTATCACACCCATATCACACCAAATCCCACATAATCACCGGCTATGACCAAATCCTTTTCGATCATCCATGATTCAGTTAAAGTCAATAACACCCACAGGTTTATCTTAAGCAATTTAAATTTGATCTACTTGATGTCGTAGCCCTCAAGTCCTAATTTTTAATCAAACCCATATCATATCATATGTCCTTTTGATCTCCAAAGTCAATTGCTGTTTGAGGTTTTGAGTATTTTCGGCAGCACTAAGCTTCATCAATGATTATCACAGCCATATCACAACAAATCAATGATTATAATAGTGATATCACATGATTATCACACCCATATCACACCAAATTAAGTAGTCGATTTTCTAAGTTAACCCTAGCCGAGCAGAATCCTTGTGATAATTGTGTGATTGTCTAACCCTAACCGATCGAAACCATGATAAAATCGAGTGCGATTATGAGCAAGTGATGTTGTAATAGTGATATCACATGATTATCACACCCATATCACACCAAAAGTTGTTCGATTTCTCCTTGAAATTCTTTCGATACCTTCTTTTCAATTTGAATAAGCGATAACTGTTGAAATAAGGAATAATTCTAATTTCCAGGGTTATTGGGTTAATGTGATTGTGTTTAAAATTTTATCATTTTGATTTCCAATGTTACCATTTTACTCTCAAATTTTTTTGAATTGTTTTAAATTTCATTTTTAATTTAAAAAGTCCTTTAATTTTTTATTGTTATCACAATATGAGGTTAATAGGTTGTTTTCGTGTTCTCGTAAATCACAGGGGTTCTCATTTGAACCATTTCCTATACACATATACATATATATAAGGTTGGGTTCTGGTGAGAAGGGAAGTTATCGGGAGAAGGGAAGTTATCGTGAGAAGTGAAAGAAAATATCTCCACTTTTGGATCAATCATAATTGAACGTCAACACTAATAATGTGCACTTTCGAGATTCACTAGGTCAATTCTCTTCGAAAGCACAATTCATGGGTGCGCATGAGATTAAAATTAATCAAATGTCTAGATCTCTTATTACTCCATAACTTTCTTTCTCACCATAACTTTCCTTCTCTTACGCACCTATATATATATATAGGGTTGGGTTCACGTAAGACAAGACTGTTTTTGTGAGACATGTGAGACAAATTTTTACACTTGAAACTTCACAGCAAAATGTTGTGAAGATAAAAAAAAAGCCGAATCTTCACAGCAAAAACACTGTGAAGGTTACCTTCACAACGTTTTGCTGTGAAGTTTCAAGTGTAAAAAACTTGTCTCATATATCTCATGAAAACAGTTTTGCCTCACATCATCCAAGTATATATATATATATATATATATATATCATGTCTTTTATAATTTCAATCACAAATATATTCACATGCGAATATATTCATACAATATTATATACTATATTATACAACATTTACAATTTATTAATATATTCAAATATTATACAACTAACTCATAGTCAACTGATAAATATATTTTAATACAAGATAAATGTTGAGCAATGCTAATACGTCAAAATATTCAATAAAACTGATAGCCGAAAGAAGATTCTCTACTCTCAAAATCATAATAAATTCATTAAGTAAAATAAAAAAGATTAGTGTTATATTGGTTTACATAAGTAAATATTCAAGTAAAATAAGATACGTGTTGTTAGTGTAATTAGATTAAAAATATAAGAGGATCGCCAATAGGTTCTCTAAAATAAAGAAAATGGAGTTTTCATTTTCTATCTTGTTATCTGAAATAGAAAAAACTCCAAATATAGAGATATTTTGAAACTCTCGCTAGAGGAGAAATAAAGGAGCTTTTATTCATTCCACCAATGAGATTGAATTAATATTTTTTATAAAGTTTTTTGAAGTATATTAGAATCGTAAAATTATAGACATATTTAAATATTATATAATTAATGATGAAATATCTAAATCGAGAATATGTTAAAGTTGGGTATAACTTATTTTAGAGATTTAAACTTTTAGTTTCCTATTGTAGAGATATTTTAAATAACATGTTGAAGATGTTCTAAGAACATTTACAACAGATATCCTACAATAGATAAAAAAATGATTTTTGGCATATTTTTTCTTTTATCTCCAAAATGAAGAAAGTAGGAGAGAGAATGCAAAAAATATTTAAATTTGGATAACACCCAAACAATGAGAAAAATATTATTTAATATATTTTCACCAATAGGAAATTTTGAAAATAATTACTTACATATAAATGATATTTTATCATATGAAATAAATATTTTAGCAATATAATAATGTTTTAATCTTCAAAACAAAGGGGTCGTTTACCTAAATACTTACGCGGTAAGCACTTTTCGGTAGGAGTCAACATCATAATCTATTTTATCAGATAATATTGTAGTATATTAAAACGGTATCATATGGAACAATTTACCCGATAAACACTTACCCGGTAAAAGTCCTCACCATCACTTACAGAGTAAGACTCCTTATCCTTATCATTGCTCTTACCGGGTAAGATTTTCAGCCCTTGCCATGTGCTTCATGCGAGGAAAGTTACCCGATCAACACTTACCGGGTAAGTGTCATAAACGACCCCAAAGAATCTCTTAAAGTTAAATGTATTTTTATGTTAAATTTTTTTTAAAGAAATGTGTTAAAAATACTTTTAGATGACTTAAATTTGAATTATCTTTTAGTCAAGATCGTATCACGAATATAGCACGTTATTATTAAAATAATAATATAAGTTTTTAATAAAATAATGTACGTTTGAATATTTTTGGAGGGTTATAAATCGTTAACATATTTTATTTTTATAAATTAATAAGATGTTAACACAGAGTTAACTATAGCTTCAAAAGACAAACAGATATATTAGTTTTCTTTATACAACATTTTTTTTTTAAATTAAAAAGTTGTATGAAAGTACCCTAAAATGTTTCAAAAAACTTTCTGTCTTTGAAAAAATTATATAAAAAAATTGATAAATGATTTCGTTAATGGGTTTCATTAGTTTGTTTAACTTTGTCTGAATAATTATCGTTTCGTAAAAATAAAACGTGTTTCAGATTCATCAAAAGTATTTTCAATAGGTTTTCTATAATTTTTTAAAACATAGAAAAAAATCAAAACTTACAAAAATGTTATATTTAATTCTAACAGATTTTTTATTCAGAGATTTCATTATTTATTATACTATTAAAATAATATATTAATTTATTATTTTAATAAAATTCTAAAATCATTTACTTTAATTAATTTAATTATAATAAATAAATTTAAGCAAAAAGTTAATTACCGACAATTCAACCGAACNAATTTGCTTAAATTTAAAGTTTTCTTTATTTTTTTATTTTAAAGAATAATATTAAATAATTTATTATAATCTATACTACCTTATAAATCAAATTTATCAAAAGTCTTAAAAACAATTTTTAATGCACAAAGTACTATACATTTATGTACAAAATCTTAAAAAAACTCATAATGCATTAAATACTACTACTTTATGCATTCAGTTTTAAAATCTCTTAATCTACAATTAAGATAACATATAGTACAAGTTACCAATGCACATTATTACCTTTTCTTTTCATGTTCCAAAGATACTTTTGACATATTTCATTCATGTCTTCACCTTCTCATACCTCTATATCTTCTCTCCATCCCCTAATGTGAGATTCAAACTGATATTCACTATGAGTTATTAAAAGTTCTCTCATTTATCTCTCATTCAATTGCTCTAGAACTCACGGTCTCGTTATCGATCTTTGATTCTTTGCTCTTGGTGTAAATCGAACACATTTGTGGAGTCATTAAAATATATTGGATTTTAAATATATTGAATTTTAAACTGTCATACAATTTTTTTATCGATAGACTGTAATTGAAACCAGAATTTTTATTTATTCAAATTGTATTAATATGTAAAGACCAAGTGTAGCTTATATCATCGTAAAATCTTCTCAGTGAAACTTCAAAATCGTTAAAACTCACGGTTCCTGCCACATTACGCAAATACACAACTAGTAAAATAGAGAAAATAAATTTATTTTTGTTTTAAAGAATAAATTAAAAACTCAATGGAATGAAATTAAATAGTTTATTAAAAGAATTACACTTCAAACAAAATGATATGAAAATGCATATGACACGTGGTGCAGAGTAGGATTTGAGGGTGATCCAATTCCGCCTGCTGTTGCTGCTGCTTAGGTATCACCGTCATCGTCGATGAGGATTATGTCATAATAATTCCAAAACTATTCACAAAATCAACACTTTTCTCTCCCCGTGATACCCCTTTTTCTGTTCTTTTTTTAATTTCATTTTTCATTTTTATACATTTCTTTTTTAATTTATGTTGACCACTTTGTTCTCTACAAATGCAACACATTGCAAGTTTTTCAAAATTAATTATCACAACTTTATTTAGTCCCATACAAAATGTCCCTCCAAATATGTTAATATAAAAAAGTATTTTTCTTATAACTTTCATTCTTACAAAAACCCAATTTATATATATATATATATATAACTTTTAGATTAATTTAAAAAATTGGTAGGATATAGAAGTAGGGTTTGTATTAAGATTCCTTTCTCCTCTTTGTGTTGAATTGAGGTGAGTTGGTCCCCTAATAGCATGATTTTGGGCTCGTGGTGGTCCCCACTCTCCTGACACACGTCGATCATACGTGGCGAAATCATAAAAATTGCACGATCGACATGATGTGGCTGTTGCTTATCTTTCCTACGTGGGTCCCTCCTTCCAACGGCCAACCGCCTCCCTCACCCTGTATCTTCATTTCTTTCCCGCATCATGTAAATAATCACTTTTTCTATATTTATTTTTAACTTTTTTCAATAAAATAAAAAAAATTAAGGTATTTTGACTGTTAGATTTATTTTTAGCCATTTTTTCAATACAGTCCAAAATATCAATAGGTAAATGATATTTTTTTATTACAATTTCTACCTAAGTCTACAAGTTGGACATCTTGATTTGAGGATTCGTGTAGAATTCAAAAAAATCTACATTTTCAACTTAGGTCCACAAGTGCCACATCCGCAACTTGCGGATATGTCAGGTGTCAGCCTAGGGAGAAATCCTAATGGAATATTTTGGAAGGAGATGGGAATATGTCCGCAATTACATCCCATCTACCTACATTAAATTGACAGGTGGCGGTTACCCTTGTTAAATCTTATATATAAAAAAAAGTAAAGGGGACCATTTTTTTGTACATGTAACAATTCTCGTCACAAGAAAAATTTCCGTCGCAAGTGGTATTATGTCCACAATTGACTTTTACGTTACTAACTCCGCAAGTATTCACTCATGGTAGATCAAGTAAGTTTTTTCCTATCCCATCTAAACTTAAACCGATTTCCTTAACTATATTAGATAATTATAGTTCGATTGCATGAAAAATAGGTGCGCAAGTTGTAGACATGTTTGTGACTTGCGAACCCGTCTTCATGGCAGCAATGATTTTCATGAAAAAAATAAGGGTACATTTTTTTGTCCTTATGCTTATAGTAAGTTACAATTTTAGTCATTTATATTTTAGTCTTTGTATTTTTAGTGTATTGTAATTTAGATTGATTATAGTTTTGGTTCTGTACTTAGAATAATTTACATATGTAGTTCCTCCTATATTAAGAGTAACTTCAAATTTGGTCCCTATAACTAGAGTACTTATAGATTTGGTCCCTATACCTAGATTAATTTACTTAGTAGTCCATATACTTAGACTAATTTACATTTTGGTTCTTGTACTTATAAATTTACACAAATGCTTTATGTAGTTAGAGTAGTTACAAAATTGGTCCTTGTACTTAGAGAAATTACATATTTGGTCCCTATAATTAGAGTAGTTATATATTCGTGTCCCTATACCTAGACTGATTACATATTGATGTACTTAGACTAGTTTATTTATTTGGTCCCTGTACTTAGACTAGTTTATTTATTTGGTCCCTATACTTAGACTAGTTTATAGTAAGTTGAATTTTGAGTAAACTACATGATTGGTCCCTGTGGTTTACATAAAATCACATTGTACGTCCCTGAATCAAAATAATTATGGAAAATGTCCCTGTGGTTTACATTCCCACACACCTTTGATCTTCTTATCCTAACACCTTTAGATGATTATGTTACATGAGTTAATTTAAAGGGTATTTTAGTATTTTTGTTACTTTCCTATTTTCTATCAAAACCACAAGGACCAATATGTAATTTATCAATACAATGTCCCCACCATTAATAACCACCACCATGTAGGGCAACTCTCTTTGTCATTTCTTTTGAATAACACATACACACAAATCATATATACATATATAAACATAGACATAGAAAATACACACACACATAAAGAGCCCTCTCCCACCCAATCAACCACCCCGACCCACATAATCATCCATCTACATTCTGGCCGCTCCACCGATCTGGTTATGAAAATATATCGATATATACAGACCTTGGTAACATATTTCATGTTCCAAATCCTTACCTGGATGATGAATAAATGCCAAGCAAACAACTTCACTTCACTTCATCTTTTTCGAACACTTTTAACTAATTCCTGCATGTTTAAAACCACACACATATAAATATTTGTTGTTGCTTTATTTAAAACCACACACAACACAACTTGTGCGTTTTAGTTTTATAAATAATTTTTGATCTCCGTTGGGTTTTGATATCTGTCGAGTCGCTGGAAGTGGAGATGGTCGAAGAGGTGGGTGGAGATGGTGTCAACGAGGTAGGATGGTTTCCCATTTCTCCCTCGCCAGTGATGCTCCTCGTATATGTGCGAAAACACACAGATAAAGAAATATATATATATACATCAAATGTAAACCAAACCATTTGTACAAACCGTGCAAGTCTCACTCAACAAATTACTATTTTTTTCACTTTTTTAATTATTAGGGTTGATTAGTCGTTTTTATTGTGGAGGACATTTAATTTTGGATATTATCATCTTCATTATATTAATTTTAGAAAACAGTTTCATAAAAATGAGAAATCCATGAAGCAATTTCATTTTTACATATAAACACAAATAAATGAAACAATTTCATCAAGAAAAGAATTATATGAAACAATTTCATCATATTAAACAATTTCTTTAAATTACAACAACGAAATCGACAGTTTGTACAAATGCTCTGTTATGTGGGTATATATTTGAAGCCAAAAGATAGCTTCTCATGAATATTTTTGGTTCTTCGCAGAACCCAGATAGATTTTTGATGAAAAAAGATCGAGAAATTAAGAATAAAAAGGAGATTAAGGATATTGAAATTGGTGATAGTTCTTGTCTATAAATGTGCATACCCTATCCACCATATCTATTCTGCAAGTTATCACATTGAAAGCCTATGAATGAAAATTATAAAACGTCATTGAAAACCTAAAACCCACCATTATTTGATGTAGAAGAATATAGTATTTTGATGAGGATGAAGATATTTTAAGGGGGATGAAGATGTAGATTATGATATCAAATCATCCATGTGTTCTTGTTTTGACGCTAGAAACCAATGTGTACGAGGATTTCTTCGGCAGAGAAGTTCTTGTTGGAGTGTAATGGAAGGGGCAATCGTCCTTGTTAATTGTCAGAGATGACGATTGGAAGTAGGGCTTCACGTAAAGACTATAGGGGTTCTTCGCCCGCCAACCAACAACATTAAACTGGTGAGATATTACCTTATGTTTCTCCAAGGTAGAGAACAAGATAAAGTTGCCACAAAAGGTTGCATCTAAATTTCAAGTGGGTCTTAGGGTCGTCGGAAGAAAACGTGGGTCTGTGATACACACACACACACACTGCATAATAGAGTATATTACATTATTGGTCCCTGTGGTTTTGTTTGAAAGTTTTAATTAAAATATAAAAAGAGTATAATGAATTTAACAGAAAGTTTTTAACAGAGTTAGGGCAAGGGACCAAAGGTGTATGAAAATGCAAACCACATGGACGTTTTTCATAATTATTTCAAATTATAGACGCACAATGTGATTTTGTGTAAACCACATGGACCAATCATGTAGTTTACTCTAAAATTTTTAGAGTAATTACATATTTAGTACTTGTAACTATAGTAATTTACATTTTGGTCCTTGTAATTATAGTAATTACAGTTTTGGTCCTTGTACTTATAGTATTTGCAGTTGTGGTCCCTGTACTTACACTAATTGTAGTTGGTTATATTTTATAATATTAGTTACGTATTTGGTCCCTATAATTAGGTTAATTATAGTCTTTGTTTCTGTATTGGCCCCGATAATCACAACAATTGAATTACTATGTATGATGGTTTTTATAGGGTGTCATCGACACTGAATAGCCAGATATCTATTGCATCAGATATCAAGGCTAAGTTGACTCTGTCACCTGAGATGTTAGCCTTGTTTTGGTCAACTTGTTTTGGTCGACTTGTTTTGGTTCATGGTTGGACATTACCATGACTGGTGGAGACCCCATGCTCATTCGCATGCTTATCTACAATCAAGACAATGACATAATGGATGGATTTCCAGAATGGTTGGTCTCTCACAGGTATGGAAATTAGTTTACATTTATTTAATTTAACTCATTACAATATATTGTTATTTACTATTGGGTTGTGACACTAATATTTTAAGTCTTTCTCCCCATATGCATCAATTTGATGCATTGGGTGGTTGGAGATTTCAACTTAGATACCATGGAGATGACCATATACGACACCTACCAGGTGCCCTCATACGAGGCCCACTTTTAGAAAGATGATGGAGAGATTATTGCTGATACTCTCTCTTAGTGATTTGATGATGATCCTTTTTATCTAATGAAAAATACTTAGTTCTCTTTATTCAAGTTTCATCGATCATCAATGAGTCTATTCATTGATCACTGAACATGTGTTGTATATCTCAAGAAACAAGTATTCTTCAAGAAGACAAAACTCACACCAAAAGAACCTTCAATGATGTTGAAGATAAAGTTGAAGATAGAGACAAGAAGTTCGTGATCTGATGCGATTTCAGTGATAACAAGCCTGTCTTCAAACATGTGTGAAGTCTGCTCAAGATTAAGCAAACACTGAAGAAACTTTAGAGTTATTCCAGTGTTAATGATTCAAATGGATTTTGTTGATCAAGATTAGTTTTTGTCTTATCCTCCTACACAGAGATGAAAAACCCATTCCTCTCAAAGTAAAGCACTCGTACAGAGTCACCCTATTTCTCCAAACGTGCTTACCTAATTTATGAATGACCATTGTTCATATACGGCCAAAAGCCTATATATCTGAAGATAAATTACAAGCTCACCTCTAGAAGCTTGCCACGTGCCTTGTACCGTCTGACTTGCATCTAATGCAATAGGTATAAATACTCATGAAGACTCTCCTCTTCATATATCATCAGATACCCAAGAAGAGAGACACATACAAGCACACGCTTCTTAACCTTGCGACATTACGTTTACTTCGAGTGAAGAACATCAAGTAAGCTCTCTCTCTAGCAAAGTTATTGCTTCTTCTTTAGCAAGTCTTTTCTTCCTTGCTTTATGTATCTTGTGTGTTCTTTACATTGTTTTAGATAAGTTATGTATCTTGTCTTATTCCACAAACAATATATAAATTATGTATTGATCTTCCCTTATCAATAATGGATTTTAAAAAGTGAAATTTTTGTGTGATTGTATTCATCCCCCTTCTACAAACTATTACCTTTAAACTCTTGTAGATCCGTCTAGGACCAAAAAGAGGTCTACAAACTATTACCTTTAAACTCTTGTTGATCCATCTAGGACCAATAAGTGGTACCAGAGCAGTGTTTTTATTATCTCTTCTTTCTTAAGAAAATTTATTTACCATTCTCAAATGGCATTGCAAAACACAAGCACCAACTTTCACGATAATGGATCTCTAGCCAAACCTCACCGGTTCATTAAAGAGAACTTCAGTGTTTAGAAGAATCAGATGTCTCTTTTCTTAGAAGGTGTGATCCTGATATTCCATACTATATTGAGAATGGACCTTACTTTTCATTTGCAATATCTCCAACCGTTCCTACAACTGCTACGACTGCCGCCATACCTGAAAGGCAGATTCCAAAATTCCCTTATCAATGAAATGACGAAGACAAGAAGAAAATGACTTTAGATACTAGAGCTAGATCTATAATAGCCATGTCTCTTCTTGATAAGGTTTATTACTCTATTATGAAGCTAAGAATCTCGGAATCATATGGGACACCATTTATGTTCGATATGAAGATACATTTGACATACAAGAATCGTGGAAGATTAATTTAGTAAGACGCTATGAAAGTTTTTTCTGTGGAAAATCTGAATCTTTGTTTGAAGTACATCAACGTTTTAGTTGTCTCCTCATCGATCTTAGGAAAGTTGAAAGAGAATATTCCTACTCTGAGACATTAACAAAGATCTTAGAATGTTTGCTAGAAACATGAGATAATTATACCATATGTCTCAAGATGTCTAAAGATATGACCACCCTATCTCTTAGCACCCTCTATAGGATATTTCTTAATCATGTTCTATCCCGTCAGCTGAAAAAGAATATTTTCAAAGATTCAAGAGAAAATGAAAAGCTCTCCTTTAGCTTTGATCTCTGAAACCTCTTCAGCGAGTCCTCCTACCCTTTATCTTTATTCTTATTCTCTTACTATCACTGAGTTAGATCCCTCTAACTCTAAGGACTTAACATACGCTGATTTATCAGAGTCTGATGAGTCTCTGGCCCTCCTTAAAAATTCCTTCAGAAGGCTTGCTAGAAAAAGTAATTTCTGTAGATCTCCTTATCTGACTATCGCTGACAAGCCAAAGTCATCAAATTGACAAGGCTTCAACTATCTACTTTAACTGTCAAAGTAAATGACACTTTGCAATTGAATGCAAGTCAAAGAAAACCGTGAAGCCATCTTATAACACCTCATCCTACTTCAGGCCTAAAGATGATAAATATCTAAAACTGAAGGAGAAGTACAAAAAGATGAAGAACATCCAGTATAAGGGCAAAGGACTTATCTTTGAAGAAGATGACTAGGTTGATTCATCTGAGGAATCATCTTCAGATTAGAAAGACATGACCTATCTATGTCTTACATCCAAGGATGCCAAGGATGAACCATCCGAGACATCATCCTTCACCATCAACCTCAATTCAAGTATGTAATGTGAAAGACCATTCTACTTCTAGCTGTGATAGCCTATTTGCACTAGATACGCTGACTGTGGATCTTTACAATGCTCTAAATGGCAAAACCAAAGTTGAAATGTTACATCTTGATTTACAAGAACAATTGAAAAAAATGCCATTCTAAGATCCAAGAGCTGACTAATATTGAAGAAAATCTTAAAGATCAAGTCATTGTAAACCATGCAATCTACATCGAATATGAGCAGACTATCTCTGAGCGAGAGCAAACAATTGCTGAACTCAAGGCTGAAAAGGCTACCATTGAAGGATGGTGTAAAGCCTCAATTAAGGCCACTAAGATCATCAACCCTCAGATTCCCACCAAGATCAAGAGTGATCTAGGATATTCCCATGACCAGGAAGATCGTGTCAGTGACAGATCCATGCTTAAGTTTGGAACCTTTGTCTCTTCTATCCCTGACACCTCTTCCACTCAGTACTCCTATACTGAATCTCTTCTTAAAGGAACTTCTCAAAGTTCAAAATGCAAAGACAAAGATAAAACTATTGTCAGCATTCCTCCTGCAACCAAGAAAAACCACAAGTTAAAGAAGACCTGTTCAAAGCCTTCAGTTTGTAGACTTTCGATCTTCGGATTAATGGTCTCTGAATCTTCTCAGAAATCAAATCCAAGACTGAAAGTAAATCTTTCACCCAAGGTATCTAAAACTTCAGCTGTTCCCTAGAACCACTAAAAAATATATTCTTGGAGCTGGTCCCTTTCATCTAAGGCTCTCAAGCCTTGACTCTTCTGGTCCTAATGTCTCTTTCAGCTATAGGAAGTGTCGTCATTGTGGTGAGACTACTCATGTTGCCAGTAAATGTCCCTTAGTTATCAAATCTGGTAAACCAACTAAGATAAAGAAAGTAACTAAGGTTGAAAAGTCAACCAAAGTTAAATCAACCACAATGGTTGTTAAAACAACTAATGTGAAGACTACCATTGATGCCTCGTCATCAGGTTCAGTGAAGATCACCACTGACTTTAAGCCTTCAGTGTTAGTAAGAAAGATGATGCCTCAATCTCTAACTCTGCTGGACCTATATAGAAATAGGTACCAAAGAAAATTTAATGTCCTTTCTATTACAGGTAGTCAAATGTATTTGGTATCTTGATAGTGGATGCTCAAGGCATATGACTGGAGACAAATCCCCGCTCTCAGAATATAAGGATGAAAGAGGCCCTTCTGTTACCTTTAGAGGAAATGGAAGATGATATACCAAGGGTTTTGGTATATTAACCAATGGTGCAACCACTTTCAGATGTGTTGCCTATGTTAAAGGACTGAAGCACAATCTTCTTAGCATCAGTTAACTGTGTGATAAAGATTTCACAGTTAAATTTCTCAAGAATACATGTATTGTCTTTGACAAAGATGACAATCTTACATTGACTGGTTCTCGTTAAGAAAATGTATATGTCATCAACATAGATTCTCCCTTCACTGAGAATAGCTGTTTTCTCTCTAAAGTCTCATCATATATCAACTGGCTGTAGCACAAACAACTTTCTCATCTCAACTTTAAGACGTTGAATGAGTTGTCTAAAAAAGAACTCGTCATTGGCCTTCCTCAACACTCTTTTGCAAAGGAATATCTTTGCCCAGCGTGTGAAAAAGAGAAGTAGAGAAATGCTAGTTTCAAATCAAAACAAGTCTCTTCAGTGACTTCTCCGCTTTAGCTATTGCACATGGATTTGTTTGGCCCTATCAACGTACAATCTATAGCTAGAAAGATATACATGCTTGTTATAGTTGACGATTTTTCCAGGTATACTTAGGTATTCTTTCTTAGATCCAAGAGCGATGCACCTGACGAAATCATCTCGTTCATAAAAGCATAAAAGTACTGAACAACACCATAGTACGCTCAATAAGGAGTGATCATGGCACTGAATTCAAGAGCAATACCATTGATAACTTCCTTGAGAACAAGGAAATCTCACACAACTTCTCAGCCATGAAAACTCCACAACAAAATAGGGTAACTGAAAGAAGAAATTGAACGATAATTGAAGCCGCTCGATCTATGTTCAGCGAGTCTCGTCTCCCTATTCAATTCTGGGCTGAGGATGTTAACACTGCATGTTTTACTCAAAATCGATCATTGATGGTTGAAGAGATCCAAAAAGACATCATATGAACTCTTCCATAATAGAAGTCCTATTCTTTGCTTTCTATACATCTTTGTTGGACTTTGAACGCTGAATGGCTTGATGAATCTCTAGTCATTCATCACTAGCCATACTGCCTGAGATAGGAAGGATACTCGGTGACATCCTCAAGGTTGTCTATGGAGATGACCCTGGAGATGAGAAGTCCACCATCCTTCATACGTCCATTGATGGTGACGTTTGAAATCCTATTGGGACTTACTCTTTTCTTCATTCTTTTTTCACACCATCTCTGGTCGCGGTCTTTCAGCGTCAGAGCTCTCTGATGTTCTCGTTCAGCTTGGGAGAGCAGTTGGGCCTGGGCCTAGACCAGGTCTTTCTTCTTCAGCTTCCTCTTGGCTAGAGCTTTGACTACTACAGAGTTCACCAACTTTAAGCTGTCTTCCATCTGCTTTCTTTGTACGCATAACTCTTCTTCGACCTTGAGGGCTTCCTCACATTCAGCATCTGTGAGGAAGTTAAACTCACCACAACCAGAGGTACAGAAAGATATTTTTACTCTGGTTTGGCTGAGTTGACTCCTCAGCTGAGCCATCCTTTGGTCAACAAGTGCTCCAGATGTTGGAATGGAAGGAATTCTTTCATCTAGAGGACCAATGGGGATTAAAGTAGAATTAAAAGAAGAGATGCTTCAAATTCGGATGTGAAGGGGACAAACCTAGAGATCTGAGAGATCTTGGTAAGGTCTATCTTCTTGAAGATTATAGACATATTGCCCTCTTCAGCCACACCCTTGTTTTTGCTGGTGGTGAACTAGTTTCTTTTTGATTTCTCCCCCTGGGATGAAGATTCCCTAAGGGAGACGCCTTTTTGAGCTGGAGTAGGTCTTGTGTGATATTGTATGGTGAAGTCGTCGTCATCATCATCGTCTTCATCATCATCATCGCCAAGGTCACGTCCAACGTCAGGGAGAGGAAGATCTTCATCATCATCGTCTTCCTCGTCACTATCCTCATCACCAACATTTAATGTATAGGTGATGGGAAGGTCTTTGTCAATAGTTGGCACTATGATGACATCATCATCATCCTCAGCTTCAACATTAACTTCAGCTTTGTTGAATGTGATGGCATCCTCAGATTGAGGGATCACATCTTAAGGAGTAGCTTCAGCTTTAGCGACAACAATGGCTTCATCTTCAAGTTCCTCCGTAACTTCTGCAAGCAGGTCTTTCTCCCTTTCTTTGTCATCAGCAATAGTAGTGGCGATGTCATTAAGATGTTGTGAAAGGTCTTCAGTGCGAAGCTCGAGGTTTGAAAGCGCCTCAGCTTGCAAAAGATTAAACTCGGCCACCCGGTCTAGGGATTAGTGATCAGCATCGGTGAACGAAGGTTTAGAGACTGGGTTTAGACGTTGGAGAAGCATCATAATCTGCTAAAGGAGTTTTCCATGCCTAGAAAGATGGACTTGCACTTCAACGGCCTTGCACTTCATCGACCTTGTTGTTTAAAGCGTTGATGGCCTCAGTGTTGGTGCGCACTTTGACTTGCACCATCTTCAACAACTCTTTCACCTCATAGATCTCAGCTTTGACAACAGAGAGGCCATTGGTGAGGTCTTCCTTGATGGTTATGTTTTGGTGGACTTGTTTCATTTTATCCAAGACAGTCACGACGACAAGGAGGAGGAGCTTGATGTCCTCTGCAATGTCATAGACATCTGTCTCCAGGGTTGTGGGCTCCGTAGCAGAAGGACCTGAAAATGAAGGAAAAACTTGAAAATTAAGAGGCTCTAAGCTAGAATAAATGAAAGGGTATGGAGAATATGGAATACCTTAAGGGTCCTCAGCGCCATCCAAAGGATTAATGCTGGTTGTCTCAAAATCGCCTTCGAGAGGATAAACGTCCTATGTTTGAGGCACCTTGAGAGGAGCCATCTCAGGTCCTGTGGTGGGTGCTTCATCATCAGTGGGGACAACCACTGGTGAGTCACTAGCATGTGTCAAGACCAATGGAGGAGGATAAGAGAGAACGACTGAGAGAGGACGTGAGTGTTCAGCAGTGGCGATGCTGATGTTCTCACCTTCAGTAATTTGGGTCACTGAGGCGGTTGGGTGACTTACCACATGTACGGCAGTGTCTAAGAAGATCACTGAAGATTTGGGAGGAGGTAGCAAAGAAAGTGCCTCAGGGATAAGGCTTGTTTTAATGACTGAAACCTATTGAAAGGTAACAGTCAGCGACTTGGCTGGTCCCTTTTTGGCTTTCTTGTCCCTCAATGAAGAACCAAGATTGGCTTGAGTAGAAGTCCTCTTAGAGGATATGGAGGTGGTGGTTGGGGTAGAATGAGGAGGGTTTGCCTCAGTCATGAACACCTAGGAGAGAGAAGACGTAGAAGGTAGGGAGGGAGTACCGTTGGAAATAACTAGCATAGGTGCAAAGTGGCCAACATCTGCAGGTTTAGACTTGTGGTCAAAGATACGAGACCCAAGCCTGCAGATGGGCATATTACCTTCTGTCGGGTACTTGTTGCCGAATATATTGGCAAACGTCATTCAAAGGAACCTGGTGTATGGTACCACCTTCTCACGTTCTTATTCACCTTCAGCTCTAGGTCTTCAAAAATCAACTTTGCATAGTTGACCTTCAGTTGGTGTATGACAAAAAAGACAATGTTGAGAGCGACTCTAGAAGTCTGGTCTTGGCCACTTGTCTTGCCTCCCATGCATTGGATGAACTGGGAGAACAAGTATTGCCACACCACGGACATGTGGTTTTTCTCAATTTTGGACATCGACTTCAGAGGCTAGCTGGAGTCCTTATTTGATGGCCAATTGTAGCCAATATCATCAAGACACTTGATGATATTTTCAGTGGAGGGTTCACTAGCGTAGGGAGTCGTCTTGGGTAGGTGGAGAGTAGTCCCGAAAGTGGGGATGCCATAGCTAACGATCATCCTGATGAAAGTAAAGGAGATTTTCTCCACCTGGTTACCAAATTTGTCATTCTCCTGTTTCACTTGAGCAGTGAACCAGAATTGCCGAATGAATTCTTTGACCACGATTGGTTCAAAAAAGAGAGCATGGCCGATAACATAGTTCTTCAAGAAGTTGGCCCGCATCAAAGAAATGGGGTTTGTTAACAGGGATGTCCAAAAATCCAACATGGTTATTCAGTTTGAGTGACACTTCTTCAATAGCAAAGTTAACGTTCTTGGCTGTCATTTTTGTTATAAGAAGGATAAAACAGAAAAATATAAAGTTAAAAAGGAACTTTATGTTTAAGTTTTGAAAAAAAAAACTTCTTTTGAAAAGTCCAGAATAATATTAAGGTTTTCCAAGTAGATTTAGTGTTTTGAAACTTAGATTAAGATCAAGTATTAGAATGATTCTTTAATCTGTTTGTTTGTATTTATGAGAAGGAGCTCTTAAATGATCAAACAAATTTTCTTAGAAGAAGAAGAACAGTTCAAAATTTTAAGAAGTTATCAACCTTTTGTTTGGTAAGAAGGAAGAAACGGTTGAAGGTTTGATGTTTTTGCTTGCAGAAATTCTTGAGAGCAAAAGTCTTGAGAGTTTTTGTAAACATAAAGAAAAATATGAGAGAGTATCTCATGCATTTTTAGGTAGGATGAGAGAGAAGGAGGAGAGAGGGAAAAACGACATGTCCTTATCCTTGATTAGATGGAATACAAATAGGTTGCATGCGTCAGAGGGAAGCGCGCATCTCAAAATTCATTTTAAATAAAATGGATTAATGACGTCATAAGAAATATGACCGTTCATTATCATGTTCTTTTGAAAAATCACTGGATAAGAAAAGAATGCAATGAAATTTTTTAAGTCTTTTAAAACAAAGGATCACTGAATAAGAAAGATTCAGTGGTAGTTTTAAAAAGAGAATATATCTTTAAAAATAAGATATAAGTTTGAAAGGTTCAGTGATAGACAGATAATCACTGAGGGATTTCACTTTTAAAACATATTGATCACTGGGTAAAGAAAGAGTCAGTGATGGTTTTGGTTTAAGAAAAGACAAGTAGATATATACCTTAGAGATATACTCACTTAAAAGGTTCAGTGAAAGAAAGAAACACTGAAACAATTCTTTTGAAACATTTTGATCACTTAATATGGAAAGATTCAGTGATAGTTTTAAGTTTTAGAAAAGAAGATAAGTATGCATACCTTATAGAGAGAGATACATTTACTCAAGAGTTCAGTGATAAAGTAAGAACCCTGAATATTTCACTTATGTATCACTGAATATTGCTTAGAGCTAGAAGAATTAATCCTCAGCGTTCATCATTCCAAGTTTGCTGATCAAGATGTTAAATCTTGTCTCATCAAGAGGCTTTGTAAAAAGGTCAGCGAGTTGATGGGACGAAGTGAAGTTCAATATTACCATTCATAACATGATATCTGATAAAATGATATATGATCTCATTATGTTTGGTCTTGAAGTGAAGAAGAGGGTTATTTTGCAATTGCAATAGTGCTGGTGCTATCATAATAGATAGGGATCTTAGAGAGCTGAAGATTAGTTACTGAGCTATTTTTTCATTCATAAGATTTGCGCACAACAGTTTCCAGCAACAACATATTCAACTTCAGCAGATGTGGACACTGAGTCTTGCTTCTTACTTGTCCAGCTCACCAACTTTCCACCTAGAAGCTGACAGCCTCCAGTGGTGCTTTTCCTATCAATTTTGCAACCTGCAAAATCACTATCTGCAATCAAATGGGACTCCTTAGGTTCAGATTGATATCATGCACACAAACAAGTAGAGTACATAATATTTGGACGATAGGGCATCTAGTGCATATAGGCTATCAAAGGAAGAAGGAGAAAGTTTATTCTAAAAACATACCTGAGTAGGAGTAGATAACAAAGGATCATTGGGGAATGATATCTCTGATGGTTCATCTTTGACATCCTTGGCCATTAGACACAGGTATGTCGTATCTTCCTCGTCTGAGGATGATTCTTCAGAAGAATCATCCAGCCATGCTCTTCAGTGTCAAGAACTTTTCCCTAACTCTGAGGATTCTTCATCTTCTTGTACTTCTCCTTCAGCTTCAAGTATTTATCATCTTTAGATCTGAATGAGGATGAAGGTTTGGAAGATGGCATTGCAGTCTTCTTGGACCTGCATTCACTAGCAAAGTGACCTTTGTGTTGGCAGTTGTAGCAGATCGCTGAAGCCTTGTCAATGGGATTTGGCTTTGGCTTATCAGTTAGAGTTAGCGAGGGAGATTACCGGTAATTACATTTTCTGGCGACCCTCCTAAAGGAGTTAGTAAGAAGTGCCAGTGACTCATCAAACTCTAAAATATCAGCGTCTGACAAGCCCTTGGAGTTAGAAGGATCTAACTTAGTGATAAATACAAAAGAAATAGAAGGAATTGAAGAAATAGAAGGGTCCACTGAAGGGCTATCATAGATCAAAGCTAACGAATAGCTTTTCATTTCCCTAGAGTTTTTAAGAAGATTCTTCTTTAGCTGGCAGAATTGCTCATGATTAAGCAAAATCCCATAAAGGGTACTAAGAGAGAGATAGAGGACATGTCATTGGACATCTTGAGACACATGGTATAATGATCCCATGATTCTGGCAAACATTTTAGGAACTTTGTCATCATCTCTGAGTTGGAATATTTTCTTCCAACTGTCCTCAAATCAATAAGAAGACAATTAAAATGTTGATGTACTTCAGACAAAGTTTCAATCTTTCCATAAAGAAAGCTTTCATATTGTCTTACTAAATTTATCTTCCTCGATTCTTGTACTTCAGAAGTACCTTCATATTGAACACATAAAGTGTCCCACATGATTTTTGAAGTTGTAAGCTTCATCACTGAGTGATATACCTCGTCAGGTAGAACCATGGCTATTATTGTTATAACCGGGTTTTCTACAAACCTGGGTCAAGGTAATCTTATGTGGTTATTATGTGAATTATGTGATAGCATGCATAATTATGCTAATACTTGCATGGATTATGTGCACATGAGTGGAATATGATATTACGCATACATGAGGATTTGATTATTTTAATACATAAAAATGCAATGTCTTAATAATGAAGAAAGGTGATTGTTAATAAAATAAGCTCCACCGCCCAAACCATTTTTATAATAAAAAGAAATCCTCCATCGCATGGTAAGGATATTTAAAGAAAGGGATACGGTTCTAACCTTATCACTTTTATTTAGAAAAGAAAACCTGTTTGAGAGAGAAAGGTGTTTTAAGGCGGTGAAGAGCAGTTCTTGAAGGAAATTGCTGTTTTTAAAAGTTCTTAAAGATTCTGTGAATTGCTGTGTGATTTTATCTTCAGAATCTGTGATTTTAAGGTGAGTTTTTTAATTGCTGTTTGTTTACAAATTGTGAGTTTTAATCTACGGTTTGATTTATTAAACTGTTGGGTATTGATGGTTTGAGATTTATAAAGAATTTGGTAAAACTGTTTCTAAACAGTTTGAAAAGAAATGTTTTATGATTCTGAAATTGGAATCTGGTTTGGAGAAATTAAAGCAGAAACCGTTCTTTAAAAACAACTTTGGGAATAATACCCTGTTTTGAGGATTTAAAGAGAATTAGATGATTTGAGAAATCATCTACATAACATATTGTTCTTATGGTTTAAAAAGGTTTTTGAATATAAACCTATTTTGAGACCATGATTGCTTAAAACTATGAACGAGGTTCACTCTGACAAAATTGACTGCAGCCTGTCTTTGAATGAAATAGTTCATATGAATTTCAGGAAAAATAAGGATGGTCGTTGTATGTGTGATGGATATAGCTGTTGCTATTAAAGGGTTTTGGTTATTGATTTGAGGAATATACAAGTTTCTACTGAATGTACTAATTGGACCAAAGGCTTTGTATCTATTGATAAGAGCTTCTGTGTCAAAATCGTATTTTAAGAAGTTTTTAAGAAAAAGATTTTATACTTAGAATCTTTTTATGAAAAACAGACCAGAGGGGCTCTGGTTGGCTTACACATTGAACCAAAGGCTCTGGTTGGTCATGTCTTTTGAACCAGAAGCTCTGGTTAGTACAACCAGAGGCGCTGGTCGAACATGAACTCTTTTTAACCCTTTCTTTTTATGAAAAAGACTATCTTATTGGTTGCAAGTTTAATTAAAGAACATTATGAGAAATTGCTTAAGTAAGAAGCTCTGGATAGTACAACCAGAGGCTCTGGTCGAAGAACCAGAGGCTCTGGTTGAAGAACCAGAGGCCCTGGTAGAGGGACCACAAGGGCTCTGGTTCTGAGTAGAAAAATAATTCTAAGTGTGGTATTTGCAACCAGAAGCCCGATGAACTCAAACAGAATGTGATTTTATCTCCTAATTTTCAAAATGGTACATTTTAATAAATAATTTGGTGGTCTACACCCTGCATTACATAAAAGGGAACCTCACTAGACATTCATGTCTAACCCTCATTTTGTGTTTTCAAAATATGTGTGCAGGTAATGATAATAAGGGAAAGAGAATTCTGTGAATTACTTCCCTATGTGCTTAGATGTATGAAGATCTTAATTAGCCATGTTTTGGAATATAGATGTTAAGATACAAAAGCATGTACTTTTGAAATTTTTGAGTTGTATATTTTATAACACAGTCTCTTGTATTATGAACCTATGTGGGGAAAACATGTATTCTATGTTTGAAATATGTTTTATATACAATGTATAAGATTTGGGGGTGTTACAAGTTGGTATCAGAGCCTTAGTTTAAGGGATTTAGGTATTCACATGCATAATGCCTAGACTTAAACTATTTTATTGCGTATTAGGGTCCCAGACATAGTTAGCACCTTTGGAATAAATATGATAAGTTAAAGAGATCAGTGTGTAAGGTATTTTCGGATTACATCCGGCCAGTGCAATTTTGAATCTACAGGTACATAACTGAACTTGGACACTTTATTATATTGGGAATGTGAAAATATGTTTATTAACTTTGAAATCTACAGATGACAAGTAGATCTAGAAGGTCAGAAAGGATCACCCCCCAACCCCACAAATGAAGAGGAGGATTCCCCTATTCTTACTTCTATTGGTACCTCTGAGGGCAGAGGCAGAGGCAGAGGCAGAGGAAGGGGTAGAGGCAGAGGTCAAGGCAGAGGACAAACCAGAGAAAGAATTAGTCAACTAGAAAATGATGCAGATCAAGCAGAATCCAATTCTGAAAATATGAACCAAGAACAGGTACCACAACCAGAATATGTGACTAGAGATATGCTTGCTGAAGAAATGAGAAAGCTGAGGGAAACCTTGGCTTCCATTATGGGGATTCCTGCCAGAATCGAGACTGGTAGAGTTGAGATTAATCCAACCATTTTAAGTTGTTAATAACAGGGAAGAAGATATGAAGATGTTTCTGACTTGCAAACCACCAACTTTCTCGGGAGAAAGAGATCCAATTAAAGCTATGTGTTGGATCAAAGAAATAGAATCCTTGTTCAACACCATTTGATGCGCATAGTCAGATAAAGTTAGATTTACAGTTTCTGTCTTGAAGTCAAATGCCTTATTTTGGTGGGAGGTAGAATCATTGGCCAGAACAGATATTTTGCAAACCATGACATGGGCAGAGATTCAAAGAACAATTTTGTCCCAAAACAGCAGTCAGACAGATGGAAGAAGACTTTCTAAAACTGGAATAGAGCTCTAGGTCAGTTAGAGAATACACAGAGAAATTTATAGAGTATTCTAGATTCACCGAACATTACATCTCAACAGAGGCTAGAAAGGTGGAGCGGTATATTTGGGGTTTAAAGCCTTCCATTAGAGAATTTATTATGTCAATGAATCCTGCTACTTTTCCATTGGCAGTAGGTGCAGCAGAGATCACCGAAAGAAACAAGAATAGAAGTGAAGAAGGGAAACAAGTCGAGAAAAGAAAATGGGAAGGGTCATCGGCAAGTTATCGGGGATCAAAAAATGCCAAGTTTAATAATAAATCAATGCAAAGACCAATGGAGAGAGTCTGTCCCCGATGTCGATAGTATCACAGAGGAGAATGTAAAATAAAACCAATAAAATGTTTTAATTGCGGTGAAATTGGGCATACTTCGAATTTCTGTCGGCAAAACAGAAAATGTTTCCATTGCAATTCGCCAGACCATTTCAAGAACAATTGTCCACAGTTGAAAGCTCCACAACTTACCATGGGGAGCAATACATCGACTGGCAGTGGAAGACCGAGTATGGGCAGATGAGGATCAGGTGGGACACGGGGACGATCTTTTCAAATGACCAAACACGAAGCAGAAATTACACCCAATGTAGTAACATGTACTTTTCCTGTGAACTCATTATATGCCAAAGTGTTGTTTGATTCGGGAGCAAACTTATCGTTTGTATCCCCATCATTTGCTTTATGTGCTTATATGAATTCTGTGCTTCTTGAAGACAAATTAGTAGTTGATACTGCTAATGGTCAACTATCTGTGAATTACATGTTTAGTAACTGCACTATTATGATTGAGGGATGTGAACTTCCGATCAGACTATTTCCCATGCCTATGAAAGAGTTTGATGTGGTAGTAGGAATGGTGTGAGTTTATCCTTTGTATGAGGGAGGACAAGACAAAAACAATCGTGTTTTGTAAGTTTCCTTTGATCGCTGAATAATGGAATGATGCTGAAAGGTCTCTTTGGTATTTGCAGAAGATCTTGTAATCATTGAATGCCGGTTCAGATCATGAACTTGCTGGTCTCTAATCTACAGCTTCTCTCTTTGACATCACTGAAGGATATGTGGTGTGAGTTTTGTATTCTTGAAGTATAACAGTCTCTAAAGGAATTACAATATATGTTCAGCGATCATTGAACATACTCAGTGACGATAGCTGAAACTGAATAACAGAAATACTATACTTAGTAAAGTAAAAAGGTTTATCATCAAATCAATGAGAGAGGGGATCAACATGTATTATTTCAGATGCATGAACAACTTCGGTTGGGATTGTTGAAGTGATTAGATCTTCAAGAATGTGCTCAAATATAGGATCATCCTCCTCAATTATAAGGTCCCTTTCCTTTTATCGATCTTTTCAATAGTTTTCTTCTAAGATTGGTTCATGTGGTTCTTCTTCTTCGAATACACTGCATGAATCATCATCATCATTTGTTCTTATATTAGTGTCATGATTTTAGTTATTTTACCCCTCACTAGTACTTGGAGACAAATCTAGGATAATTTGAAGCTGAGCAACATTATTGAACAATATTCCATGCTTTTCGATTCGTCGTTCAATGATATATAAAAGTTCCCTAACGTTTGTAATGGATGTAGATGATGATTTTGCAAGAGTGACGTGTTGTGAAATCTTCTGGAGGATGGTATGAGAGATCTTTGTCTAAGCATCCATTTTTTC
The DNA here is from genome assembly GCF_001531365.2 of Cynara cardunculus var. scolymus. Classification (NCBI taxonomy): domain Eukaryota; kingdom Viridiplantae; phylum Streptophyta; class Magnoliopsida; order Asterales; family Asteraceae; genus Cynara; species Cynara cardunculus. The sequence continues at coordinate 14,099,831 of NC_037532.1, forward strand.
ATTGAACATTCAAAGAGATTCTCACATCTGTAGAATTGGATGATTTTGTTATGTCTTGAACCTGATGCAGTATACTGCCAATCGATGTACCAAGATCTCTTGCAATAGAGATCGGATCCAATTGGTACCCACCTATTTTGTCACAAAAAGTTTCCAAATTGTTGGAAGATGGAACAAGAAAATCAACATTAGTTTTTATGATAAGTCATACCATCATTCATAATCTTGTTGTCACAATCTAAGAATTTTCAAGATCTTCAATCCTTTTCAGCAATCTATCCATACATCAATATTTCTTAACATGATCTTCCACCTACTTCTTCAAAACTTCTTTTGTTTGACTACATCTATTGATTCAAGCTCTCTCAGTGATTTGATGATTACCCTTTATATTTAGTGAAAAGTTACTTAGGTTTGATTCTATTCAGTTTCAACGGTCCTCACTGAGTTTATTCAGTATTCGCTCATTCACTTCTGTATCACTCACTAAAATTGAGTATTTTCCAAAGAGTAAACTCACACGAAAAGAATATTCAGCTATGTCGAAGAAGCAGCCGAAGAGAGAGACAAGTCGATTCATGATCTGAAGTGGATTCAGTGGTAACAAGACTATTTAATTCTAAGTGTGAAATCTGACCAAGACTCGGCAGTTACTAAAGAATCCTCAGAGATGAATCAATGTCAGTGATTAAATGAATCTTGTTTTACAAGATTAGTTTTTGTCTTATCCTATATGAACAAAAGGACAACACCATGATGTTATTTAGAAAGGTACATGTACAGAGTTACTTTATTATCTCCAAACATGCTTACCAACTTTGTAAAGTCAACTGTTCATATGCGGCCAATATCCTGCATACGTAAAGACAAAGGACAAAGCTCTCTAATAGATGTTTTTCATGTAGATTGTACCCTTTGACTTGGAATTAATGCAATGGGTATAAATAGTTAAGAAGAATATTCACCTTAGTTTACCACCCTCTCATTCTTCTGTCCTTAGAAGGTTTCTTCTTCCTAAAATGCTCTCGATTTCTATCGTCTATATTCTTGTGCATCTACTTTGTGATTCTTGGATTGATTAGATTAGGTTTTAACCTTATCTTATTCCGCAGTAGTCTGTAAATTATGTATTGATTTTCTCATATCAATAAACAAATTTAAAAAGTAAAATTTGTGTGTTTGTATTGAACCCCTACTACAAATTGTTATACCTATAAACTCTTGCAGAACCCTTTTGGGACCAACAAGTGGTATGAGAGCAGTGTTCATCTTTTTTATCTTGAAAACTTTTTCTTGCCTTCTTTCTAATAAGTTTTCATGATAATGTCTCTCTTGTCAAACCTCCAAGATTTAGCAGGGACAAGTTCAGTCTCTGGAAAAATCACATGTCTATATTTCTAGAAGGTGTGGATCCCAATTTTCATATTATGTTGAAAATGGACTATATGTTCCATTTGCAATATCACCAGCGGTTCTAGCCACCACTACCACTGTTGCCATCCCTGAAAGGCAGATTCTAAAGCTCCCACACCAATGGAGTGATGAAGACAAGAAGAAAATGGATCTTGATACAAAGGCCAAAATTACTATGGCCATATCACTTCCTCATGAGGTGTATCATTATGTCATGAAGCTTAAAACCTCTAAATCCATGTGGGACACATTTTGTGTTCACTATGAAGGTACCATCGAGGTACAAGAAGCGAGAAAGATAAATTTGGTGTGACAATATGAAATTTTCATGTTCAAAAATGAACCTTTGTCTGAGGCACATCAACGCTTTAATGACCTACTTATTGACCTCATGTGACAACAGTCAAATTCGAAAACCCAGGTTAGCTTTTATTAAGATTATATTAGTGTTATTGAAGTTAATTTATAGATTAGGAGTTAGTTAGATTAGTTTAGTTGAAAAATTTTAAGAATTTTCGGCAGTTGCTTAGAAAGTCCGGTTCCGGTCCGAAATTATCTGAAACGTCCTATATAGTACCAAATACTCTAATTTATACCCAATATATATATAAAACACTAAGTTTTAGTGTTTTAAATATAAAACCTTTCTATTTAAAATAAATTTAGTCATCGTGGGCTTTTAAAATGAAGAAAAATGTCAAAATTGAGAAATTGGACTTTTGTGCATTTTGGGCTTAGTTTTTATAAAAAAAATATATATTTGAGGTTTGGGTTGGGCCCTCCATGGCCGGCCCCTCCCTCCTCTACATCCTCCTCCCACATATAAATGACTTYRTWTYTCATTAAACCTCATTATTCACTTATTCAAATTTCAAAAATTCTCTCAATACTTTCCCTAGAAAACTCAAGAGTCATCTTCATCCCCTTCATCCAATTCAGCCGATT
>NC_037532.1:14102288-14103607 GCF_001531365.2 Cynara cardunculus var. scolymus
TAAAACATCTGTTCTGGTACACGATTCAACTTCCCACCAGAATAAAGCATTTGATTTTAATACAGAAACAGCAAATCGAACTTTATCTGTTTCCGGACACCGAATGGTGTTGAACACAGATTCCATTTCCTTGATCCAACACATTGCTTTCACTGGATCTTTCTCTCCAGAAAAGGTTGGCGGTTTGCATGCTAAAAACATCTTAATATCTCCTTCTTTGTTGTGAGTGATTGGAGTAGAGGGATAAACTTCCACTCTTTCTGTTTCCACCCTAGCCGGTATTCCCATGATAGACGTCAGAGTTTCCCGCAATTTCCCCATTTCCTCTACCAACATATCTCTGGTTATATATTCAGGATGTGGCACCAACCTTTCTTGAACATTCCTAGAGTGGGATTCCTCATGTTCAGAATGTATTTCGGTCCGACCCATTCCCTGAGACTGACTTCTTCCTCTACCTCGTCCCCTTGGTCTTCCCCGACCTATATTTCTGGACATGCTAGTTGGAAGATTAACAGGTGACTCTTCCCTTTCTTCAGACTCTAGACAAACCGTTCTTTCAGATCTTCTAGTTAGGCTAGACATCTGCAGAATTTAGTGATAATAATCATGTATTCACATTCCCAAATATAATGAAGTATTCAAGTTCAGATGTGTATCTGTAAATTCATAATTACACTGGCCAGATGTAATTAAAATTTACCTTACACACTATTCTTTCAACCCATCATATTTATTTACAATGGAACTAACTATGTCCGGGACCCTTAACATGCAATAAAACAGTACGGCACCGGGTGCATTTCCCCAAGGGTGCCCTAAAGTTCCGCCACCGAACTGTAGTACGGAATCATCCCCAAAGATTCTAGGTATTATGTTGTTGAATACCTAAATCTCTTAAACTCAGGCTCTGATACCACTATGTAACACCCCCAAACCATACATTGCATGTAACATATATTTCATACAAAAGAAATACATGATATTATCTCATTCAGGTCCCTTAGTAAAAGAATCTAATATGACCAAATACAAGGTCCAAATATTCTAATACATCACTTGTACTAATCAATCAAAACTATATGTCAAAGCAGATCTTCAAGTAGAAATGTGTATAGGAAAATATTATATCCCCCCTTTCCTTTACTGTCCGAAAGTTCTAGTGAGATACCCAATTTATGTCATTGCAAGGTGAAAATACCAAAATCTTTATGGAAAACAACATTTCATATATCTAACAAATATATGAATAAATAAGAATATAATACCAGATCTTTTCCACACTTCAAACAAAGTGTTTAGCTATATAAATCCCATAC
>NC_037532.1:14104440-14111400 GCF_001531365.2 Cynara cardunculus var. scolymus
TTTAATACCCGGATAAAACACTTGAGCAAAAGACTGATTTCTTTCCAAAAATAAAAAAGATTCATACAAAACCAGTAATAATTTTATGCAAAAGAGTTTAGAAATTACTCACCTTAACAAGCTTTTGAAATCAAACACTTGAAATCAACTTGAATGTCCAGACAAGATATCCTGTGAATTTCTCTTCTCTTTTAAATCGCACAACAAGAAACTTAAAAGCAAGAAGAGAGAAAATATGGAGGCTCAACCTCCCTTTTATACTTTTCCAAAACTAGAAAGTCGGCTAACAGCCCCTTTTTATAATAACCAATTCATGCATATGCATGCATACTCAAAACCATGCACACATACATACATCCACACACACTATGCATTTCCTAATATGCATGTGTAAAATATTACATATATATATATATATATTTCTGCATATATACATATTCTGATACAACATAACCACATTATACAATTAATTTTCGCATACCAGCTTGATCAAACGTAATAAATTATCATGTTATCACGTAATCATTTAATCAGATAATCATATATTATTTACCTCGGGTGATAACTAAGATCAAGTTATCATAATCAGAGACAACTTCAGTCCCTGGAAGAACCGGATGTCTTTTTTTCTTAGAAGGTGTGGATCCTGATATTCCATACTACATTGAGAATGGACGATATGTTCCATTTGCAATCTCTCCAGTAGTTCCTGCAACTGCTACGACTGCCGTGATTCCTGAATGGCAGATTCCGGAGCTCCCTCATCAATAGAGTGATGAAGACAAGAAAAAAATGTCTTTAGATACTCGAGCAAGATGTATAATACCCATGTCTCTTCATGACGAGGTTTATCTCTCCGTGATGAAGTTAAAATCCTCGAAAACCATGTAGGAAACTCTTTGTGTTCAATATGAAAGTACTTCTGAAGTATAAGAATCAAGGAAGATAAACTTACTAAGACAATGTGAAAGTCTTCTCTGTGGAAAATTTGAATCATTATCTGAAGTACATCAACGTTTTAATTGTCTTCTTATTGATTTAAGGATAGTTGGAAGAGAATATTTCAACTCCGAGACGCTGACAAAGTTCCTAGAATGTTTGCTAGAATCATAGGATAAATATACCATGTGTCTCAAGATGTCTAAGGACATGTCTTCCCTTTCCCTGAGCTTTCTTTGTGGGATATTGCTTAATCATAAGCAATCTCGTCAGCTGAAGAAGAATCTTCTTAAAGATTCAAGAGAAACGAAAAGTTCTCCTTTAGCTTTGATCTTTGAATTTCCTTCAGTTGATCCTTCTATTTCTTCTACTTCTTCTTCTTCTCAATCTATCACTGAGTTAGATCCTTCTAACTCTGAGGACTTAACAAACGCTGATTTATCAGAGTTTGATGAGTCGCTGGCCCTCCTTACAAACTCTTTCAGAAGGTTTGATAGAAAAAGTAATTTTAGTAGATCTTCTTCTCTGACTATTACTGACAAGCCAAAGTCAAATCCTATTGACAAGGCCTTAGCTAACTGCTTTAACTGTCAGTGCAAAGGTGTTGATCCTCTCTTTGAGTGATTTGATAATGATCCTTTTAATCTTACAAAGTGTACTATCTCCGTATTCAGCTTCAACGATCATCACTGAGTTTGTTCAGTGATCGCTAAACATGTATTGTAATTCCTTTAGAGACCAGTATCCTTCAAAAAGACAAAACTCACACCACAGATCTTTCAACAATATAGAAGATAGAAGCTGAAGATAGAGACTAGCAAGTTCGTGATCTGAAACAATTTTCAGTGATAACAAGCTCGTCTACACAAGTGTGAAATCTACGCAAGATCCAACGAACACTGAAGAGACCTCTAACATCATTCCAATGTCAGCGATCAAATGAATCTTGTTGAACAATATTAGTTTTTGTCTTGTCCTTCTGCACACAAAGAACAAACCCATACATTTCAAAGTAAAATACAGTACGGAGTCACTCTATTGTCTTGAAGCGTGCTTACCTACTTTATGAAAGAAGATAGTTCATATACGGCCAAAAGACTGTATATCTGCCAACAAATGACAAACTTATTTCTTAAAGTTTGTCACGTGCTTTGTACCTTCTGAATTGCATTTAATGCAATGGGTATAAATATCTGAGAAGTTCTTCTTCTCAGTTAACCTCTGAATCTCATATCCAAGCTTCCTTGCTTTGAAGATCTTACCCAAGAAGATACTCCTCCTTCAACTCTCTATCTAAGAGAAATACAACCACTTTAACAAGTGAAGAGCACAATATTTCTTAACCTGTTTCTTGTAGCAAGTCTTTTCTTCTTGCAATATGTTATTTGTGTGTATCTTTGATTGGTTATATAAGTTCTGTATCTTATCTTTTCCACAAATAATCTGTAAAAATCTGTATTGATCTTTTTATCAATATATGTTTTTTAAAAGTGAAAGTTGTTGTGTTTGTAGTCATCCCCCCTCCTCTACAAATTGTTACCTATAAACTTTTGTAGATCTGGCTGGGACCAACAAGTGGTATCAGAGCTTGTTTGTTTTAGTGTTGTATTGTTGTTTTACTGGTGTTTTATTATCTCTTCTTTCAAGATAATTTATTTACATGTTCTATTCCTTCAGCTTGTAAACCTTCTTCCTTAGAGATAAAGATCTATGAATGCTCTCAGAGATCAAGCCCAAAGCTTAAAGTGAATCTTTCCCCCAAGATATCTAAAACTTCAATTGTTCCTCCTCGAACAACTAATAAAGGTATTCTTGGAGTTGGTCCTTCTCTTCTAAGGCTCCCAAGCCTCGACTCTTCTGGCCCTAAAGCTATAAGAAGTGTCGTGACTGTGGTGAGAATACTTATGTTTCCAGTAAGTGTCCTTCAGCTACCAAAATCTGATTCGCCAGCTAAACCATTTTATTTTCCCATTGAGGCCGAACCTAAACCTGTGCTCAAGAGATACATTTGGAATTGCACAAAAGAGACTATTTATCTCAGAGAGGTCTACCAATAAAACGGAAGAATTATAAATCTCCAAAATAAAGTTTGAAGTACCAATTGTACAAATAATAATCCACTTCGTTTTGCAAAATAGGAGATAAACAAAAATACCAATTGAAAGAATCAATTTTTCCTTTTTTTTTCTGATCTTTCTATTTTCTGTTCATATTCTCGAGAATTAGGATAGGGAATAAGGATATCATAAAAAAAAGTAACTAAGGCTAAAAAGTCAGCCAAAGTGAAATCAACCACTAAAGTTGTGAAAACAACTAAAGTGAAGAATACCTCTTCTTCAGGCTCCGTGAAGACTCTTGCTAACTCTGAGCTTTAAGTGTCAGTGAAGAAATATGTCGCCTATAAATCTGTTGGACCTATTAAGAAATGGGTAAAAGAACAAACTTAATATCTTTTTTATTGCAAGATGTCAAATGCATATGGTATCTAGATAGTGGATGCTCAAGACATACGACTGGTGAGAAAACCCAACTCTCAGACTATAAAGATGAAAGAGGCCCTTCCATGACCTTTGTAGAAAACATAAAAGGATATACCAAAGGCTTTGGTATATTAACCAACGATGCAACCACCTTCAGACGTGCTACATATGTTGAAGGACTGAAGCATAATCTTCTCAGCATCAGTTAACTATGTGATAAAGATTTCACAGCGAAATTTCTCAAGACTACATGTTATGTCTTTAAAAATTATGACGATCTTGCTCTAACAGGCTCTCGTCAAGAGAATGTATATGTCATCAACATGGATTCTCCCTTCATTGAGAATAGTTGTTTTTTCTCTAAAGCCTCTTCAGATATCAACTAGTTGTGGCACAAACGGCTTTCTCATCTCAACTTCAAGACGCTAAACAAGTTGTCTAGTAAAGATCTTGTCACTGGCCTTCCTCATCACTCTTTTGCAAAGGAATCTCTTTGCTTAGAGTGTGAAAGAGGAAAGCAAACAAAGGCTAGTTTTAAATCAAAACAAGTCTCTTGAGTGACTTCTCCTCTTTAGCTACTGCACATGGATTTATTTGTCTCTGTCAATGTATAATCTATTGCTGGAAAGAAATACACACTCGTTATTATTGACGAGTTTTGCAGGTATACTTGGGTTTTCTTTTTCAGATCCAAGAGTGATGCACAAGAAGAAATCATCTTGTTCATAAAGCGCATAGAAGTACTAAAAAACATCAAGGTACACTCTATAAGAAGTGACCATGGCATTGATATCAAAAACAATACCATTGATAACTTACTTGAGAACAAGGGAATCTCAAACAATTTCTCTGCTACGAGAATCCACGATAAAACGGGGTCGCTAAAAGGAGAAATCGAACAATAATCGAAGCCGCTCGATCAATTCTCAGTGAGTCTTGTCTTCCTACTCAATTATAGGCAGAAGCTGTCAACATTGCTTGTTTTACTCAAAAAATCAGTCGTTGATCTTTAAAAGATTCAAGAAGACAGCTTACAAACTTTTCCATAGCAGAAAACCTTCTCTCAGCTTTCTACACATCTTCGATTGTAAACAACAGAGACCATCTTGGAAATTTTGATCCAAAGCTAATGAAAGAATCTTTCTTGGATATTCTTTAGTATCCAAAGCCTTGAGAGTATACAACAAAAAATGACAAACAATAGAAGAAACTATTCATGTCATGTTTGATGAATCTCAATCAGCTAACTCTAAACCCATCTTTGATGGTGAAGAAGAGTTAGACAACTGGATGATATCTCATTATGGAGAAACTGAAGCTTTATTCAGCAATCAACCCAACATTGTTCTCCCTAAAGCTGAGGATGATCCATTTATCATTCCAGACACGATTAATAACGAAGTTGAATCCTCTTCACGGATTGTTTCCATTCTCATCAGTCACATACCCCCTTCTACATCAAATATTTATCCTTCAGTCATTGAAACTCCTTTAGTTACTGAACCTCTCTCAGTAAATGAATCTCTCATTGAGGCCCCTTTGGCAATTCAAGTTGTTGTTGAAGCCTCATCTTCTGTACCAGAGCCCCCAAACTCAAAAGGTGACAATTTATGTCATCTACCAACTCAATGATGGATGAAAAGTCATCCCATCAACTAAATTCTTGGTGATCCAAGTGCATGTATTCAGACTCGTCAAGGTCTAGGTAATATTTGTCTCTTTGTGAACTTTCTTTCTTTAGTTGAACTCAAGAAAATCAATGAGCATATCACTTACCCAAGTTGGGTCACTGCTATGCAAGAAGAACTCATTTAGTTAAATAGGAACAAAGTCTAGTACCTTGTCCTGCGTCCATCTAGCAAAACTGTGATAGGTACCAAATGGGTTTATCGTAATAAGTTGAATGAACAAGGAATTGTAACCCGCAACAAGGATCAACTTGTTTCTCAGGGATACAGGCAAGAATAAGGCATCGACTATGATGAGACCTTCGCCACCAGAGACTAGACTCGAAGCAATGCGACTCTTCCTAGCTTATGCTGCCCATAAGGACTTTAAATTTTGCCCAAATGGATGCAAAGAGCGCTTTTCTTAATGGAAAACTTCAGGAGGAAGTTTATGTTGAACAACCTCCAGGGTTTCTTGACCCAAAGTATCCAAATCATGTCTATCGATTGGATAAAGCTCTTTATTGGTTAAAACAGACCCCTCGTGCCTGGTATGACACCCTTTTTCATTTCTCATCTATGAGAAATATTTCCATGAAAATATTGATCAGACCCTTTTTCGTAGTAAAGTCAAAGGTCATATCATTTTATTCCAAATTTATGTTGATGATATTATATTTGGATCCACTAATCCCTTTTTATGTTTTCGCTTCAAACCAGTTCCCTTCTTCTTTTTTCAAGAAACAGGTTTGTAAATTCATTGTTTTGGTTGTTAATCTTTAAGAAAATTGTTTGTTATTTAAAAATTTCTTTCTTCCTTTTAAATAAAAACAACAGGTTACATAAATCTTTCATCTTCTTGATTTATATTAACCATGTTTCTAAAACCCTAATTTCTTCTTGAAACCCCTAATTTCTTCTGGTTTTTCAAAAGAAAGTTTATCCTTCAAACTTTTATTCCTAAAGTGCTTTCTAACATAAATCTGTGCATGATTCCATTTTTTTGTTCTTCTTTCAAGAAACAAAAATGGCTGCTACTCAAAGCAGGAACTTTTTCCTGGAAGACTGCACATTCAAACCCAACAATCACATTGCACTCCTGGATATCCCTATAGACAAAACCTAGATAGCAGATGTTGCTTCATTCCTGAAGAATTTTGTTCTTGGATTGTGTGTCCCACTCTGATCAATCTACAATAATCTTCAATAAATCCATGGCAGATCTAAGATTCACAATCAAGAACTTGAGAGGAGAGTTGAGCGGATTTGTCAACTTGGTCAACTTTACTAGTACGTATAGAATTTTACAAATGAGCTCATTCACTACCAATTACAAAGACAACACCCTATTTATAGGGTCAAACCTTTAAACATAGTCAAAGTCAAACATGCCTAATAAAAGTCAAACACGATGACTTTTACAATTATAGACAATATTTAACTTTCAAGACGTATACAATTTAATACTGATTTTCAATCCTAACATTCTCCCCCTTTGTATTCAGACTTGAAAGAAATTCTGCGCTTTGAGTCCTTGTTTGAACTTTGAATCTTTAAGAACATTATGTCTTCTTCAAAAGAATTCTTTAACTTGAAATCTTCAAGCAACCAACTATTGAGAAAGATCTTCAAGCATTCTCTCCCTCGAATGTAGAACCACAGTGATCTTCTCTTTTGACAATGTAGAACAGTATCAACCAAAACAATGTACAAGATATGATTTTCAAAGAATCTTCAGACAACAAATCTTCAGTAAACTGTTGTAAAGATGATCTTCACATTCAACATCTCTCAGTCGTTGTAGCACATGAATAATTTTTCTGTAATTATCTTCAGTCGCGCTTCTTTTGAGTCTTTTGCCAATTTCGAAGTTA
>NC_037532.1:14114375-14122969 GCF_001531365.2 Cynara cardunculus var. scolymus
TTGTCACATTCTATTCTGACTTCATCCAAGGATTTTTCAAGTTTATTAATCTGATATTTGGAATCATTCTCAACTCTTTCTAATTCTTCTTTATGCTTCCATTTCAAATCTTTAATATATTTAAGATAATCCCTTATTAAATCTTTATAGCTCTCAATACTCTTTTCTAGCTCAGCAATCTTAGCTCTCATCTCCTTTATGATATCTGCCATTAAAAATTGATTGATTAGTTATAGGATCTATGCAGTGAAATCAGATAAAAGAAATCAATGACGATTAAGCTCAAAAAGAAAAACAGAAAACACAAAAAACTGATGAGAAATCAGATAATTGACGAAAAACTGTCAAAAATCAGTAAAAACAGTCAAAACTGTTGAAAACAATTAAAAAAAACTGTTAAAAACTGTTAAAAATAGTCAAAGACAATTTAAACTGATGAAAAACAGTTTACGCGACAGAAAACAGTTCAAAGATTCTCAAACAGTTTAAAACACAAATAGATAAACGAAAAGATCCAAAAAAAAAAAAATCTATACAAAAATAAAAACTAAGAAACCCAAATTACAGACTAATTCAAAAACGCAACAAAATCCGTTAATATGATTACACCAAATGAAATTCTTGGTCAAATCAAATGGTAGCGTGTAAGAGCTGTTACAATCCTTGATTCACAACCAATAATATGTATTTGTGCAACTTCTTCTAGCAGTTTCTGATTGTGCTTTGTCCTGAATGACAGCAAACTTGTAAACAAATTCTGTGTGCTAATCTGTCCAAAACAACCAAGTCAAATACAGTTTAAGTCAAACAAAGACTAATTCAAATTAGCTTCAAATCTGTGTAAAAACAGTTTACTGGTATTGTCTGGAATGGTTGCAAAATACCTTGGAAAATCTTCACTATTTTCTATCAAATATCAAAATATCAACAAATATCATAATACCCAAATGATAGAAACCACTAACAGTTATTTGAAACCATTCAATTGGACTAACATGGATATACCCTCACCTTCCAACCTGTAATGGTGAAGGATGTCCTCAGACAGTTCTGGTACACAAGCAAGGACCGTGCAAGACAAGGACAGGAACTCAGTTGTCAAGATCTTCTGTGAGATCAACCAGATGACAGTGAGTTTCGGTTTTTCAACCATTCGGACTGCTCTCAGACTCCCTAAGTCCATTCTCTAAGTCATAGATCCATACACTGAGCATATCGTCAAGTTTCTGGACAATATTCGCTACGAATGGCCTCTGAAGAAGGACTCTGATTCTGAACTCAAGTCGCTGACCAAAATAGAGAAGAATTGGATGTTAGTGATATGGCAATATCTATTTTCGTACTTCATTCAGTGCATGGGTAGGAAAATAGGTGGCCAATATCAAGCGAGACGAGTGGCGCTAAACATTGGCTGCTCAGTTATCAAAAACCTCAACGTCAACTACACACAAATCATATTTGACGATCTAGTACTAAAGTTGAACAAGCGTCAGCGAGAAAATATGATTCCATACACTAGGTTCCTGAGTGGAATTCTAGCCAGAATCCTAGCAACCAAGTACCCCACTCAGAGTGACCTCCCTATCTACAGGCTTGGATCAAGTATTCTTGATCACAAGTCTAAGGGGTTGTTTGTTTACCTCTTAACAGTTCCACTAAGAGATAACATCTGAATCATAAAAGAGGTGAATCTTGTTTGGAAAAAAAAAGTATGTCTCTTAATGGTTTTAAAACCCTCTGAATGATTTTGTATCATGGGCCTCCCTTAACCTTTAAACGCACTAAATTCATTGTAAACAGTTACCAAAATATTATATTTCATTTTGCACTATATCATGAAAGCCTCTTAATCATTCTGGCTACTTAATTATTCTGCACCAAACCATTCAGCAACTGCCAAATTGCTCCTAAGCCTTCAGACATTAGGGAAGCCGTCTAATCTAATTGAGACCTCTCAACAAGTCTCAACTATTAAACTTTGCCTTAACCCTGAGGCATCTGTTGTTACCCTCCCTTCCTCTTCAGTAATCTCTTCAATTGTTGTCGTATGTATGGCTCTTAACCCAACCACTTCAGTGACTCAAATCACCGAATGTGTGACTCCCAGCATAGCCACTGCTGATCCTTCACATCTCTTCTCAACCTTTCTCTCCTCCCCTCCTCTTGAAACTCCTCAGATACATGTTGATCCTCGAGACAGCACATTTGAAATGCTCAGTGGTATCCTTTAGATATTGCTGATGACCCCTCATGTATACACCAAAACTCCATTTCTTTATTTGTTACTAACATTAAGCTCTCTTATTCTCAATCCTTTCTTTTCTCTACAGGTCCAATTGAGAATGAACCCCAGTCACCAAGACTCAAGCCTATGATATGGATGGGGATGTCAAGCTACTGCTCCATGTCGTTGGAACCGTCCTCAACAAGATGGATGAAGTGCACCAAGGAATGCCCTCCAATGATGATCTGACTCACGACCTCTCTGCTATCAAAGATGAGGTGCGTGAAGTTAAAGAAACACTGAATTCCATAAAGAAGGAAGTCCAGCAAAATTCTGAAGTTGTCGCTGCACTCCCTAGCAAAGTTGAAGATGTTAAGGCTCACGTTACCAGGCATGGTGAGCTCCTTGAACGGATTTTCCAACTTCTTCAGCAACCAGCACCTGTCCCTAAACTCGCCTTCAGAGAAGCTGGTCGTCAACAGCTGGACAAGGTCGTTGAATTCAACCTTCATCAAGCAGAAGCAATTGCCTCAATCGAGCAAAGACTGCAAAACCTTGTATGTCGCATCCCTCTCTCAGCTGCTAGTGTTGATGAAGAAAAAGAGGGCGAGAAGGCTATAGAAAAGGACCTTGGGCAGACGGCTATAGAAAATACTCCTCAGGTTCCAACGATGATGATAATGACATGGTTATTGTTGCTGACCATGAAGACCTAAATCCTTCCACCTCTGCGTATCCAAATGCTGATGATGATGATGACGATGATGACGATGATGATGATGACGATGATGATGAGGACTCTTAACCGCAAATTTCAGATGCATGTACTGACCTTGTTGTTGGCGACGACGATGACAATGATGATTTTTCTGTCCAAGTCATTCCAAGACAGCCTGTCAAAGGAATCTCCTTCAGGGAACATGCTTCCCAGAGGGAGCTTCCCATGGGGAGAGATCATCAGAGAACCAACACTTCTCAAGCAAAGAAAGAGGAGTCATTGAAGACAACCTCGCTCTAGATCTTGGGGCGATCAACCAAGGTGAACTTTCTACCTCTTTCCTCATAAGTTAAACTTTCTACCCCTATCCCTCTATCTCTTTCTGCAACAACCCCTATTGGTCTCTCAATCCATCTCCCATATTTTGAAACCCTAGAGGATGACGAAGATGAAGCCAACAACCTAATGCCCAAGAAGTCGTCTAGACAACCTGTGTGTACAGAAGTTGAAGAAGACCTAAGGATGGCATAACTGATAAGTCAAGTATATCAATTCAAAGTAAAAATTCCTCTTCGTACCTTTGGATGTGGTAAGTTCGACTTTCTTTCAAAAGCTAAACATGAAGAATCCCTATGTGCTGAATAAGAGCTAATGAAATATCAGCAACAACTTAAAGACAGCTTGGAGTTAGCCAAGACTCTAGCTGATCAGACACTTGCTGAAGGGAAATTCTCATATAAGGATCCGCTCTATACTCAAGCCCAACTATTAGCAGAAGTTGAATGAAAACGTTAATAGGTGCAGAAGCTGAAGGATCGTGACCTCAACAGTTGTAGACAAAGAACTGAAACAAGGATGAGCCTACACAAGATCTTAAACGTCACTATCAGTGTTCAAACGAAAGATGGTGCTCAACTTATTTCAATGGTCATTTTCTGAGAGAACAACGATGTTGTCACTAAGTATCCCTCCATCCTCAGTCATTATGGTTTCTATAAATGGCTCGAGATTCGACAGGCTATCCAGAAGTCCAAATCCAAGCACAAGGCTTACATTGAAGAAGTTCTGAATGAACTATTCAACAAGGTTTCAAAGATCGTCGAAGTTCCTCCTCTACCACAGAAGTCCTCTTGAAAGAAAGAACCTTTCTGATCTTAAAGAAGGTCCATCCAATAAAAATGAACATGAAATAAAATTCTCAGTGGATGAACTCTTCAAGGATAGATAGAGGCCAATAATCTCATTGTTGAATCAGTCATTGCCTAAGAAGGGTCCTTATATACTTAAGACAGTGCATGTGAAACCTGAATATGGACTTATGTTCATTGACTATGATGGTCAATACAGGTTTCAGCGAGTATCTGAGTTCCATCTCTGTGCAGTAGATTATTTGGCATATCTTCGAACTTGGTTGAACAAAGATCTCCCTGGCGAGATGATGGACCACAGGATTTGAGAGGAAATGCTTAGACAAAAGATGCAAGGATAAGATGTTCTAGATTACATCAACTTCAGCAATCTAGATTAGTAAACCTTTCAATCTTGTAAATCTTGTATTTATCTTTTCTTTTAGTGTATAACTTTTATGTTTTACGCCTACCAAAACCGATTGTAATCAGTTGTAATATTTTTCCTTGTAAAGTATTTCCATAAAATGATTGGTTCATTGAAAAAATATCCCTAAAAAGAGTAAAAGGGATAAGTACTTATGAGTTCTATATATTTCTTACATTCAATAACACCTTTCTAGTTAGTGAATATGCTTTTAGTATTCAGTTATTTATATTATGTAAGTTTAGTCTTTCCTTGTAATCCTTTACAGTTAAAGTAAATTTCCATAGTAACTGTATCACTGAAAAAGATCCCAAAACAGTCAAAAGGGACAAGTATTTTACTAGTACATTTTCCTTATTGTTATACATAAGCAATTTTCTTTATGTTGCTTTGTCATCGTCAAATAGGGGAAGATTGTTGATCCTCTATCTTAGTGATTTGATGATGATCCTTTTTATCTTACTAAGTGTACTATCTATGTATTCAGCTTCAACGATCATCACTGAGCTTGTTCATGATCGTTGAACATGTATTGTAATTCTCTTAGAGACAAGTATTTTTCAGGAAGACAAAACTCACACCATAGAACCTTCAGTGATATCGAATATAAAGGTGAAGACGAAAACAAGCAAGTTCATGATCTGATGCGGTTTTCAATGATAACAAGCTTGTCTACACAAGTGTCAAATCTACTCAAGATTCAACGAACACTAAAGAAATCTCAACGTTATTCCAGTGTCAGCAATCAAATGAATCTTGTTGAACAAGAATAGTTTTTGTCTTGTCCTTCTACACACAAAGGACAAACTCATACCTCTCAAAGTAAAGTATTGTACGGAGTCACTCTATTGTCTCAAGCGTGCTTACCTACTTTGTGAAAGACTACTGTTCATATACAGCAAAAGCCTGTATATTTGCAACAAGGGACATCTTAGTATCTCTATCTAAGCGAAGTTTTCTTGCCTTGAAGATCTTATTACCCAAGAAGATACTTCCCTATCTCTCAACCACTCTAACCAGTGAAGATCACAAGATCTCAACCTTTTCTTTTAGCAAGTCTTTTCTTTCTTGCTTTCTGTAACTTGTATATTTCTTTGATTGTTTAGATAAATTTTGTATCTTATCTTTTCCACAAACAATCTGTAAAATTATGTATTGATCTTCTTTATCAATAAAAAGTTTTTAAAACTGAAAGTTGTTGTGTTTGTATTCATCTCCCCCTTCTAGAAATTGTTACCTATATACTCTTGTAGATCCAGCTAGACCAACATATGGTTTCAGGATTGGTAACATTTCAATATATGTCTCATAATCTACCCAATGTCATTCCAAATCATACTTGATTATATTAGTCTCACTATAAAAATACACAAATTTCTAGACCACATATGTGATCATTTGTGATGTTGTTAGTATGCATACTACACATTTGCATTATGTCCAACTTGAGTATCCAAAAATCATATCTGATTAAGGAATACTAATAACATGTAATATTGGTGACATAATATTCCAAAGGACATAACAAATCAATTATGATAATAATGGTCTTCATATGCACAAAAACACAGACTTCCAACTCATATATATATATATATATATGTGTGTGTGTGTGTGTGTGTGTGATCATTTGTGATTTTGTTAATATGCATACTAATCATATGCATTATGTCCAACTTTTATAATCAATAATCATGTGATTAATTACTACGTATTTGCATACACATAATGTAAAAATTATAAATTGTAATAATATCTATGGTCATTTGTGATCTTGTTGGTCTCATTATTCTGCATATAGGAGAATCCGAAGTGATTAAGGGAGTTGTCTTTACATAAGCACTATGCCAAACCTATGTAAAGAAGAATCATATGTGATTAAGGCCTATGTCTTTTCATAAACATACTATCCAACTTAAGTATAGAAGAATCATATGTGATTAAGGCCTATATAATCAAAGTATAGAATAATCATATGTGATTAAGGCCTATGTAATCACATGAATACTAGGTATTATATTGTAATGAATACTAAAAACATATAATATTGGTAAACTGCTATTTATAACATAAAACTTAAAAAATCAATGACTATTGTAATTAAACCATAAGTGTATAGAAATGACACGAAACAAAAATATTGTCTAAAACATCCAAACACCTAATTAAACCAATACTATGAGATCAAAAATCAACTTAATCCGTAATTCCTTTCTGGACTGGGCAGTTGCAGGAGTCATGGATTGTAAGTTCACAACACCCTCTACATTTTCTCTTGGCGTCGAGCATTCTTTATAGCTCTCTTGCCGCCACCAATCAAACACTTACCTGTCCTGCATCCTTTGTTTCTTATACCTTAAGGAGTATGTATTTCAATGTTCTTAGTCTTTGACACACCAAAAAATTTCTCAAATTCAACATCCTTATTAACCACATCAGTATGAAAAATATATCAAGGGCAACTTCCTCCTTTTTGGAACACACCTTTTCCAAAAAAAACAATGTAAGTTTATCATTGTCACCATAAATTCTATTGAGTATCTGATCAAACTCATACTGAATATCATTGGTCAATTTGTCGGACTGCTCGTTGCTTCCAGCATGCATACGTCGAGTACGAACAACATCCATAGGGATAACACCTCTCATTCATATCCTAATTAATGTACTAGTTGAGAATCTCATCAACATCAATATTGAATAAGACATCGAATATATGGCAACACAAAATACTCAAAATGTTGGCAAGAACATGACAACAATCCATTGTCTTGCAATTGGACAACCTAAAAAAGACAAATCACATATGATTATTGATCAGCGAAAATGTTAACATAAGTGTGACCTCAAGTAGATTCACAACTCCCATTCAAATTTATAACATATCTAATACAACATTCACATATGATAAAAATACACAATTAAACAAATATATTGACTAATAAAAATAAGAATACTATACCTTAAACTCCACTTTTGTTTTAAACATTTTGTATTTTTCCCTTATGGTGAATACTTGACACCTATCCTCAATAACAACATTCCATTGAGTGTGTTGATCCTCTCTCTCAGTGATTTGATGATAATCCCTTTTCACTTACACGTTGTATTTATGTTTCTGTATTTTCAGTTCCAGCGATCTTCACTGACTATGTTCAGTGATCGCTGAAGAACTTGCATTGTAAATCTATCAGCGACAACAATACTTCAAGAAGACAACACTCACACCAAAAAACCTTCAGCAACCGTCGAAGACTGAAACTGAAGATTAGAGACTCACGAGTACGTCATCTGAAGCGGTATTCAGTGATTACAAGTCTGTTTACATATGTGTGAAGACTGCTCAAGCTTCAGCGAATGATGATGAGACCTTCAGGTCATTCCAGCATTCAGCGATCAGAGGAAGCTTGCTTAGCACGATTGTTGTTGTCTTGTCCTTATGCACACAAAGGAAAAAACCCATACCCTTATGAAAGTTGGTACGGTACGGAGCCGACTAGTCGACTCTATTGTCCACCAACTTTAGGTAAGGATGTCTGCTCATGAATAGTGCTTTTTGTACTATTCACTATGGCAAAGGACAAGTCTTCCACTTAAGGCTTGACACGCTTTCTAACCCTACCTTATTGCATTAAATGAACATTTAATGCACTAGGTATAAATAGAAGTGTTTCTTCTTCATGTAGAGAGCGCGCATCTCTCTCTCTAACCCCAATTCTTACTTCAAGCATTTTCTAGCTTAAGTAAAGGATCTTCCTTATAGCAACTTCTTTTCTCGTATTTGGTAAAGCTTTATGTGTAACCAAAGATTGTTTATATAGGTTTTCATTACCTTATCTTTCCGCAAACAATCTTGTAAAATCTGTATTGATCTTTTCTATCAATATATATTTTAAATTTAAAAATATTGTGTTTGTATTCATTTCCCCCTTCTACAAATTGTTTCTCTTCTTGTAGACCCTTACGGGACCAACAAGTGGTATCAGAGCAGTGTTTTCTTTCTTTCCTTGTGTTTAGCTATTTTCTGTATTAGTTTATCTCTTCTTAGATAACTTTACTGCTTACAAATGGCTTTACAAATTGCAAACACACACACAC
>NC_037532.1:14122984-14126571 GCF_001531365.2 Cynara cardunculus var. scolymus
TAGTCTCTGGAAGAACCGGATGTCCTTCTTTCTGGAAGGTGTGGATCCTGAAATTCCACATTACATAGAAAATGGACCATATATTCCATTTGCTATTGCTCCGGCTGTTCCAGCAACAGCTACGACTGTCGCGTTTCCTGAACGGCAGATTCCAAAGCTTCCACATCAGTGGAGCGATGAGGACAAGAAGATAGCTATAGACACCCGTGCTAGGTCTACAATAGCTATGTCTCTTCCTGATGAGATTTATCACTCAGTGATGAACCTCAAATCTTCTAAATCCATATGGGATACACTTTGTGTCCAATATGAAGGAACCACTCAGGTTTAGGAGACTAGAAAGATCAATCTAGTAAGACAGTATGAAAGCTTTCTCTGTGGAAAGTCTGAGATGCTATCTGAAGTACATCAAAGATTTAACTGCCTTATTATTGATCTTAGAGCTGTCGGCAGGGAATATTCTAATTCTGAAACCTTGACTAAGTTTCTAGAATGYCTTCCTGAGTCTTGGGACACCTTTTCCATGTGTCTCAAGATGTCAAATGACATGTCCACTCTTTCTCTTTCTACTTTATACGGGATTCTGCTTACCATGAGCAATCTCGTCAACTGAAAAGGAATCTTGTAAAAGAATCTAGGGATATGAAAAGCTCTCCTTTAGCTTTGATCTCTGAAGCTTCTTCAGTTGAAACTTCTACCCCTTTTGTTTATTCTCTTCCTCCTGTGGTCATCACGGAGATAGATTCTTCTGMGGACATTCCAGAATCTGATTTAACAGATTTTGATAAGTCCCTGGCACTCCTAACTAAATCATTTAGGAGGTTCGCCAGTAAGAGCAACTTCCGCAGATATCCTCAGCTATCCTTCAGGGAGAAGCCAAAGTCTGAAAGAATAGACAAGGCTTCAGCTGTCTGCTACAACTGTCACCGGCCCAGGTGAATGCAGATCAAAGAAGACTGCGATGCCATCTTCTAAAACTCCTTCCTCCTTCAGAACCAAAGATGAAAAGTACTTAAAACTGAAGGAGAAGTACAAGAAGATGAAGAACATCCAGCGAAAGGGTAAAGGCCTTATTGCTGAAGAGCATGACTAGGCTGAATCATTCGATGAGTCATCTTCGGATGAAGAGGATAAAGCCTACGTCTGCATGATGGCTACAAATACAAATGAAGAATCTTCGGAAGCATCTACATCCTCTGAGCCATCACCTTCTACTTCTTCTACTCAGGTATGCTTCCTGAATGAACCCTCTTCCTCTTCTAGTCTTTCTACACTGGATACGCTGACGGTTGACCTTTACAATGCCCTCAATGGAAAATCAAAAGCTGAAATGCTTAACGTTGATCTTCAAGAGCAATTGAAGATTTTCCATTCTAAGATCAAAGAACTGACATCTGTTGAGGAAAATCTTAAAGATCAGGTTATTGTAAACCAATCCATCACTATTGAACATGAGAAAGCTGTCGCTGAACATGAGAAAGCTGTCGCTGAACGTGAGCGAGCAATCGCTGAACTCAAGGACGAGAAAGCTACCATTGAAGGGTGGTGCAAAGCTTCCCTCAAGGCCTCTAAGATCATTAACGCTCAGATCCCGGCCAAGAAAATGATTGGTCTAGGATTCTCCTATGATCAGGAAGAATGTGTTAAAGACAGGTCCATGCTTAAATTTGGTACTTTCGTCTCTTATATTCCTAACACTTCTTCCTCTCAGTCCTCTTCTTTTACTGACAGTCATCTTGAAGGAACTCCTTTGAGTTCTGGGTGCAAAGACAAAGGTAAATCCATTGTCACAGCATCCCTTCCCAAGAAGTCTAACAAGTCTAATAGATCTAGATCTATTCCTTCAACTTGCAAAACTTCTTCTTCTTCAGGGACTAAGAAATCTGAATCGCATTAGAAATCTAAGTCACAGCTCAAGGTGAACTTTTCACCTAAGGAATCCAATTCCTCAATGGTTCCTCCTAGAACCAATGAGAAGGGAATTCTTGGAGCTGGTCCCAYTTCTAGTCTGATACTTCCTGGCCCTAAAGCTACTCCTAGTTTTAGGAAGTGTAAACACTGTGCTGAAAGAACACATGTTGCCAGTAGGTGTCCTTCTGCCGCCAGAGCTGGTTCACCAGCTTTGTGCAAGAAAGTAATCAAGGCTAAGAAATCAACTAAGGTGAAATCATCCACAAAGGCTGCTCCTGCAGTCAAAGTGAAGAAAACCATTGAAGCATCTTCTTCAGGCTCAGCGAAGACAACTCCTGCTTAAAAGTCTTCAGCATCAGACGTTGTAATTCTAACCACTAAAGTCTCTTCTTCAGACTCAGTGAAGACTTCCACTGAAACTACCTTGGTAGTATCAAGGGTTGTTCCTCTTTCCATTCAAACCTCTTCAGGTTTAGTGATGCCATCTACTGATAATGATTCGTTAGTATCAGATGATGAAGCCTCTAACAAATCTGGACCCAAATAGCTGGGTACCAATAATAATTCTTATTTTGTCTCCTTGCTCAGGATGTCAAAGGCATATGGTATCCAGACAGTGGTTGTTCAAGACATATGACTGGAGATATATCTCATCTATCTCACTTCAAGGAAGGAAGAGGACCTTCCATAACCTTCGGAAGAAATGGAAAAGGATATACCAAAGGCTTTGGTATATTATCCAACGGTACAAAAACTTTCAAACACGTTGCATACGTTGAAGGACTGAAGCACAATCTTCTTAGCATCAGCCAACTATGTGATAAAGATTATACAGTTAAATTCTCAAAGAATTTTTGTCATGTTCTCGACAAAGATGATAAGGTTGCTCTAACCGGTTCTCGTCTAGAGAATGTTTACATTATCAACATGAATTCTCCTCTATCTGAGAATAGTTGCTTCTTCTCTAAGGCCTCATCAGATATTAACTGGTTATGGCACAAACGGCTATCTCATCTCAACTTCAAGACACTAAGTGAGCTGTCAAGAAATGATCTTGTCACAGGTCTTCCTCAACACTCGTTTGCAAAGGAATCTCTTTGCTCAGGTTATGAAAAAAAACACACAAGAGCTAGCTTCAAGTCAAAGCAAATCTCTGCAGAGACTGCGCCTCTTCAGCTACTGAATATGGATCTCTTTGGTCCAGCCAACGTGCAATCCCTAGCTGGAAAGAAGTTCACACTTGTCATTGTTGATGAGTATGCCAGGTATACTTAGGTATTCTTTTTAAGATCCAAGGACGAAGCACCTGAAGAAATCATTTCGTTCATCAAAAAGATATGAGTACTAAACAATGTTAAAGTACGATCTATTAGAAGTGACCATGGTACTGAATTCAAAAACAGTACTATGGATAACTTTCTTGAGGACAAGGGAATCTCTCACAACTTGTCCTCTGTGAGAACTCCTCAGCAGAATGGGGTCACTGAAAGAAGAAATCGAACAATCATCGAGGCTGCTTGATCAATACTCAGCGAATCCCATCTTCCGACTCAATTCTGGGCTGAAGCTGTCAACACCTCTTGTTTCACTCAAAACCGATCGCTAATCGTGAAAAGATTCAAGAAGACAGCCTATGAACTCTTCCAAGGACGAAAGCCCTCCATAAGCTTTCTTCA
>NC_037532.1:14130112-14137575 GCF_001531365.2 Cynara cardunculus var. scolymus
TCAGTCTGATGCTCAGGAAGTGGAAGAGGAAGAAAGAGAGAAAGATGATGAAGGAGATGAAGAAATTGATGATGACTATGATATGTCATCTGATATCAAGTTTCTCCTTCCCGCTGTCGATACCGTCCTCTGCAGGATCAACGAAGTTCACCAAGAGATGCCCCGTCAAGGCGATCTTAATGCGAACTTCCTTGCCCTCCAGGCGAATGTTCAAGAAGTTCAGAGTCATCTTCTGATTCTCCAAGAAGCTGTTCAAGACAACACCGATGCCATTGCTGTTCTTCACAGCAGGGCTGACGATGCTCAGGCTATCGCTGATCAGCAGACTGGTCTTCTTCAACAAATCCTGGATGTTGTCCGTCAACTAGCTCCAGTGATTGCACCCTCTTTCTATGCCGATGATCGCGCCTAGCTCCATGAGACGCGTGAGGCAACGACAACTCTAGCCAATGCTTTGCAAAGGCTGGAGGATTCTATGGTTCTCCAGCATCAGCGCTTGGGCGAACTCTCTTGAAAATTCTCTCTAGTGTTAGCCAGAGAGGGGGAGATGAGGTCCAATGCTGGTGAATCATCTGATGCTACTCCTACAGCTTCTCAGGCTGTTGGCCCAGTATCAGCTTCAGTTGTAGTTGAAGCTGAGGCTCTTAGAGCTGAAGCAGTTGCTGCTCCTGTAATCACGACCACCGAAGCTGCTCTAGCTGAGGATGTCGATGCCATCCCTAGGGATGATGCCCATACCATCGCTGTTGCTGGTGATGATGATGATGATGATGAAGATGAAGATGATGATGATGAAGACAATGATGAACCTGCCATTCCAGACACCAAAGATGATCTAGATGGTGACGATGACGATGATGATGAAGATGACTTTACCATCAAGTTCCAGAAACCATCAACAGTCACCAAAGGTGTTACTCTCAGGGATTCCGCATCCTAGGGGGAGCAAAGGCAAGATGAATCGACTCCATCAGGGAACCAGGACCCCAAGTCGAAAGGCAAGGCGGTCGCTGAAGAAGGGAACTTGAGGACATTGTTCAATATTCCTCAACAACCTTTGTTTGAAGACTCTACCTCTCAGGTAGTGATCACTTCAACCTATCAGCTTCATATTCCATCAACAACCTGTGGTCGACTGGAGCGGGTACTTGATCAACCCACTTCTCGTGCTCCTACTGACCTGCAAATGACTCAGCTGAATGAGTCACTTGACCAGACTAGAGTAAAAATTCCTCTTCGTACCTCTAGTGGTGGTGAGTTTGACTTCTTATTTGAAGCTGAAAGACTCGAGGCATTACAGGCTGAAGAAGAGCTAGAACTTCAAAGAAAACAGACTGAAGACAGCTTGAAGCTGGCTAAGTCACTAGCTGAAACACTCCTCCCAATAAAAGGTCCAAGAAAACGGTGAATGTTGTCCAAGCCCAGGCTAAACTTCTTTCGATTGCAGAAACTGAACGCAAGAAGAAGCTGAAGCTGGTAGATAAGGACAAGCAATGGAGCGAAGCAAAACTGAAAAAGAGACTTGGTCCCCGCCCAATTATCAACGTCAGCATCAGCGGACATTCTAAAGATGGTGGAACGCTGGTCTCAATGCTTATCACCAGAGACAATCTTGATGTCGTTACCGAGTACCCTTCCTACCTTGGCCGCTATGGATACAGCGAATGGATGGAGATTAGACAAGACATTCAGCAATCCAAGTCGAGACACAAGACACTTATCAAGGACACCATCAACGAGCTCATCAAAAGGATGTCCAGGTATGTCAAGGTCCCTGACTGGCCAACTCTGAAGAAAGGTGGAAAGAAGAAACAGAAGCTCTATGATCCTAATGAAGAACCATTCCTAAGGAACAAACATGAAACAAGATTCTCCTTAGATGAAGTCCTGAAGGCTCATAAGAGCACAGACATTTCTATGCTGAATCTTGACTTGCCAGGTGCATTTTAAACCTGAGTTAGGAGTTATATTTCTTGACTATGAAGGTGAAGTCAGATTTCAGAGAATGTCAGAGCTACATGTATGTCCAATGGATCATTTGGTTTATCTTCTGCTCTAGATAGATGATAGCATGCCTGGAAAAGTCGTAGATCTGAAGATACGAAGGGAATTCCTACGTCGAAGAAAACTTGGTGAAAGTGTACCTGGGTACATAGATCTAAGATCTCTAGATTAGTTTCTATTTGTAACAACAATCCACTTTTCCTTGTAACTTCATGTACTATATCTCCTTTCAGTGATTATACTTATATTCTGTAAGTTCTGGACATGTACTATAATACTTGCAATATTTCCTATGATTAATAAAATGAGTATTCCATGTACTTCACAACAAAAGATCCCTAAAAAAAGTAATAGGGACACAAGTCTATGAGTTCCAATGTTACTTTTCTCATTTACTGACAATCTATAAGTCAGTGAATAAGCTTTCAGTTTCAGTTTCCGTACTTGTAATTTTCTTAGATATAACTTGAGGAAAAAAAATTCCAAGCTGAGACTGACCAAACTGAAAAAGATCCCAAAATAGTAAAAAGAGACATACACTTTGTATATAACTTTTCCTTACTATTATTTGATAARATAACCTTCTTTATGTTATCTTGATATCATCAAATAGGGGGAGATTGTTGATCCTCTCTCTCAGTGATTTGATGATAATCCATTTTTACTTACACGTATTTATGTTTCTGTATTTTCAGTTCCAGCGATCTACACTGACTATGTTCAGTGATCGCTGAAGAACTTGCATTGTAAATCTATCAGAGACAACAATACTTCAAGAAGACAACACTCMCACCAAAGAACCTTCAGCAACCGTCGAAGACTGAAACTGAAGATTAGAGACTGACGAGTACGTGATCTGAAGCAGTATT
This sequence comes from Cynara cardunculus var. scolymus, assembly GCF_001531365.2. NCBI lineage: Eukaryota > Viridiplantae > Streptophyta > Magnoliopsida > Asterales > Asteraceae > Cynara > Cynara cardunculus. The sequence continues at coordinate 14,132,986 of NC_037532.1, forward strand.
CAGTGATTACAAGTCTGTTTACATATGTGTGAAGACTGCTCAAGCTTCAGCGAATGATGATGAGACCTTCAGGTCATTTCAGCATTCAGCGATCAGAGGAAGCTTGCTTAGCACGATTATTGTTGTCTTGTCCTTATGCACACAAAGGACAAAACCCATACCCTTATGAAAGTTGGTACGGTACGGAGCCGACTAGTCGACTCTATTATCCACCAACTTTAGGTAAGGATGTCTGCTCATGAATAGTGCTTTTTGTACTATTCACTGTGGCAAAAGACAAGTCTTCCACTTAAGGCTTGACACGCTCTCTAACCCTACCTTATTGCATTAAATGAACATTTAATGCACTGGGTATAAATAGAAGTGTTTCTTTTTCATTCAGAGAGCGCGCATCTCTCTCTAACCCCAATTCTTACTTCAAGCATTTTCTAGCTTAAGTAAAGGATCTTCCTTATAGCAACTTCTTTTCTTGTATTTGCTAAAGCTTTGTGTGTAACCAAAGATTGTTTAGATAGGTTTTCATTACCTTATCTTTCCACAAACAATCTTGTAAAATCTGTATTGATCTTCTCTATCAATATATATTTTAAATTTGAAAATACTGTGTTTGTATTCATCCCCCCCCCCTTCTACAAACTGTTTCTCTTCTTGTAGACCCTTACGGGACCAACAGAGTGCAATAACGATCTCCTTTAAGTATGTCCTTTTGAACATAAAAAAGACATCCCTTGTATAAAGCATGGCAACGTGTTTCTCAATCAACCTTTGTGTCTTGAGATTATGTATGGTCGTGTTGGCGTCGTCTTCATCAATACGTTGCCTGTTTCTTTATTTGTCCATTGCAGAATCGTGAGCTAGTATAAAGGCGAATAAATCATTCATATGGTGTGCAAAGCTCTTGAAAAATGAACTTAAACTCTCAGAACATGATGTTTTCTTCACTAGACCACACATGGGAAGCTCCCTAAATATCTAGGAATCCTTTTAGATCGAATATTAGACACCTCTGAGAGCCATGGGTGACCTTCCAAATCAAATTCACTTAATAGTGCATTCCATTTAACTTCAAACTCTTGTCGGCCCAAATACACACTCCAAACAAGCTTCAAAAAACGTGTAACACCTGTATTTTACCATGAGAAATGTTACGTAATTTAAAACAGATTCTCCAAATCCAAAATGATGGCTAAATTAAAACTTTAGACCATTTATAGCAGAAGACTTTAAAAGAATAAATATATAACTTAATGTCAGCCCGTCCCATACCGGATTGCTTTACAAATTTATCTATCATAGAAGATTGGACATAAATATTGAACTTAAATGGACTAGGCAAGTCTCTATGTCTGCCCTTTTTCCTTTGTCTTACCTGAAACCTTTTGCCCCTGAGATGCATACTATAGTCAGCTTATAAAGTTCAGTGAGTTCATGGTTTGCGTGAATAAAAAAATCATTTCACATCATACATATCAACTTGTAAACTTTATACCATATAGTATGTATTTTCTGAAAAACATACAACATTGAAAGAAAAGAATTCTCATAAATTGTCTGTCAGGTATGAGTAATTTAGTCACCGGCATTTCCTGAGTTGTCTGACATGCACCTGTCTGGACACCTATTACAGAGTCGTGCCATTTGTCGTGTGACTTACTGTCAAATGCCCACCCAATAAAATTGATCATGAAACTTTCAATGAAATAGCATGCTAGAGTTATTTGAAAACTAAATAAACACATAGCATGCAACTAATCATAAAATAACATACATGTAAAATATAATGTATCATGTATGTAAACTGAAATATTATGCATACATACACATCACCATAACGATCATATGATCCTCGAACATAAATTTGTACGTAGGTATGCATCCAATTGTAAATCTCATGAAGACTCATCTGATTACGAGTAGATTGACTACCGATAGCTCTTGACAAAATACCTACACATTTCATACCATAATATTTCATTAATGGCTTAATTCCTCCAAAACTCAACAAAAGTCAATTATGGTCAATCCGACCCAACCTAACATCAAACTCCATATCCGAGCATCTTAATATGCTTCAAACAACTCTATTAGACCTATCATTAAAATCCACAAGGGTCAAACGTGTCAAAAATCAACCCTTGGTCAACTCAGTCAACCCCGACTAACTTTAGTCAAACCCTAAGTCTAAAACTCGATCGCCTCCTAAAAAAACGTTTTATTATCTTATAATTCAATCTCTCTAAATTTAAGCATCCTGATAAATGCTTAACTCAAAATACGATGTTTTAATCCCTTTCTTAAATCATCGAAATAATTTAGTAAAACTTTTGGTACCACACTCAATAACTATTCTTAATGTTGGTTTATCCTTTTAATCACTAAAGGAATCATTTACCCCACGCTAAAGCGTCTCAATAATATGTAACCAAAATACAAGGAATCATTTACCCCACGCCAAACCGGTAATAAGCAGTTTTTGATAAGTTAATCTTTTTTTACTTATGAAAATCAACTTATTACCAATTTACCATTTTAACCATGTGTAACCCTTTCATCTTCTCATCATCATCGTCTACCCTTCTCCTCCAGATACGATTCTTGTGACAAAACCCAAATCAATCGTTCGTTCGGATTTGTTCGCTTCTTTTAGGGTTCTTCTACCCATTTCCTTCTTCACTTTGAACTCTAGTAATCGGATCAGGTACTCTTTCTTCCCATCTTAAATCAATTTTCTTCGCCATCATCATCGTATGTGTGATTGATTACATGGTTGTGGCTGTTTTTAGTTTTTTTATTGTCCTCTTTCTTGATCCTTCTAAATCTATGTTGAAGAGAAAGAGGATGCTGGATGCTTTTTTTCCAATTTTGTTAAAAATCAATACCCACCAAAAAAGAATCAGTTATTTTACGAACCCTAATTTGAATTCCTGATTAGATTGAGAAATTTTGGTCTAATCTTTGGTAGTATAAGAAAGAACCAAGAATGAATGAATGTATGACCTACCCAAAAAAAGAAAGCGAAATTAGGTTCAAATGTATAAAATCAAGAAATCTTGATTTTGAATGTGATGTTATAAAAGTGAGATGATACAGAGAAATGAGTATCTTGAAGGAGGAGGGTGATGAGATGATCAAAGGGTAGAAATTATGTGTGTGTATGTTTGTGTGTGTATTAAGAGAGAAAGTAGGAGAGTACCATGCTCTCTAGAGTTGAAGGTTTCTTCTTTTTCTTTCTCCAATAGTTGAAGATTTCTTCATTTTCTTGAATTTGGATTTTCGTTTTTTCTTTTTTTCTTTTTTTTAAACCCAAGCATTATGGTTGAAACAATGCATAAATCTGATGTTTTAAAACCTTAATTATAAGCCAAAAATACATTGGTAGGAAAGGATATGCAACGCAAAATATTCTTAACGATACAAATTATTAATCTTATTGATATAAATTTGTGTTATAGATATTATTATAAATGATGAAAAATAAATTTTTATATGTTAAAAAATCAAATAAGTTAATAAGCAATCTCAAACACTCCTATAAGTCAATAATATAGAAGACTGTTCTTTTTGGTCATTTTAAAGATGTTAAGTCCCATATTCATAAAGTGAAAAAGTAATGAAAAACAATAAGTGAWGAASAACCAGAAGACCGATGAAGACATCAAGGCAGAATTGGCCAAGTCTGGAGAACAACCAGAGGGCCGATGGACGACCAGGGATGCGATGGAAAGAGCATCTTCATCGCCCCTCTGGTCTACAACACTTAAGAAAATTATTCAGCAATTCGTCCAGAGGCATACGATGAAGATTGAAAGATAAGGATGGTTCATCATACCATGAAAGACAGCTGGAGATGACAAGTCGACAGCTACACTTCGAGTTTATCTTAATATCAAAGCTTATCAATAGTTTAGATGAACATTATCTGTTAATAAAAGATTAGCTAAAAAGTCTCATTAAATAGTTATCTTCTAATTAGCTTACTAGTATAAATAAGTGATTAGGCCTATTGTACTAAATATCTCATTTTACGTTTTTCTTATCAATAAAGTGAAACATATGACGCTCAAGACTGTTCTTTTATTGTTTATAATTCATTCTTGAGTGTTCATCATTTTCTCCATTAAAACACTCTAATTTGGTTATTCTTAACTAGATTATTAGTGTTATTGAGAGATCTGGGATCAACAATTGGTATCAAAGCCAATTGATTGCTTTTCCAATCAAAAAGATCATCCAAAATCTCTCAATTTTCGTTTCTCTCATCAAAACGTAAAATCTCTCTCTTCTTAAAAATTCTCAATGGCCAACTGGAATTCTGCATACAGTGTTGGTTCCCTCACCAAGCCTCCAACTCTTCAACGAGAAGAGTACCCGCAATGGAAGATAAGAATGGTGAATTTTCTAGAAGGAATGGACAGAAACCTCCTGCGATCTGTAATGGAGGGTCCTTACATTCCACAAACTCTTGTTCCAAGAGTTCCAGGAACAAACACCACAGCGGAAATTCCTGCCTACTATATGCCCAAGGATGAGAAGAATTGGGATGAAGACGACATAGAAAGGGTAGAGACAGACAAGAAGGCCAAACGATTG
>NC_037532.1:14141530-14143557 GCF_001531365.2 Cynara cardunculus var. scolymus
AAGGCATTACACAAAACTTCTCATCAGCAAGAACTCCACAACAAATTGGAGTAGTAGATCGAAGGAATAGAACCCTAGTGGAAGCAGCAAGGACCATGCTTGCTTCATCGGAGTTACCCATCACATTCTGGCCTGAAGCTATTTCCACTGCATGCTTCACCCAGGATCGATCAATCATTAACAAGAGACACCAGAAGACACCTTATGAGCTCATCAACCAAAGAAGACCAAATGTCAAATATTTTCATGTCTTTGGGTGCAAATGCTTTGTACTCAACGATAGAGAAYATCTTGGCAAGTTTGACAAGAAAGCTGATGAAGGAATTTTTCTGGGCTATTCTCAAATCGCCAAAGCCTACAGAGTCTACATCAAAAGCACAAGCATCGTCATTGAAAACATCAATGTGTCATTTGATGATACCATACCTATGACTTCTGGACACAACAGTTCAGAACTCGGACTTCAAAGAAGAGCATCTGTTTCATCACTTGGCAAACCCAATGAATCAGAGTTAGCTCAATTATTTGAAGACATCTTTGATGAAGAAGTAATCTCTGGACATGAGCCAAATGCAAAATCTATCTCCAGAACAGATGAAGACCATGAAATCTCCAATACTAAAGGTACATCATTTACTAAAACTCATGTTACTTCACCATCTTCTTCTATGTCTTCAGATCACGATCAAGATCCACAGTCTAACTCTAGAGATGATCTCGTCGAGGGGGAGCAAGCAGTTCCATCGGTCGATGAAGAACTACATCCTGTTGCTCCAGAACCCCAATCAAGCACCAAGTGGACAAAAGATCACCCACACCACCAAATCATTGGTGATCCAACCTCTGGTGTCAAGACAAGATCTTTCTACTGCAAATGAATGTCTCTTTGCCAACTTTCTAAGCATGATAGAACCAAAGAAGATTTCAGAAGCCCTACAAGACCCAAACTGGATAGACGCGATGCAAAAAGAATTACTCTAGTTTGAAAGAAACAAAGTATAGTCCCTTATGCCTCTACCCAAAGGGAAGACGGCCATAGGAACCAAATGGGTCTTCTGAAACAAGAAGGACGAAGATGGCATCGTAATAAGGAACAAAGCCAGGCTTATTGCCAAAGGCTACCGCCAGGAAGAAAGAATTGATTATGATGAGACATTCGCTCCCGTTGCAAGACTTGAAGCCATCAAAATGTTCCTAGCCTACGCAGCTCACAAAGGCTTCAAGGTCTATTAGATGGATGTCAAGTCTGCCTTCCTCAACGGCAAACTTCAAGAAAAAGTCTACATGCAGCAGCCTCCTGGGTTCGAAGATCCAAAACATCCGGACTACGTCTATTTTCTGGATAAAGCCCTCTATGGGCTGAAGCAAGCACCCAGGGCCTGGTATGAAACTCTATCTACCTTTCTCATCAATAATGGATTCGAAAAAGGTACAATCGATATAACCCTCTTTCTTAAAAAGCACAAGAGCGATATCTTACTTGTTCAAATATATGTGGACAACATCGTATTTGGTTCTACAAATGCAAAACATTGTGAAAAATTCTCAGAGTTGATGAAAAGCAAATTTGAGATGAGCACGATGGGAGAACTTAGTTTCTTCCTCGGTCTTCAAATAAAACAAACTTCAGAAGGGATTTTCATCAATCAGTCCAAGTATGTGACTGACCTTCTGAAGAAATACTCTCTCTCAAATTCATCATCGATGAGAACACCTATGGCTACAGACGCTAAGTTATTTGTTGATCCATCAGGCAAACTTGTGGATGTAACAACCTACAGAGGCACGATTGGATCACTCCTGTATCTGACTGCTAGTAGAGCAGATATTATGTTTGCTACATGTCTTTGTGCAAGATATCAATCAAATCCTAAAGAATCGCATCTCTCAGCAGTCAAGAGGATCTTTAGATACCTCAAGGGAACTCCATCATTGGGTCTCTGGTATCCAAAGAACTCTGGCTTTGATCTAATAGCCTACACAGATGTAGATCATGCAGGTTGCAAACTTGATAGAAAGAGCACGTC
>NC_037532.1:14144452-14146959 GCF_001531365.2 Cynara cardunculus var. scolymus
TCCATCCACTTCATCTATCGATGAAACCCTTGCCACTCTTACCCACCAAATGGCCACCATCCAAACCACCCTCACCCAACTCCCTGCCATAATATTAGCCCAAATCCCCCAACCTACTCAACCCCAACCTCCCTCTGCAGGCCCATCCTTTGATGAAGCCTTCTTCTCATTCACTGCAGAGGTGAGAGATCTCATCACCAACCTTCCCATCCCTCCATCTACATCCGCCACCATCTCCGTGCCACTATAAGCCTCCTCATCAACCATAGAGTTTGCAACCAGAGCCGACCTGCGGGCTCTGTCCAAGACACTCGTCTCATCTTTCAATGAGATTAGTGCCAAATTCGTTCATCGCGCCATCCATCTGACCAGGGTTTTCTCCCGGAACCTGGCCGATGAACAAAGGCGCACCACTTCTCTTTTTCAAACGATGGAGGAGAGCCGAAGACAAGTAGCCCTGAAGGCGTATCTTGCGTCCTTCAGGAAGGACAAAAAGAAGAAAAGGAGCAGAGCCTCATGCTCCAGCAGCCGACAACACAAGAAGCCACGACATGAAGACCAAGACCTTGATGATCAAGGTGTTGGACCTTATGAGGGGGAGATAGAGGCCATGGCAGCACAACAAATGGAATCCGCTGCACCACCACCCTCAACCGATGGAACGCAAGCAAGGGAACCAGAGGCTCTGCCCTCTTAAGATGTACAAAATGTACATGTTCCCTTCGCTACAACCCCAGAACCCATCATGTTGAGTTCCTCAACCGATGAAGAGCCAACCACCCCACCAACAGATATAAACTAACCTTTTACTTCATCACCCACACCAAACCTATCCTTAACCCCTTCACCAACCCCTCACACCATAGAACCCTTCACCTTATCCATACAACCAGAACCAATAATAATCTAACCTTCATCACCTCAACAACCTCAAACCCAAACAGAACCCCATAAACCAGAAACCAACCAAGCCGAACCCAATGAACCACAATCAACCCAAGCTGAACCAACCCAACAAGAAACCATACCTTCACCAACCCATACACAACCCTCAGCCCAACCACCTGTGGTGCAAGCGGATACTCCCTCTTCATCGAGGCAACCTCCGCGGAGCTTGGTTGATGAAATTATACAGAACATGGAGTCATTGTGGAGACGTCCAGAGTTGCCACCCAAGGAACCCATTATGATGGAAAACATCTATCAATACTTGTACCAAGACCGCGATGAAAGTTTGACCATCAGTCCTCTGATTTTATCGCCCGAGTCCATGGACCTCTTACACCATAGGTTCATTAGACAGACCACACAAGCACCACAAGCTGTCTTCTCGAACGATGGGATAAGGAGGGTCATGGATCTAAAAGTGAAGACCTTCGCCAATAGAGCCATTCGATACATCAAGTTCATAGTAGAAAGAGCACATGGGCAAATTAGTGTATTCAACAAAAATGACCTTATCAACCTCAATCCCTATGACTTGATTGAACTATACGCATACACAACTCAAAGGCAGGACCACGGCATCAGGTTTGGAATGGCGAACAGAACGGTTGTAAAAACAATGGAGACCCTGGTAAACCATCGAGCAAAGAGTGATTACGAAATTGCTCTTCGCTTAGGTATCAAAAGACTTTCCTGCTCTCCACCAAACGAAGACTTCCAAAGCCTGCAGGAGAAAAGATCTGCCTCAGTCTTAACTCAACCCGAACTTGGACTTGTTTACAAGAATGAGTTCGGGGCAAAGAAATTCTCCAGACTAACTGAAGCATTCAAGTATTCATCGGATACACTTGAATGGTTTCAGAAAGTCATCAGAGAAAGACTGGGTAGAAATCACGTGCCAAGAGAAGAAGGGAGTCAACTCATCCATGAGATATCGACAGTCATCGGCTATCGAAAACTGCTTCTGCGCTTCAGAGATATATTTCAAGGTAGATCATGATGAGTTGTAAACTTGTGCCTTAAAATAATGTCTTTTGATTCCAGTATTGTAAGAATTTCATCATCCAATGAAAATTTGGAATTTGATGTTTTTCTATTGGATTAGTCTTTGTTCTTCACAATTGTTTCTAGATTAGTCTATGTTTGTTCTTTCATTACTTAGGGGGAGATTGTTAAGTCTCATAATTCATAAAGTGAAAAAGTAATAAAAAAACAATAAGTGATGAAGAACCAGAAGACCGATGAAGACATCAAGGTAAAATTGGCCAAGTCTGGAGAACAACCAGAGGGCCGATGGACGACCAGGGATGCGATGGAAAGAGCATCTTCATTGCCCCTCTGGTCAACAACACTTAAGGGAATTATTCAGCAATTCGTCCAGAGGCATACGATGAAGATTTAAAGATAAGGATGATTCATCATACCATGGAAGACAGCTGGAGATGACAAGTCGACAGCTACACTTCGAGTTTATCTTAATATTAAAGCTTATCAATAGTTTAGATAAACATTATCTGTTAATAGAAGATTAGCTAAAAAGTCTCATTAGATAGTTATCTTCT
>NC_037532.1:14147164-14151361 GCF_001531365.2 Cynara cardunculus var. scolymus
TTTTTCTTATCAATAAAGTGAAACCTTTGACGCTCAAGACTGTTCTTTATTGTTTATAATTCATTCTTGAGTGTTCATCACTTTCTCCATTAAAACACTATAATTTGGTTATTCTTAACTAGATTATTAGTGTTATTGAGAGATCTGGGATCAACAACAGATATAAGCAAAATTTGTCAAACACTAAAAAATAACTTATCAGCCTATTGCAGTTTGACATCGCTATAAGCTAATCCAAACACTTTTTACAAAACTCTGGTTTTATACCACATAAGTGAATAAACACTTTTAAGCATAAGTTGTTTTAAATAAGCAATCCCAAACACCCCCTTAAAAATTCACAATTACAAGTAAATTATGCATGAGTACAACTTATTAAAACTTGTTGTTTGAATTCGTGTAACTAACTGCGGATAAACATAATCAAATAGAGGATAAACATCTCATTTTAAAATATAAAAAATCTTAAATATAATCAGGATAATTATAGAGTTCTAACAAAATAATTAATTGTTATCTTTTTAAGAAAATTTGTTAAGACTGAAAATCAGTGTAAAATTGTATTCGTATTGAAAGTTAAAATTGTCTATAATTGTATAAAAGTCATCGTGTTTGACTTTTCTATAGTTTGTTTGACTTTGACTTTGTTTACATCTTTGACCCTATATAAAGGGTTAATTCCTTGTAATTTGGTAAATGAGCTCATATTGTAATCAGTTTACGTAAATAAAGTTTGACAAAGATTGTGAAACCTTGACTTTCTCTCTCAACTTACATCATTGTGTTCTTGCATGCAATATCCAGATCTGCCATGGAAATCATGAAGATTATCTTGAAGATTGATTATTTGGGAACATCAATTGGTATCAGAGCTTGATGCAGCGATTTTGATTGAATAAATCATACAAAGTTTGAATTTTTTATGCACAATTTTCTGGAAGTTCGTATTTTTTTAATATTCATCAAAGTGTTCTTGAGTGTTCTTCATATTTTGTTTATAATTTCATCTCAAATCTTTCATTTTTTGGTGGTTAATTGTTAAAATCATGATCATTGTATGCGTTTTTACGTTGTGAATCATTGTTATTCATATGTTTTTTGTGCTTTGATCATCGGTTTTAAAGATTTGAAGAGATTTTTGGTCTTTGAAAAACTTTTCGTTCTTGTATAAAACTCATAAAATCTTGGACTTTGATCCATTTTTAGATGAAAATTCATGAAAATTTATGTTTGTGACCACTTTATCCGTATTTCATCTATGTGAATTGTAAAGTCTACAACTTCCTTTTCGATTTAGTAGTCTCTATCATGTTCTTTGTCAAATTTGGCAGTTATCTTCTCATCTAAATCGGACAACACCTCATCCAAGCTTCACCTAAATCACTTGTTGTTTCATCCTACTTCAACTAAATCGGCTGTGTTTTGAGAAGTCAAGGTTGGCGGCTGGACCATTCAATTTTAATTGTTTAAATCACACAAGGTTTAAGCGGATAAGTAAGTTCATTGCATAAGGTTTAAGCGATCAATTCTGTAAATCACTTGGTTTATTCTTACTTGGTGACTGGACTTTTGTATATCGCTTGGCTCATTCTTACTTGGTGACCGAACTTCTGTATATCGTTTGGTTCATTCTTACTTGGTGACCGGACTTCTATAAATCGTTTAGCTTTACCTTGACTTGGTGAGCGGATTCTATTAAATCGTTGGCTTATATCTTAGACTTGGTGAGTGGATTTTATTAAATCATTGGCTTATATCTTAGACTTGGTGAGCGGATTCCATTAAATCGCTGGTTTATATCTTGCTTGGTGACCAGATTTCTTTTAAATCTCACAAGGCTTGATCGGAGTTCTGTAAATTGCACAGGTTCTGGCTATTTTGAGTGGTGACCGGATATTCATTTCTTGAGACGATAGGATTTCTTATGTAAATCGCCTGATAAATCTTTCAAGGCTTGATCGGACTTCACTTACATCGCATGACTTGTTCGAGCTTAGCCTAAATCAGCTATAGCCTTGCCCGTGTTCTTTCTTTCCATTGTCATCTTGAGCGGACTTAGATTAAATCATATAACATCTTGTCCGGATTTCCTTAAATCGTAGCCTGTTTTGACTGGAGTTCATCCTTATCCGGCCACCACCTTAAACGGATTTGAGGAAGAGTTTGTATCACTCTGTCTGTATTGCATAGTCCATATTGCATATAAACCAGACATTAGCCTGTCCGGATTGACTAGATTTTGTATAAATTGTGCTCAAATTGTTTTCAATCATTATTGTTCGGACTTTGTATATTTTCTTGACTAGAGTTCTTGAACTATCCGGGTATCAACATTAAGCTGTCTTGGTCTAAATCAGAAGCAGTCTTGCCCGTGTTCATCTAACTTGGAAACTCTAGTTTGACCATCTTGAGGACTCTGGGTTTCTAAGTGTTTGCGATTATGACTTGTTCAAATTTCATAGGATCATAGTTTATTCAAGTTGAACATTCTTTTTGACCAGATTGGATTTCCAGGAGATTGTATTGGAATTTTAATTCCATTTTCTTATTGACTGTTGGTGTCATAATTTTCATTTTGAAGTGATTTCTGAATTTCTGGAAAATTTAGCGAAGTGTTGAATTTTTGGATTGAGTGTGATTGTGCAATATTTTTGGATTGTATTTCTTTGATCAATTTCTTGAACTGCATATATTCTTTATTTGATCAATCTGATTTTAAAATGGAAGTTTCATTGGAGAAAGAGAATAAAGATTTGAGAGAGAGAATTGCTGAATTGGAAAGAAGAGTAGAGGACTACAAAGAAAAATACATTAATATGTTTGATGAGAATTTCACAAATAAAGTTTTTATCATGAATCTACAAGGAGAAAATAAAACCTTAAGAGAAAATTCTGAAAAGGTTTTATCATATAAGACTTGCGAATTTGAGAGAACTTTGAACATTGTTAGGAAAGAATGTGAAGAAGAATTGAAGACTTGGAGTGATGCTAATAAGAAATTATTCAACAAACTTCAAGATCTGCAAAATGTGAGGAATTCTTCTGAGAAAGTTAATCCAGAGACAGAGAACTTAACTGGAAAACTTCATAAATCTGAGAGTGATTTGTGTGAGTTAAGGAATGAATTTGAAAAGAAGAAGAAAAGATTTTCCGAAATAGACGAAATAGAGAAAAAGTTTAATGTTGAACGCTTATCTTATGAGAATAAGATAAACTCYCTCGAGCTAAACGCAAAAATGCTGTTAAAGCAAATATCAGATTTTGAGCAGCTGATCATCTTGGAATGTGCCAAGAATGATAAAGAGAAGAAATAAATCATAGAAGAGTGTTAGAGCCAAACACAAAAATTATCTGACAGCATTGCTTTAAAGCAGAAGGCTTTAGATGAAGAAAAGAAGCAATTTGCTCTTGAGAAAAAAAATACTATAAAGAAACATACAACTATTGCTAAAGAGCTTGTTGAAAAGAAAAAGTGGCTTGACATCGCTTCTGAGAATGAAAAGAGCAGCTCAGATGAAGAGAGAAGAGAGTTTATAAATCAGAAGAAGAAGTTTGAAGTGCTTAAGAAGGAGTTAGAAGGTAAACTCCTGGATACTACAAGGGAATTGTCTGATCTGAAGACAGACCTTGAAACTGAATTGAAGATGAGAACAGAACTCAAAAATAAGTATGATTTAGTTACTGTGGAAAGAGACCAGCTTTTACAGAAAGTCAAAGACTTTTCTTGTGCTCAAAGCTCAATTGGTTCTCCTTCTCAGTGCAAAACTAGCTTCTATGACTGTTTCAAATCAAACAGTTATTCAAGCAGCCCTAAATCAACTGTTTCTAAGAACTATCCTCTTTCTTCTAATCAGTATTATCAAGGGTATGTCATAAGATCACCCAATTATTCTTCTAAGCTTAAAAGCATTTGGGTCAGTAAATATGAATCTCTTTCATCTCGTACTTCTGTTGTTTCTAAACATCTTCCTTGTTTTGTAAGATCTACTACTGATTTGATTCATCTTAGCAAGAGAAGAATCATGTGCTCCACATGCAAAACAACAAATTTTGTAAACAAGAGGACATACAATAGATGGAGTACAAACAACAGATATCAGAAGGATTGGAAAGGTAAGAACATGTATGATTACAATAACTGGTATGGATCATATTTTGTATCTGATCATCCTGTTAAGAGTGCTAAAAAGAAAACAT
>NC_037532.1:14151684-14157303 GCF_001531365.2 Cynara cardunculus var. scolymus
TGTCGACTTGTCATCTCTAGTTGTCTTCCATGGTATGATGAATCATCCTTATCTTYAAATCTTCAWYGTATKCCTCTGGATGAATTGCTGAATAATTCTCTAAGTGTTGTTGACCAGAGGGGCGATGAAGATGCTCTTTCCATCGCATCCCTGGTTGTCCATCGGCCCTCTGGTTGTTCTCCAGACTTAGCCAATTTTGTCTTGATGTCTTCATCGGTCTTTTGGTTCTTCATCACTTATTGTTTTTCATTACTTTTTCACTTTATGAATTATGGGGTTTAACAATCTCCCCCTAAGTAATGAAAGAACAAACATAAACTAATCTAGAAACAATTATGAAGAACAAAGACTAATCTAATAGAAAAACATCAAATTCTAAATTTTCATTGGATAATGAAATTCTTACAATACTGGAATCAAAAGACATCATTTTAAGGCAAAAGCTTACAACTCATCATGATCTACCTTGAAATATATCTCTGAAGCGCAGAAGTAGTCTTCGATATCCGATGACTGTCGATATCTCATGGATGAGTTGACTCCCTTCTTCTCTTGGCACGTGATTTCTACCAAGTCTTTCTCTGATGACTTTCTGAAACCATTCAAGTGTATCCGATGAATACTTGAATGCCTCAGTTAGTCTGAAGAATTTCTTTGCCCCGAACTCATTCTTGTAAACAAGTCCAAGCACGGGTTGAGTTAAGACTGAGGCAAATCTCTTTTCCTGTAGGCCTGGGAAGTCTTCATTTGGTTGAGCGCAGGAGAGTCTTTCGATGCCTAAGCGAAGAGCAATTTCAAAATCACTCTTGGCTCGATGGTTTACCAGGGTCTCCATTGTCTTCACCACCGCTCTGTTCACCATCCCAAATCTGATGTCGTGATCCTGTCGCTGAGTCGTGTATGCATAAAGCTCGATCAAGTCATAGGGATTGAGGTTGATGAGGTCATTTTCGTTGAACACGCTGATTTGACCATGTGCTCTTTCCACTGTGAACTTGATGTATCGTATGGCTCTATTGGCGAAGGTCCTCACTTTTAGATCCATGACCCTCCTTATCCCATCGTTTGAGAAAATAGCCTGGAGTGTTTGGGTGGTCTGTCTAATAAACCTATGGTGCAGGAGGTCCATGGACTCAGGCGATAATATCGAAGGATTGATGGTCAAACTGTCATCGCGGTCGTGATACATATATTGATGAATGTTTTCCATCATAATGGGTTCCCTGGGTGGCAACTCTGGACGTCTCCGCAGTGACTCCATGTTCTGAATAATCTCGTCGACTAGGCTCTGCGGAGGTTGCCTTGAGGAAGAGGGAATATCCGCTTGCACCACGGGTTGTTGGGTTGAGGGTTGTGTTTGGCTTGGTGAAGGTATGTTTTCTCGTTGGGTTGATTCGGCTTGGGTTGGTTCTGGTTCATTGGATTCGGTTTGGGTGGTTTCTGGTTCATGGGGTTCTGTTTGGGTTTGAGGTTGTTGGGGTGATGAAGGTTGGATTATTATTGGTTCTGGTTGTATAGATAAGGTGGTGAAGGGTTATGTGGTGCGAGGAGTTGGTGAAGGAGTTAAGGGTAGGTTTGGTGTAGGTGATGGAGTAAAAGGTGGGGAGGTTGGGTTTTTATCGGTTGAGGAACTCAACACAATGGGTTCTGGGGTTGTAGTGAAGGGAACATGTACATTTTGTACATCTTCAGAGGGCAGAGCCTCTAGTTCCCTTGTTTGGGTTCCTTCGGTTGAGGGTGGTGGTTGTGTTTGTGATGGTGATGGTGGTGGTGGTGCAGCGGATTCCATTTGATGTGCAGCCACGGCCTCTGTCTCCCCCTCATGAGGTCTAAGACCTTGATCATCGAGGTCTTGGTCTTCATGTCGTGGCCTCTTGTGTTAGCGGCTGCTGGAACAAGAGGCTCTGCTCCTCTTCTTCTTTTTGTCCTTCCTGAAGGACACAAGTAGGGATGGTGATTTGGCCCGACCCGGTGGGGAACCCGGTTCACCCGACCCGGACGGGGACGGGGATTCCCCGCTAAAACGGGTATCGGGGCCGGGGCCGGGGATCCCCGGTAGAGGCAAACCAGGGACGGGGCCGGGGCCGGGTATTGTATCCCCCGACCCGCCCCGTACCCGGTATATATATAAATATTAAACATTTTTATTATTTGGGCTTATAAGTGATATATATAATTGGGCTTAGATTTATTATGGACTTGGGCTTTTACAATTTTATTGGATTATTGTTAATTTTACAATTTTATTATTTTTATTAGGTAAGACTAGATATGAAGTAATTAACTAATTATGTTGTTATGTTGATCATGCTTAGAAAAAACTTATTAATTTTAAATTGACCGGGTGTTGACCGGGGGTTGACCGGGGTTGACCGAAAGTTGACCGGGTACGGGGCCGGGGCCGGGGACTATTTATATAAACCGGGGTGGGGATGGGGCGGCCGGGGCCGGGGATTGCAAACCCCGCCCCATCCCCGCCCCGTTGCCATCCCTAGACACAAGATACGCCTTCAGGGCTGCTTGTCTTTGGCTCTCCTCCATCGTTTGAAGGAGAGAAGTGGTGCGCCTTTGTTCATCGACCAGGTTCTGGGAGAGAACCCTAGTTGGATGGATGGCGCGATGAACGAATTTGGCACTAATTTCATTGAAAGATCAGACGAGTGCCTTGGACAGAACCCGTAGGTCGGCTCTGGTTGCGAACTCTGTGGTTGATGAGGAGGCTTGTGGTGGCACGGAGGTGGTGGCGGATGTAGATGGAAGGATGGGAAGGTTGGTGATGAGATCTCTCATCTCTGCAGTGAATGAGGAGAAGGTTTCATCAAAGGATGGGCCTACAGAAGGAGGTTGGGGTTGAGTAGGCTGGGGGATTTGGGCTAATATTATGGCGGGGAGTTGGGTAAGGGTGGTTTGGATGGTGTTCATATGGTGGGTAAGGGTGGCAAGGGTTTCATCGATAGATGAAGTGGATGGAGGTGGGGTTTGTTGAGGGATTTGGGAGATGATGGAGGTTGGTAGGGTGTTAAAGTTTTGGGGGATGGTATGTAGTTGGGTGATGATGTAGGTAAGGTTCTCATCGGCCTCAATTGCCTGGGCCGTGAGGGTGGCGATGGAGTGGATGAGTATTTGGTTTATCTGGGTGGCAAGGGAGGATGAGGTGTTGTGGTGTTGGGTGATGGTTTGTTGTAGCATTTGGAAACGTGTGGTATTGTCTCGGGTTTGGGTTTCAATTTGGGAGAGGTGGCATTGCAGGATTGCAAGGGATTGTTGAAGGTCAGTGTTTTTCGGTTGAGGGTGGGTTGTCAACAATCCCTTGAATGATGAGTTTAAGGTCTTCCAAGGACCGCATAACTGAATCGACAAAGGCTTGGAATTCGGCCTTTGTGACCAGGTCTGCAATTGGGGTAACCCCTGCAGCAACGGATGCTGCAGGTTGGGCCTCTGCTCCGGAGGCACCTTCATGCCCTTGTGAAAATGTGGGCCTAGAAGGACTTCCATCATGTCCTTGATAGCCCTCAAGAGAGGAGCTATCTCGTGATGTTGAGACATCAGCTTCCTCTTCCTCGGCTTCAGAGCCCGAGTAAGTGAAGCGAATGTGTGTCTCCTTCGGTAGATCAAATATCGAAGGGGGTTGTGCATGAAAGGATGATCGCTCTGAACGATCTTGGGGTTGTTCAATGTCAGAAGCAACACATGCTTCTGTGTGTGTGATTGGTTGTGTCGAGCCCTGAGGCGAAGGGGATCTTACATCTTCATCACCTCTCTGTTGGGAGAGGGGTGATGGAAAATGGGGTTCCTCGGCTAATTCATCTCCAGAGGCCCGAAGAATGGCCTCTGGATGGCTGGCTGGGGTAGAGATTGGACTGGGTCGTCCTTGTTCAATACCCCTATGGCTTTGATCGCCCGGGGTGAATGTTGTGGTTGCCCTTTGGGTAGTGGGTGGAGGAATTGTATGAGTAGGACCGGCGGAGGCACGATGAGTAGTATCATCATCATCATCTTCATCATCCGATGAAGATGTCTCATGTGCTCCCTCGCTTGGTTCAGGGGACAGCTCTAATCGCTCTGGGGTAGCTGCCCTCATTTCTTGGGACATCATAGAGCTTTCATAGGTCTGGCGTATCTTAGATGTCGATGGAATGACATTGAGCATAGCCTTTGAAAGTGGGCGGTTGATGGTGTAACCCTCCTTCGAGAGGGTTGGTCGATGGCCATGCATCTTGTAAACTGGAGTGAAGAGCTCTTCAGCAGGTAGTCCATGCGTCCTCATTGCGTCCCCAATGAAGAGGGCGAGGAAACGAGGGAAGTGAACCGCAGATAAAGGCTTGCCAGCGGCTTGGAGTTTGCATTTCTTGACCACCGCCGAGTGAATCTCATTGTAGATGAGAAAGGCGTAGTCAAGGTTGAGGTTGAAGAACAAGTCGTACATGATTGTCATGATGTTGATATTCCCTCGGTCCAATAACCCTAACTTGCATGTGAGGGCCCTGTTGAGGATGGAGAAAAACATGTTCCAGATCGGAAGGAGGAATTGACGTTTGAGTCTGAAACGTTGCGTAGGTCACGATTAGCATTTTAACGAAGCAGAGGATGTCGTCGGTGGTGGGTGGTTCGTCATATTCTGCTATTCCAAGTTCCCGTCGAGTGGGAATGCACAGAACCCGAGAACCTTTTGCCTGCGATATTTTGAGTGAGCATATCATATCGTTAGGGGAATCCATGTCCCCCATGATTCCATGGATGTCGGAGTGAAACTCACATGTTTGCCAGTATTGCTGTACGTACTTTAATGGTACGCCGGTGTCAGCAAGAGTTAGGGCGGGAAGGAGAATACAGTTCTTGAAGAACTCTATCATGACAGCAAATCGGTCGTCGAACAGTGTGTTTCGTAGTTCAATAGCGTGGTTGTTTGGCTTCATGGGAAGGAACACGATAGCGCGGCTGTCGGCGCCGGTGGATTGGACTCTACTGTCACTGTTGTTCGATTCGTGGGAGGCGGAGGAGGCCATTGTTGAGGAAGTTGCAGGTTTTTGTTCGTCAAATTCTAGTAGAAACTTGCTTCTTTTTCCGCTTTTATCCTTTCAGATTTTTCAAAATTTAATTTCTCTTTTAATTTAAAGAAATCTTCTGAAAGTTTTATAACCCTTAACTCTAGCTCAGATGGAGCAGAGTTGGTATCATTTGAAGTAGACTCACATACCTGATCATCAAAGTTAGAGGCAGATTCTGCATTGGACGTGGCCATCAAACAGATGAGTGCTTTGTCTTCATCATCTGATGAAGAATCAGACACCCAATTTTTTTTCGGCCATCAGGCTTCACTCTCTAGGATTATACTTGTATTTGTTCTTGTAATAGTCACCATCCTTTACCAATCGTCCTCTGCATTCTTTGGAAAAATGACCGAGTTTTCCGCACCTGAAGCATCGGAGATCATTTTTCCTTCCATTCTTGTCCTCTTTCCTCTCGTCTCTTCTGTCTTCTCTTCTTTCTTCCCTCTCTTCTCTTCCATCTCTTTAATCTTCCCTCTGATGAAATTTGGATGGCTTCCTTTTCATAGGATGACTGGTATCTTTCCCTCTTGAACTCTTTTCGTTCATAGGGTTTCTTGATGAACTTTTT
>NC_037532.1:14158378-14187871 GCF_001531365.2 Cynara cardunculus var. scolymus
TTGATAAGCTTTAATATTAAGATAAACTTGAAGTGTAGCTGTCGACTTGTCATCTCCAGCTGTCTTGCATGGTATGATGAATCATCCTTATCTTTAAATCATCCTTATCTTTAAATCTTCATCGTATGTCTCTGGATGAATTGTTGAATAATTCTCTAAGTGTTGTTGACCAGAGGGGCGATGAAGATGTTCTTTCCATCACATCCCTGGTTGTCCATCGGCCCTCTGGTTATTCTCCAGACTTAGCCAATTCTGCCTTGATGTCTTCATCGGTCTTCTGGTTCTTCATCACTTATTATTTTTCATTACTTTTTCACTTTATGAATTATGGGGTTTAACAAGTTACAATATACCCAGCCCGATACTAACAAAATAGGATCCAAGTTTGTTTGGGTACCAAAATCTGTTTGATTTCATTTTGCAGGTGTGTCATTTTTGTACTGATCAGAATATCATATCATTGATGCACTAATGCAGGGGGAGTTGTAATCTGATCCAAACAAAGGCTTCTGAACAATACAGTTCAGGACTCGTGCTTTACCGAGTGTGGTTTCTAAACACCAAGTTTAGGACCCGTGCTAAAATTGTTTCCTTTAATTTTTTTTTATTTTTTGAGCTCAACTGAAACATTATTTAAATCTACTTTCTAGGGGGAGTCTCTAGAAGTTTCTAAATAAATGTTTTTGGAATGTGGAATTTTTTTTAAGGAAACAAGTGCATTTTCTGAACAGGTATTTCCTGAGATTTTACTTGCGTAATTTCTCATTGTACATAACTCCAATACCTATTTCAGCTATTCTTCAAACTGTTATTATCACGTCTCTTAAAATGAAAATCATTTTCGGTGATAATACGCTCGTTTGTATTCAATGGTTGTTTTTTTGATTTTTTTTACCTTGATTGATATACACTTCATATTTTTTTTAATCACAATATGTAAACTCGTACTTACAAATCTTCATTCATTTCTCTCGCATACCGAATAATTTGATCGTTGTCGCATCATTCCTTTATTGATTGTGCTTAAAAACCAAATATTTTGATCAAATTTTATATGATCATTGTGTTTTATTTGCAATAACATTTTGATCAACCATTGTGATCAACTGTGCATAATAATAAATTTAGGAGGGATTAAGTGCTTATCAGAAATACCTCTATGGAATGTCAGAACCAACAAACCTACCCAAGAGGACAACCATATCTGAGTGAGTATTAAATACAAAAGGGTTTGTGTGCTGAGATTAAAATGAAAAAGAGAGAGGTAGTTGTTGTGAGCTAAAAGAATTGATGAGAGTTGTGTCAGGATTAAAAGAATACGACAATCCTGTTCCAAACTTCTAAAATCCGGGCATACCACATAATTTATTAGTTCTCAATTCTTTCGAGACTAATATTGAAAAAGGCAAAGACCAGGCCAATTCTTGTCACAAACCCACCAGCTACTCATTTATCTATTAACAGATAAGTGTTTTAATAACACTTGGGGTACGCAGCTTACAATCTATCAGTTTCTCATTCGAAGAAATTTGATATTGAATCAGAAGGATATATGTCCCCCCTTCAAGTCTTTTTGATCACGTATTGAGTCTGATAAATTTGTGTAGTCCACACGGTTTATCTTTTTGAGCCTATACAAGCATTAGTTGTTTTATCTTTCTACACTACACAGATTTTGCAAATTATATGTTATTTTGCCGAAACATTCATAGATATGTTATTATTAAGCTGTCGATGATTGAATGGAAGACCTGGTGAGATGAGCCTCAAAAAGTCTCATATATACAGTACATCTGTTGTACTAAGTATATTTGTTATACTCACAGGCCAATCTTTTTATAAGATTGAAAACAATTTCATACGTTGAAATTGGTTGTTATCTTCCCATTCTCTTAATCTGAAAAGGTTAAACAAGTGGATTTGAAAAAATCTACTTACAATTTCATGAATTGACGGCTTTCGCGAAAGATTTCATTCATTCTTGTGTATGATGTAATGCTTCTCATTTCATCATAAAGGGGAGTATGTAATAATGAATGAAATGTTCATTTCCGAACATTATAAGGGGAATTTGTTATAAAGATCAAGTGGGAGTAACATCAAAAGACTCAAAAGGAGTGCGACTGGAGATTATTACAAAAGATTATTCCTGTGCTACAATGTCTGAGAGTTGTTGAATGTGAAGATCAATTTTACAACAGTTTGTTGATGAAGACTACCTTCGAAGAGAAAGTTTGTTAAAGTTTAATTTTGAAGATTGTTACTGTTTTTGTTCTACATTGTCAAAAGAGAAGATCATCGTTGTTCTACATTCGAAGAGAGAATGTTAGAAGATCTTTCTCAATAAACGATTGTCTGAAGATTTCAAGTTGGAGATTGTATTGAAGAAGATATAGAGTGCTTAAAACAACAAAGTTCAAACGAGACTCAAAGCGCGCAAATTCTTTCAAGTCTAAATACAAATGGGGAGAATGTTATGACTGAAAATCAGTGTAAAATTGTATTCGTTTTGAAAGTTAAAATTGTCTATAATTGTATAAAAGTCATCGTGTTTGACTTTTCTTTAGTTTGTTTAACTTTGACTTTGTTTACATCTTTGACCCTATATAAAGGGTTAATTCCTTGTAATTTGGTAGATGAGCTCATATTGTAAATTCAGTTTACGTAAATAAAGTTTGACCAAGATTGTGAAACATTGACTTTCTCTCTCAACTTACATCATTGTGTTCTTACATGCAATATCCAGATCTGCCATGGAAATCATGAAGATTATCTTGAAGATTGATTATTTGGGAACATCAAAATTATATTATTAAACCAAATATAAATTACTCGTTATTGAACCTAAATTAAATTATAATAAAAAATAGGAATCTTTATTTATATTTTATTTAAAAATAAAAACATTATCGTTTTTTTAAAATCACATAAGAATATATTATAATATCGATTGAGATAACAAATAAAATAAAATATTAAAACCAAGATGTATCTCGTTGCATTACACGAGTATCCTTCTAGTAATTAATTAATGAGTATTCTAAAACAAATTAATATATTAATTGAATAATAATTTAAACTGATATATTAATTAATTTATAAGCTAAGTTAATTAAATAACATAATTGTATTTTAATGTAATATGAAAAAAATTAACCAACTTAGGCCCAAACTTAATAATTGGAAGTCTAACTAAATAACCAATTAAATTGGACTCTTTTAATTAATAAGGGAAAACGTAATTGTTGGAAGACTGAAGGTTTAAGGTTGGAATGCTTTAAAAAAATGAGAAAAAAGGAAGGTAGGAATCCTGTCTTGAGGTGATTACACGTCAGCGGTCCAAGTTTTTGCTTTATATAGATATATAGATTTGCGAGTAGATTGACTACCGATAGCTCTTGACCAAATACTTACACATTTCATAACATAATATTTTAATTGGCTTAGTTCCTCCAAAAGTCAATTATAGTCAATCCGACCCAACCTAACATCAAACTCCATATTCGAGCATTTTAATATGCCTCAAAAAACTCTATTAGACCTATCATTAAAATTCACACGGGTCAAACGTGTCAAAAGTCAACCCTTGGTCAACTCGGTCAACCCCCGACTAACTTTAATCAAACCCTAAGTATAAAACTCGATGGCGTCCTAAAAAAACGTTTTATTATCTTATAATTCAATCTCTCTAAATTTAAGCATCCTGATAAATGCTTAACTCAAAATACGATATTTTAATCCCTTTCTTAAATCATCGAAACAATTTAGTAAAACTTCCGGTACCACACTCAAAAACTACTCTTAATGTTGGTTTATCCTTTTAATCACTAAAGAAATCATTTACCCCTCTTTAAAACGTCTCAATAATATTTAACCAAAATACAAGGCTTAAAATCCATCATTTGGATTAAATAATTGCATACACACCTCATTAGGATATAAATACTATATTATAAAACATTTGACAAAAACTCTTTAAAACCATTTGTTTATGCATGAAATACTGTATATTGATGCATATTACTTAAAATTTCAATATTACAAGTAAATTATGCATAAGTACAACTTATTAAAACTTCATGTTTGAATTCGTGTAACTAACTGCGGATAAACATAATCAAATAGAGGATAAACATCTCATTTTAAAATATAAAAAATCTTAAATATAATTAGGATAACTATAGAGTTCTAACAAAATAATTAATTATTATCTTTTTAAAAAAATTATATTATTAAATCAAATATAAATTACTCGTTATTGAACCTAAATTAAATTATAATGAAAAAATTAAATTAAAAATTACACAAAAATAGGAATCTTTATTTATATTTTATTTAAAAATAAAAACATTATTTTTTTTAAATCACATAAGATCATATTATAACATCGACTGAGATAACAAATAAAATAAAATATTAAAATCAAGATGTATCTCGTTGCATTACACGAGTACCCTTCTAGTAATTAATTAATGAGTATTCTAAAACAACTTAATATATTAATTGAATAATAATTTAATTTAATATATTAATTAATTTATAAGCTAAGTTAATTAAATAACAAAATTGTATTTTAATGTAATATTAAAAAAATTAACTAACTTAGGCCCAAACTTAATAATTGGAAGTCTTAACCAATTAAATTGGACTCTTTTAATTAATAAGGGAAAACGTAATGGTTGGAAGACTGAAAGTTTAAGGTTAGAATGCTTTTAAAAAGAAAAGGAAAAAAATGAGAAAAAAAGGAAGGTAGGAATCCTATTGTAAGATGATGACACATCAGCGGTCAAAGTTTCTGCTTTATATAAATATATAGATTTGGAAAAAACATTTAGTCCAAAATGCTAAATAGATACCTAACAAGAATATGGACTCTTATCTAATAAAATTTGATGATCCATAACAAAACAAAAACCCAACAGTAGTTGGTCTAAGATACATTAATTCTGGACCCAAGCCCAACTTGAAACCGCACCAAATCCGACCTGAGTTCGGATTTATGACTCGACGTGAGTGTTGCCGCTGGCAACGATCTTTTTCAGGATGTTTGACCTCGACTTTTGACTTTTTTTTCGTTGATTCTTTTTGCTAAAACTCTAGAAAATGATTTTCCTTAACCATAGGAAAAAGAATCAACGAAAACCATCAAGTATTGAGTTTCATTTACTTATTTAAAGTTTAGGTCCTAAATCCACTCGAAAATCAGTAAAAAAACGCAAAATCGGACCTCCAAAACCGAAACCTCAAACATAAAACTACTAAGGTTCCATATAGTACCTAAAAACAAAGTTAACCATATAAAAAACTCGAAATTTGGTTGAGTATTTTACCTCCAATCATCAATAAACGAAGTTTTTCGAACTCAAACTTCAACATCCAATTTCTCTCTCAAAACTCGACAAAATATTGATCGTCTTGAAGCAAAAGTGAAGAGGAAAGTGTTGTGCTATGTATATCTGAAACTTTTTTGTCTTAATAGTTGAAATTTCGAACCAATAGGAAGCTTCAAAGGAGTTGTCGTTTTCAAAATTCTGAAAATAATCAGATATGTTCTTTTGTCATAACAGGTCCCTCATGTATGAGGAATTCACTATTTGACCATGCCTCTAAACTTTCAGAAAATGACTCTAGGCCCCCTAGCTTCATTACTTTGGCCAACTTTACACTTTTCACCTTCAATCAAATGTTTTTTTTTCATTTTTAGTCTGATTGAACAAAAACCCTTTTCTTTTCACTTCTCACTTTCATTAAATGACATGATTGACCCCCTTTCGTGTTTTTCTTCACATTTTGGCCCACGAAAATAAAAACCGATTTTATTTTATTTTCGTTTTTTTATATATTTATTTGTTGACCCCCTTTTTGGAGTGTCACAAAACGTTTCTTGAAATCCATGTTAAGCAGCAGGTCTATGCTAACCTGAAGAAATCATATATGATCACCCAAAACATGTAGTAACAAACTAAAACGCAAAAATAAAAAAAAATACATAGGTTGAATGAAAAAGTAAAACAACATATGATTCATACCCTATTTGGCAACTTGGCCATTTATGTGCCACATTGCACAATCTATATTTTGATTCATTTAACACGATTGGAAATGCTTCTCTAATAACAACATCTTGATTAGTCAAGACGAGCTTCGGTTGAGCACCATGAACTTTTAAATATGCTTCTAGTAACCAATTGTATGATGGAAGGGTTTCATCGTACAAAATGACGTAACCAACAACAACGGAACTCCTATTGTTATTAATAGAAAGAAATGGTACAAACACCATATAACGCCTGCAAAATTAAGTATAGCCAATAACACATTCAAACGATGAATATAACAGGTGAAACAATAAAATAAGAACAAAATTTTACTCGTTTGAACGATACGTGGCATCAAATGATATAACACGACCAAATTCCGAATAGTTAAACCTTGAGAGCTCATCAGGCTAAGATATACCTTGAAGTTTTCTTTTAGATACTTTAAACTCGAAAGCGAAGTTTGTCCCATTTAACACACACTCATTAAACATGTTTACTACCATTTGAACATCACCATTACCAACAAAAGAATCTAAATCTATTTTAGAATCTTTTTATGGTCACTCCTACTACAGCCACTTCCTCATAACCACCCTTCAAACAAACTTGTATTCGGTGCGCCTTGGATGCCCCAATATTTGCCCTTGTTGCACGATGTACAATCTTTTTATCTGAAAAGTTCATTTGCCTTCTACTTTGAGATAGCATTCTGTCATTCTCGTCTAACAATTTTTGATTGTGATTGGGATAGAAATAATATAACTTAAACTGTATCGTACCGTTAGCCATATGAAATCTAACCTGTTCTTTGCAACCAATAACTTTGAAATTGGAGTTATGAAGCACCTTTTGGTGTTCACCAACATTCGTGCTATCAATAGACCGTTTGTTAGGAACTCCATATCTACGACATACCAGATATTTCAACCTCACAAATTTGTTCTTAAAAGTGTTTTCGTAGAGCGCCTTATATCAAAGATGGCATAATTTGCATACTTCCTATACATATGGATGCAATGTCCAACAACAACCAATGTAACTCCTTCTAGGACATTCAGTATCACAGTTATGGATGCACTATATCTATCCTTCTTTGATACAGTCGAGCCTCCAATTTTGTCCATCATCTTAGAAGTGACTGCATAACAATTGATATTCACTGTGTATGAACTACATAATCACATGTGATGGCACATGAAAATTATAAAAATCATAACTGTTACAAACAACATAACATGTGATTTTAAGACTACTATCTATAAAAAATATCATATATACAATTGCACACACAAAAAAACTCATATATTTAGATAAAACATGATAATGCAATAAATCTTAAAACCTAATCACATGTGATATCATATAGAAATATAATGATGATTACTGATACAAACAAAATTACATGTGATCTTATAACTACTTTCATCTAAAAAAAACTTCACAACTTCACTAGGAGTAGATGATATTTACCCATCACTCATAAAATCACAAGTGATTGATTTCATGTCTGGAAATGGAATCAATAAATAGATGTAAAATAAAACCGTTACGTAGTCAACCTACCAATTAACATCAAACAAATCAAATAAGTTAACAACCAGAATCGATAAGATGAACAAAAAAGTAAAGTAAAATAAATGTTACCCTCGACTCCATTATTGTACTATGAAATGAATCAACATCCTTGCTATTAATGGGTAATTTTGACCTATTAGCTTGATTTGATGAATCAATTGCAAAATCGGGGTTGGTTTCAACTCTAAATTCGCTGTTAATAGGGATTTCAAACCTATTACATTGCTTAGATGGACCAAATGGAGAATCTGACTTCATCTCTGACTTCGACTCTATTGATCTCAATCGGTGATTCCATAAAAAACACGTAGATTGAAAGGAAAATTTGGTAATTCATCATTGTTAGCTTCAAAAGAGTGAACGCCTTCGTAAGCAGTTGATCCCGATATGAAAAGGACATGTATAGTCTGCAAAAATAATGAAACAGTTAATATGACCGATATACCATTTAAGTATTTTCTTAATAATTTAATTTTTTAAATTTGATCACCCAAATGATTGGTTAAAAATTGTCCTCTTATTTTCTTAAAATGTTATGGTTCTCGCATGAACCTTTATATATATATATATATATATATATATATATATGATTAAGTTTTGGTGAGAAATGTAAGAAATGATCTTTGCCATTGGATGCATATTACAATGAGATGCACTAGATCAATCATCGTATCAAACACGATTCATGAGTGAATTTGATATAAAATATGATCAAGATGAAGATCTCTTCTTACACTTCTCACACGATTCTTCATTTATATATATATAATCTAAATATCGTACATAATAAAAATAGTGTATATTCATTAGTTTTGTGAATTGTATATGGTCAAAACAAAAAAGAATATGATTATTTAGAAAAAAAAAAAAGAGTGGGTAAATATTTAACTAGATCCGGCCCAATAACCTCTCCCATCCGTTTGTCACTTATCTTCCCCCCAACCCCATCCAAAATCAAAACCCCACATACATACATACATACATACAGTTAGAAAGCGATCCCTCGAGTACCGTGAAGCGCATATTATTTTGCGTTCCAAATTGCTGTAAATCACCAATTTTCATAATTCCACCCTTTCCATCAATTTAATTATATTCAAAATAATATTAATATTAAGAAAAGAGGTCATAAAATGCTGTAATTAAAGTATTTTTAATTATTAAATACTATATTCATTAAGCATTCCGCTGTTATATTTTTCAGAAATATGTTTTGGATTAAGATTTTATTTTTGTTTATTTATACCAAAACTGAATGAGTATGGGTAATTGATTCAGACATTCTTAAGATTACTAAAATTCCTAATCGCTTAAAATACGCGAGTCGGGAAATTGGGAAAAGAGGGAAACTTATTGCAACCAAAGATTTGAGAAAGAGAGAGAGAAAGACAGAGAGAAAAAGAGTGGTGTTGCTCGTCGGACTATCTTCTCCTCCACCCCCATCTCCATCTGCACAATTTCTTCCCAAAAGCAGCAAATTTCCCTCACTTTTCACCATTTTCAGTTATTAGGGGTTTGCCAAAGGAAGAATTAATCAATGTCGAACAACAGGTGGAACTGGGAGGTGAGCGGTTTTGAGCCCAGGAAATCTCCGACGGACCAACCACCGTCTGCTCCTGCTCCTGTTGTTCGGAGATACTCGATCTCTACTCCATCAATTCTACCACATTCCGAACTCATTTCTAAGCACTCTATTGCGACCAAGCTTCATAATTTGAAGGATAAAGTCAAGGTATATATATATCTATATCTATCTATCAACTCATATGTTTACTCATCACTAATTTGATTTTCCATTTAATACCAGTGTGTTTAAACGGAGGGACTATTCTATTCCTATTCAATCATTATAATGTGTCACGGTTTTTACTCTCTAACTATAAAGTGCTGTGTTATTGAGTGTTTGAATGGCTGGATTAGACCTGTTTAAGTATTTTCAAGTTTGTAACGGAGAAGTGGTATGAAATTTTGTTTTTCTTTCTGATCATGGGCCTAGATTTAGAAACTTGTTCTGAGACTGAGTTGTTATTAGTGTCTACTACCTTGTTTGTAATGTGAACATCTTATGTGAAACTCTGCTAGATTAGCGCAATGTAATTTGACTTTGATGAATCAAACAACTTGGCACACTTGTTATGGGGAAATAGGACATCTTGGCAAGTGTACCAGATATTCACTGAATCCAGCATAATTATTTATTGGTATCTATAAATATCAAGTCTGAACAAGACTTTAGATGGAAAAATCTACAAAAATCCAAGAATTTTCGACCCTAAGGTTCTACAAGTTTCAAGTGTACCAGATATTCACTGGTGTACTGCAAAGCTATATGACATACTCACGGATCTATCTGGTTCTCATGTTATTGTTGCTT
This sequence comes from Cynara cardunculus var. scolymus, assembly GCF_001531365.2. NCBI lineage: Eukaryota > Viridiplantae > Streptophyta > Magnoliopsida > Asterales > Asteraceae > Cynara > Cynara cardunculus. The sequence continues at coordinate 14,168,369 of NC_037532.1, forward strand.
AAAATTGTTGATTGTATGATAGTGACTATATACAACTATAGCAAGCAACAGCTGCTTGGTGTCTAGTAGAGATGTCTGCACTGATGAATCTAGTGCAGCAATAAATGCTGTTGGACGAGGTGGATATGTTACAATAAGAAGTAATTTATATGTACAACGTGGACACTTACAAATAAGAGTAAAATAACTTTGATATGGTGTTATTGCCATGCAAGCTTAACTGATCACATCTTATGGTATTTTTTAACCTTCACCTTTCTTCTATCTCTACGACTTCTTTTCTAGGAAAGCTTTCGCACGGAAATTTTGTTCTATGTTATGTTTCTATGTGGTCATGCTAGGTAGCTTTCAGTAGGTCCATGATGAAGCCATGTTATCAAGTTGAGCTATGTGCCTTCTTGGATGTGCTATGCTGGTTGTTACCTTGTCTTTTTTTTTATCAGCTAGGAAGGGATATTTAATCACTCGCTTACTAGTTGTTTAATTGATGTTCACAAGAGAACACATTTACTTATATTTTAATGGTTATTAAACATGATTGCATGTTGATTTTTTATTCTGAACTGCTGATCTTTATATACTTAATTATGTTTTTGTGACACATTCTTGAAAGTCTGAGCACCATAAGTGGACAAAAAGTTGTTACACTTGTGTTTAATATAGCCTAAATGTGTTTTGCAAAAACAAACTAGGGTTTCCGGCTAAATTGATCACCAAGATAATTTTGATGGTGCACCATGTTCTGTGAAGTGTTGGAAATACCATAATGCTATTTTACTTTGAGTTAGAGTGCGGATTCTAAAATGTGAACGGGAGGTCCAGTCTATATGCAAAGCCTTTATTAAAAAATGGGGCCAAGAAACCTTCTACCTCTAACCACATATCAAGAACTTAAATGCAATATATGAAGATATGATAATACATTATGCTGAGATAAACCTTCATCTCAAGAAGATCCATTGAGAAATATTCATTCTTGATATTAGATCTCAAAATTAATCCAATAGCATGGAAGTAGCCATGAGCATTGAGATGGGACTTCCCCCACCCTCCCCCCCCGGGGGGTGACAAACGGAGCTGTTTGGATGGGGCTTGATAGTGAGTGCTCATTTGAAATCAACAGATTGCTTTCCAGGAAGAAGAGCCTTCAGAGCCCATTTGTTATTGCTTTATAAGTTATACCATATAGCGATCCAGATGCTCATGTGCCTCTTGTCACATTTTTGGGAATGGGAAAACATTCAACTAGTATTATGTAACTCTAGAATTTTCTTTGTTCACATATGTCAATAATAGTTGGAAGAAGGATTTCTTGGAATGGGATAACCAAATATGATCACAAAGCTTCTTGGTGGTAGAAGGCAACTGATGGCAGTGTATAGTACATCAGGTTTCATGGCATTTCACAATGCATAGTAGATGCCACTATCATCATCCCCTGGTCATCAGTTGCTATGTTGGGCGGAACCTTAGTCAAATGACTGATCTTCTGACACATTCTTGGCCACTAACTTAAACATAAAGTAGTTAACTCGATTAGGATAATACCAATAGGGATAGGAAATTTAATAGGGGACTGTGATGACTCTCATCAATTCTTCATTGGACATAATTCCAGAAAACAAATTGGAAATGCAACAATACAGTGACTGGTGGACATTAAGAAGGATGAGCAGAGAGAATCTGGAGACAGATTCCAGGTGATCAGGGATTATGTAACAGTTCCGACCCTTAGAAGGATAAGGTTATCCTAAAGAAGGGCAGCTACATCAAAATAATGGACCAAGGAGGTCCGTGGCTAGTCTAATGGTGGCTTGAACATGCAGAGATGGTTGCCAGAGTAGGCAAGGGGGTGGCAACAGAGCTGTTAGATGTGACCATGCCAGGGTCCGACCATGCCTAGTCTATGGGGTGCCCCTGGGGCTGGAAGCTTTGGACAGAAAGCTGATGACGGCAGAAAGTTAGGACAGCAGGTGAGAGGCCTGTCAGAGGTCAGAACACCAGTGACTGACCTCGTAAGGGTTCTCATGGTGGTGGAAGGTAGAACAACTGCTGTTTGAATTGCTGATGGCCATGGCATTGGCAACAGTGCTACTGCTGTTTACTGGGTGCGTGGGTTTTACTCTTAGATCATACCTCTTTACCATGTAAATACCGGGGTTATAACATAATTCATACTGTTGAGGGGAGAACCTTGAATATAGTATGCAGACTGGACCTGGATAAGTAAATCAAATTACTATATCTAACATCAACTGCATACTAAAACCTTGAAAGGTAAGTAATTGTGGCAGTGAGTGATTTGATAGTACTGCTGGTCACAGGGTAGATAAGATGTACTACAATAGTATCCGCTTAATTTTTATAAAAGTTCAACAATTCACTGTTTGCTTATTAGGATATTTATGATCGAGAAATTAGGGAACTTCTTGTTATTCTTCTTTGGTAAATGGTACTCGTTTATATATGTATTGATTCAGCTGATCATTACAGATAGCCAACAAACAAGATAGGTTGATGAATTTAACAATTGGGGCAATCTAGCTTTCCAAGATAGTAAATGCCCAAGAGGTGTGAGCAAATCATTAAAGGCTGCATCAGGATTTGCATGCTATATATGTATGAAAGTAAATTTTCGTGTTCTGTAGCTGGTTGTGCTGTAAAATTGTTATGTAGTAATTGAATTATTTTTGTAGTCGTGTCTTTTGACGTCAGCCAAATTACTATACTACATTGACAGCATGCAAGAGAAGATTATGCAGAATTGAGACAAGAAGCCATTGATCTCCAGGAGTACTCTAATGCAAAACTTGATCGAGTAACACGATATCTAGGTGTTCTTGCTGATAAGACCCGTAAGCTAGGTATGAATAACATTTTGCTTCACATTCTGCATTTTATTGCAGAAGATTAGTACTCTGTAAATGTGTATTTGAGTTTGATCTCTTCTCTACATTAATTACGATCCTGGTATGATCTGTAACTTCTGCTTTCACACGCATGAACTTTAAGACTAGACAGATCTATGGACGTGATAGAATTGTGTTTGAAATATTATTGTTGGTGTCTTCTTACCTCTTTAGTATATATTTCTAGAGTTCATATTGAATTGCAGTCAAGTGTTCTCAAAGGTCATAAGCTAACATGTCATTTTTCTTAGTTCCTCTGCTCTGTTTTTACCTTATACTTTTATACTGATGGCTTGATTCTAGTTCAAATTCACAAACCTATTTCTTTCTCTTACTTGTTTGTCATGCTCCCATCCTTAGATTCACATATGAGTGGAAAGGAATAGAATCACATCAGATGGGTGAGGAGGGGACCACTTCAGGGGCTATAAAGGCTGTTAGTCATTCACTTATAGAGGGGTAAAGTGGGTAATTTGTCTGTTTTCGCTAGTATAAAGAATAGGGCAGTAGCCATAGTAGGGTATCCAGAATATTAGCCTTCTCATATAGGAGAGACTAGCCTCTTGAATTGCTAGAAGTTCCATTCGTTGTCATTATTGTTGTTCTCTGTTCATTTGGTACAAGTGACTACAATTTGGACAAGCATTATCTTTCTATTACTGTATTTGTTTCACCCCTGTTATTCATTTCATAACATTATTCTCTTGAATTTTGAATTGTTTTCATTCGAGCTGATACATGGTACACATCAATAATTGTATTGATTTCAGATCAGGCTGCTCTTGAAGCTGAAGCTAAAGTTGCCCCACTTATAAATGAGAAGAAAAGGTTGTATAATGAATTATTGACTGCCAAAGGTAATGCTTTCTTAACGTCTAGAGAATCTTCTATGGGATGTATTCTCATGTACATCAATTTTCTTCAAGATATGAATAAACACAGTTATTAATCCAACCGTCTCTAGATAACTAGATTATCTCAATGTTTACACTATACTGAGAAACTTACTTTAGGTGTGAGATATTTTCTTAATTGTATCTTCATTTAAAGCAATTCTAACACAATGTGGAAAGGTGATAAGAGACGGTGATCTTTCATGATAATTGTCAAATAGTGGTCCAGAATGGGTTTTGAATTATCAATAATGGTAAATAGTCGTTTTCCTATAAGTTTTTGAAGGTGGAATTTTATTAACTAGAGGGAAAGTGAGGAAGAATACTTGCACAGATTAATATTATCTTTTGGGCCGCTGCATCCTGGTGCATCTTCGTATTTTTTTCATCTGAAAGCTTCATCCATAATTTCAGGAAACATAAAGGTCTTTTGTCGAACAAGACCACTTTTTGAGGATGAAGGCCCATCTGTTGTTGAATATCCTGATGATTTTACTATACGAGTCAATACTGGTGATGACACTGTCTCCAACCCAAAGAAGGATTATGAATTTGACAGGGTTTATGGACCACATGTTGGACAAGGTTTGCCACACTCTCTCAAATGGGTTTTGATGATAACTTGTATAACTTGTGGTTTCTGTTGTTTAAATAACATATTACATCTTTGGGTTGGCAGCTGAAGTTTTCACAGATGTTCAACCATTTGTTCAGTCCGCTTTGGATGGTCATAATGTATCAATATTTGCTTATGGGCAAACATGTTCAGGAAAGACACATACGATGGTCCGTTCACTGTCTCTCAATCCATGCATGTGTTTGTGATTTATATTTGAAATTTAACATCGTTATGTGTCGATAAAACTGTTAAGCTATTGAAGTCTTCACCACCTAAATTTCATTATATGGTAAACTAAGTTTATATACCTTAGAATTCAATATATATTCATGTTAAATGCTGGTTATGATGTAAAGGGCAACTTGTTTGATGTATTCCACTTTTGATTTGACTTATTCTTTTGCAGGAAGGTTCTAGCCATGATCGTGGTTTATATGCCAGATGCTTCGAAGAGTTGTTTGATGTGTCCAACTCAGATATAACTTCAACTTCTCGATTTAATTTTTTCGTAACGGCTGTTGAGCTACATAATGAGCAGGTTACTTTTTACATAATTACTTCCTTGATCATCTAAACATACACATAAATACACCTAACCATTGAACCTCACATCTTCGTTACTTCTGCCTTGTTAAGGGTTCTAACTGTAACCTGTTCTGTTTTGATGGTTATTTCCTGTTTTATAGATGATCGATTTGCTTTCTAAGTCAGAGAGTGGTCTACCAAAGGTCTGGATGGGGCTACTTGATTCTGTTATAGATCTTGTACAGGAGAAGGTTGACAATCCACTAGATTTCTCCAGAGTCGTAAAGAAGGCACTTCTAAGTAGAAGTGGTGACAAAACCAAGATCAATGTTTCTCATTTGTATGTGTTTAATTCTGTCGACTTACTTCTCATTAATTTGTTTTGATCCATTTGAGTTTTGAAGTTTTATACAGTATCATACTTTCATGTTAAAGCAAGAGCATCTGCTGTAACTCTGGATCATATAATCAGGATAGAAACATGTGTTCTCTAGTTGAGGTTTTCTTCTTATGAATGTGCTAGATGTCCTTTTGTGATCACATTGCTTGTATCCTCTATCCTAAGTCCACATATAGGCACCTGATTCAACATTTAGTGTCCTTTATAATGTCAGAACCCCTCACTTTTGTTAGGTGTTTGACATTGGATGTCCCTTACTCATGATAGAAATATTCTTTTTGCATTTACAGTACTTTTAACGATTTGAAAATATATTAAAGCATGCCAAAGGGTCCCATCTATCTTGAGAAAGGTGCTCAAGCCTCCAGCATTAGTTAAAATACAGTGGCACATGTTAAGCCTACTTTATTAGCAAAGTAGGAAACTAGTTAGATTTTAGTATCAGCATCTTGATTTATGCATTCATACTGTTAATTAACTGGCGAATTTAGAACATACATAGAAACAATACAAACTAACAATATTGTTTATGATGATGAGAAAAAGTTTATGCTCCTGAAAATTGATGGCACCGCTAGATGTTAAGTATTATAAATGAAACTACCAATATCACATTCTATAGTCATATCGTATGTAGAAAAGATACTAGAGGTTTTAATAACAACAGAAAAAAATGAAAAATAAAGTGTCATTGTTTTTTGATCTAGAGATTAATACTGTAACCCTGTGGTGCTGTACAGAGAATTCTCAAATTGAGAATAACGACCTATTATCAAGCATCCTGATATCAATAGTAGTTAACACATTTAGAATTAAAGTGGCCAGGAAAGCACATATAATTATAGAGTAAAAAAAGGATTTATAGAATGACATGGACCTGTGAGTTGAGACTAGAGAAAACAAAAAGGAGCAAACATGTATATATAGACTACTACTAAAAGTCATCGCAGTTGATGCATATATATGACCATGCTTACTCATTACCGACACGATCACTCTCAACCTTCCAAAGAGGCTTTGTCAAGAATCTACAAGATGCAAAGCTGAAGGAAAATAAAAAAACTTAATAGGAAGGTCTGAAGAGGTGTCAACCACCTCATGCATGATGCACCTAGAGACAATCTCTTAGACATGTTTTGTGCCTTCGATATATCTATTTCATTCAGATGTGTCTGGTTGTATCATTATCAAGATACATGTTCATCAACCTTGGCATAGATTTGCCTGATTGTTGAATCTAAATAATGAGCACAAGTTAACTCACATGATATATTGGTGATGATCTTGTAGCTTAACTCGGTATTAGGGTGAGAAGCTATGTTAAGTTCCTGCTGGTCCATATTACTAGTTTCTCTCTAGCAACACACAATACCTAAACCTCTATTAACATTCAGCATGGGTATCATCATAACACCATTTAATCCTACCATGTTCTTGATGTGGCTGATTATTATAAGAGGATCAATGTAGCACTTCCTGAGCTGAAGAGCCTATGGTGGTTCAAGTTCTTTGATGAAGTATGATAATTGATATATATGGCCCTACACCTTATATCCACCCAAACATATACAACAATTAGAAACTCAGTTAAGATTCATAGTGGCTCTAACTCACTTATAAAACAATGTCTGCAGCTTATAAAAAAATGATGCATGAATCTAACAATGAAATAAGTGCTACTGTTATTAAGTCTTTCTTTGGTATAATAAATTAAATATATTCTTGTTATTTCAATTTTGAAAAATTATAACTCTGAATTCTAAAAAAAGTGGGTTTCTTGGGAAAGGGGGAGTATTATTTCTTGAAGAAAAAGAATACTACAATACTACTGGTATAAGAAACAGCCTTAAGGGTTTGGATTAGCCCATAAACACGTTTTCACTAGGTAATTGAACAAACGTTTTAGGGAAGATCACAAGATATATTGGGACATGCTTCTTTGAATTGAAACTCAAATGTTGAAACACCAAGACAAAGCTGTGAAATCAACCGTCAAATTGTACCCATAAAGGAGATGTTGTTCTAGCTTGGTACTTGCTGATCTAAGCATACTCCCAACGAAAATTTATCGTTTGATAGCACCAAAAGAATCCTATTTGACAAACACTTGATCTACTTGTTTATCCTTAAGGAAACATTAATAACTCTATCCTCTGTATTTGCTCCATAAGAACAGAGAGAGAAATGTAAGTGCATGATTGGAACCTTCAACTATTTTGAATTGAACTTAAACATCAAAACAAGAACTTGTGGCTTGTACTTTTTTGCATCACTATGCTAGGTAGTAAGGAGATACCTATTATGGTAACAAAAAGAATACATGGATAGTAATTTTATAATCAATAAAATTATTCTTGTTGGTACAAGTCACTCAAATTGTAATATTAAAAGATGGTAAATTCTTGGTACTGATATACATGCCCTAGAAGCTGTGCATCTGTTCTCTTTTGTGTGTTTGTTAGGCATGTCTGCTCTTTGTGTAATGTATGTTTGTGCTAAAATTACATACCAAACATGGAGGGAGACTCTGTTGCTGGAGATGTTGCCAATTTTGTTGCTGAGGAGATGGTGCCATGGGTGTTGCTGGAGAAGGACATAATGCTTCTTTGTTATGTGTGGCAGTGTTCATTTGTCTGAGAATGCAATAAGGCTTTGATGGATTGGGGATAAAACCTGAAACTTGCAATGGTGTTAGTGATGGCCTCAGTTGCAATTCCACTTTTAATTTTAAAACGGTTTCACTTAGGTATGCGATGACTATTGTGGGGACACTGCTTCCCTCACAAAGTTCTAGTGACAATTACCGAAGGTCTTTGGTTGGAAAAGAGGCCCTAAGGTCCCTGTCAAATTTCCACATTAAATTTGAAGTATAACGGCAGACTATCAGCAAGTAAGGACAAACTATCACAGACTATGATCGGAAACGTTGTAAATTGCATGGTCTTTTCATCTGCATTTGTTAGCATGTTTGCAATCCAACTATATAAGACAGCTAAGGAGGCCTGCTTTTGTTGCTTCTGCACATCTAACATCCCCTTTTATCTTCTTCTGTCCTGAGGATTGTTCTCTGAGATCTAAAATTAGTCAATATTTTGATAAGTTCTTGGCTCATATTCTACTAAATTTAATGGGTTGATAAAAAACTGTACTAGAGATGTGTAGCTGCTATATTGCCATGGCATGGCTTTTATGAGACGGCAGAATTTACAATTCTATTCTGGTCCTTGTCGCTTCTATTACCCATTACTCATGACCATATAAATTTTCTGAAATGGGATTTTGGGTTCTTTACTTACCTTGTGATATATCAAAACGCATCACTTTGTTTTATGGACACTAAAATTGTGTTGTGTTAAAGCATTTGTGTAACAGCTTATCTAGTAAGTGTGTTATTATCTACCTTGTACTTCTTCCATCTTGTATATTTATCACTCTTTCTAATTCATTACATATTCATTCCAAAGAAAAAGAACTTGAAAAGCTTTGCTTTGCTATTTTTGCGCAGGATAATCACCATACATATATATTATGACAATTTGGTTACTGGCGAAAATTTATATAGCAAGCTTTCTCTTGTTGACTTGGCTGGAAGTGAAAGCTTACGTTTGGAAGATAATAATGGGGAGCAGACAACAGACATGCTACATGTGATGAAATCACTTTCTGCGTATGTAATTTCTTTATGTTGTTAAGTTTGAATAAGATGTGTAGCTTCTTGGTCGAGTACTATGAATCCCAGTACTGTATTTTTTTTAGCTAGTAGTAACTCCAGATTGTTGTGGGTAGCAATTTTTTATAGTTACTGGATTACTGAATCATGAATAGAATTGATGAAAAACTATAAAAAAACGTGGGTGTATTTGAATTTGAAGGACAACATCTGCACTTGGTTTCTATAAATTGTTGTGATATAATTACTGTTGTTCCATAAATTACATAGGCTGTGGGCTTGTAACCAATAGACCTGAGTGTTTGTTTGCCGAATGAATAAAAAGATAGATGAATGGCAGTTTGAGAGATTGGTTATATCACTTCTTGTACCTGCCAGTCTTACTTCCTAACTATGTATGTGTAGGTTGGGAGATGTATTAGCTTCCTTGACATCGAAGAAAGAAGCTGTTCCTTATGAGAACTCGATGCTTACAAAAGCCCTTGCTGATTCACTTGGTACTCATGAAAAAGTTAAATGCTTTCTTATTTGATCAGATTTGTTGTTTGCCGAGTTTGTTTATTTGCTTCTTGAGCATGTGTTTTTCTTAAATTACGAGGGAAATTGTTATTGCTTGACGTAATTTCAGGGTGTAGGGGCATGGGTGGACTTGCCAATTCATGGTAGAAAAAGGCTCAAACATCTCCCCGAACATCAATATTAATTCACCCAAACAGTTTATGTGCTGATTCTTTTGATTATCACATGTATACTATTGATGTTCTTTTTGCATTCGTATTTTGATGCCAGTTCTTGGGAGTGCTGGAGCAGTTTCACAACGGAATTCTTAATAACAAGACAAATAAAATTTCAGATAATATTTGTGTGCTTTTCGTCATTTTCATGAATAAGTTGGAACTGATTTCCTAATACTGGCATGATTTTCCTGCCAATGAGATTTATCCAATTCTCAGCTATGATGCTGTGATATTCACATTTGGGATTATTTGAGACTGCCGTGATTTTTTAGAAGACTGCCATGAATTGTGTCTTGCATGCTGCCATTGGATATTGTTGCCATCTTGTTAAGACGTAGATATTTACCTCAGGCTTCCATATTAAAACATTGTCTCTCTGTATCTGTCATCACAGGTGGAAGCTCAAAAACCCTGCTCATTGTCAATATATGTCCAGATGTTTCAAATTTGTCCGAGACATTGTCATCTCTGAATTTCTCTGCTAGAGCTCGAAACGCTGTACTTAGTCTTGGAAACCGGGATACCATTAAGAAGTGGAAAGATGTTGTAAGTTGGCAAAGTCTATATTTTTGTAGTCATTTGAATCCTGGAGTAGGTTTTACTCAACATCTTTGCTCTTTCTGCAACTTCAAACATAACAGTTTGAAATAACTTCTACTTACAAAAAAAGATTTCTTTAAAAATAGGAATCCTTTATGATAGAAAATAGATATATTACCACTTGGTTTTTTTTAAACGGAGCCTGGATACTTCAATGTAGTAGTCCAACTAAGCCAACCATAAATTCTTCTAATTGATAATAGTAATTCGAATCCCCCCCAAAAATGGATATAATTGCACTTCACGCTCCAAATTTTTGATGATTCAATTAATCGCTTTCAAAATGGAACATATATTAGAGTTTCTGGTTCATTATTTTAGACCCTGACATGCAACTTCCAAAGCACATAGAAGTTTCATTTTATCCCTCCTCTTCTACCCCCGGCAACCACCCTTATTACTTTCCCGGCGAGAAGTTCTAGTTTACTTTATGCACCATGCTTTTAACTTGCAATCAATTATATAGAATGTACACATATATGTAGAAACCTAAGTTGCATTCCTTATGTAGGCAAATGATGCTCGCAAGGAATTTTATGAGAAAGAAAAAGAAAGTCTTGATCTGAAACAGGAGGTCGTGGGACTAAAACAAGCACTTAAAGGTGCAAATGATCAGTGTGTGCTACTATTCAATGAAGTTCAGAAGGCCTGGAAAGTTTCTTTCACACTGCAGTCAGATTTAAAGGTTTACTTTTTGTTTGGTACACCTTTATGCATATATTTTATTGTACTTCCAAAATGTGTTTCTTTTTCACATAAAGTTCTCTCATTGCTAGTTTTCTCATGCATACAGAAGGCTCAAAGTAGTTAGTTCCTAGGCTTGTGCTAATAAATCACTCGGTTCCCTTTTCGGATATTCAGTTTGCCTTAATTTTCTTGATGAAGAGATGTACCTTGTTTCACATAGGGGACAAGTTTGAACAGTGGTCTTCGCGAGTCGGTTTTTTGTTATAATACTGCTGCTTCTTGAACTCAAATCAAACTGTCCATACTACTCGTCTGACCCAACAAAACATGTAATGAATGAAAGAAAACTAGATGATTCTTCCAGTTATTTTCTTTTTCTTTATTAATTTCTGGTAAACATTAATCATTTGTTATGCCGAAAAAGTTTTTTATTTGCTCAAAAGGGTACAATTTATTTAGTCTGGTGGCCCAGTAAGTAATTGTGACAGCAGAACCATCTTTACATGACAATGTTACATGTTGCTAAGGTGCATTCATTATTGATTTGGTACAGTCAGAGAACATTATGCTTGCTGAAACCCATAAGATAGAGAAGGATCAGAATATCGATCTCAGAAATCAAGTTGCTCAACTACTGCAGCAAGTGCAAGCCCAGAAGTTACAGTTACAGCAACGTGATTCAACAATTGAGTCTTTACAGGTTCGTCATATGCTTTATAGTTTCTAATGTGTTCCATATTTAGCATATTTGACAAAAAATCTTCATGTTGGTGTTGTTTCGTATATATCAAAAGTTGATTTTTTACACATTAGCGTAACTTAGGCATTGGCCCCTGTATAGCTGAAAAGTCATGTTTATTGGTGGTGTCCAATTATTTGTTATATGGTTTGATAATTGGACCCTTAGAAATGTTTCATTGTTAATTTCCATCCATTGTGTAAGATCCCTATATTGGTTATATAATTCAAAACATTTGAAATTCTTTGTTTTGCAACATGAGGTATAAGTTTACTTTATAAGAGCCATTCCATTACTGTATTTCTTTCACTTGCAAAAAAGAATGTGATTTTAGAATCTTGTAGCTGTAGGACTGCCAAAAATATAAAAAGAAAAGAGATGGCTTTGAATATGATAAAGTGGCCTATGTTACGGTTACAGAGGTTCTTAACTGATAATGAAAGATATGATAAGTGCACGAAGACTGCCTTTCAAATGTCATATGTATGGTCCACATTTAGTATGCATCATCAAATAATTTTGCTATTCATCTTAAGATAAGCATATTTCATCTGCTTATGAGCTTTTTGCAATCTTCTGGTGCAGGAAAAACTGCAAAGCGTCGAGGCACAGCTATATGCAGCCCTTCAGTCAAGTGAGAATCAGTCCAAAATCAGCTCAGATTCAACAGGAGAAGGCACAGAATCTGCGACTGTTACTAAAAAACTTGAAGAAGAACTCCTGAAACGTGATGCGCTGATTGAGGTATCTACTATTATGGTTAAGAAAAGACAATAAAGATGCATTAACTATCACACAAAGTAGTTGCTTTGAATGATAGAAAATGAATTAGTGAGGAGAGGTTAGAGAAAATGTGTCGCATGCATTGGATGACGGTCGGAACTTCATGTTATTTACATTCCCAGATAGTTGAAATCAAGGATCATTAATACAGAACAGCCATTGCCTATTAGGTCAGGCCTATGCATCGATCAACATAGGGATTGTGGGGCAATCTAGAAACGACATATTCCAAAGATGAGTACTAGATTGTAAGTCTTGAAAAGATAAGCTTCGGATTGCTACCAATATGGGAGATACCAAAACTAAACCCAATACGAGATGAACTGAGTGCTAATCTCTTGAAGTGAATCAATATGATACTCAGGAAACCTGATAATACTGATACCGGAAGCAATGCTAGTTGTAGCCTTGTAGGGGAGGACAGAAGCTAACCTGGTATGTTATCATTATGGAACAAACGCTTCCATAGCAAAGTACAAATTTTTTCCCTAATAATTTTTAAATGGAGGTAAAAAGTACATATAATCAGCAATTGTCAGAGTTACTTGTTTTGAATAAGGTAATTGTTCTTGTGCATCAAATTACTGGTTGGAATGATCGACAATTGTGTACCGGGTTTGATCTTTTATAACCGTATTACATGAAAGCCCTTGGTAAAGAGGCCATGTTGGATAGATGTCAAAGGAGCTGACAGTATGAGGTCTCTACTACTGTACTTTTTCTAGTTGACTTAAAGTTCACCAAAATATTGTCACTTGTGAGTTGGTCCATGTTGGTTAAGATCTTGTGATATTGGTAAAAAATGATTGTTCAGAGCCTTGATTGTTTTCATTGTGATGGGATTTCATTCTTAGCATACCCAGAGTAAATCAAGGTTTGGCATTGTTTGTCAAAAAGGAACCATTCAGAATCGCATATGCATAGAGAGAATATGCATTGGTTATTTCAATCTCCATCCTTCGATAAATAAGAATATTATTGGAGTATGTTCTTAGGAAGAGATAAAATACTCGTAACCCTGTTAATAGGATTCCTCTACTAACGCAAGACAAACATACTAAATATCTTCGTTACCCAGCGTTTGTTGTTTAACTATTATATATTTCACTATTACAGAATTGCACCACTAGAGTAAGTGTTAAGTTCTTATTCATTTGTGGTTAAATATTTTTTCAGAGGTTGCATGAAGAAAATGAGAAGCTTTTTGAGCGACTGACGGAGAAGGCATCTTCAATTGGAAGCCAGCAGGTTTATTATGACAAGTTTTCTACTGAGATATTTTTTGAATTTCTTTTGCTATCAAGGTTCCCTTCAGGGAATCCACGTATGCAGTCTTGATAACTCATAGGAGCCACTGGCAAGTGGGGATATCTATTTGTCATCAGTTTTAAAAAAATCTTAGATACAATATATTGCATTTGTTAGATGTAAGCTCCCCTACATTAAATCATGCCAAATTCGGTGATATCCTTCAGGATGAATTTCTCACTTGTTTTCCTTTCTCAGACATTAATGGCACCTCCCAAAAATCTAAATCAGTCCCATGACCATGCAAGGTGAAATCAATATACTGGTTTGAGATTAGTTTGGTATTTTTTCCGGTAATTAATCTGAATAAAATTTTGCTTTATTTGGTTTATAGGAATGACAGTAATAATAAAGAACGTACAATGGATGTTGTCCCTTTCTCTGCCGAAAAGAATGATGGTACTCTTGCTTTAGTTAAGCCAGGTAATGAGAAGATCAAATCAACCCCGGCAGGGGAGTATCTTACTTCTGCTCTGAATGACTTTGACCTGGAACAATATGACGGTCTTGCTGCTATTTCCGATGGAGCAAACAAGCTACTAATGCTGGTATGATTGGTGTCGGTTCTGAATCTTGAAAAATCAATTCAGATAGTTTTTCGGGTTGTTGCCAATACTTAATTTATTCCAATTGCCGTGGATCACTCTCTCAAATGTACGAGAAGATATTAAACCACATAAAAGGCAAATGTGGTGATGTACCTGGTCCTAGATCTGCTATGCTTTTTCTTATCCTTCAAGATTTTCTGACTGTTAGAAGATATAATCATTATCTATATCTATATCCTCTGTCATCAACGTTTCCTTAAAGGCTCCAGCATGTATGTTTTCTCAAATGAAATGGTAAGGCGTATCTCTGGTGTATTGGTTTGCTTTTGAGCTCTGTTTGGACCAAACACAAGGATTAGGATTTGAAACAACAGTCCAACTTCCAACTCTTGGTATAGGATAGCAGTAATTCTGTTCTTTGCTGGTTTTATTTAGAGTTTCCTTCCTTCATGGAATTTCTATTTAACTTCTATTTGAATGTGATTTGAGTGGTGAAGGTTTTGGCTGCGGTCATTAAAGCCGGTGCTTCTCGAGAACATGAAATACTTGCTGAAATAAGAGATGCTGTTTTTTCATTCATCCGTAAAATGGAGCCACATAGAGTGATGGACACCATGCTTGTTTCCCGTGTTAGAATTTTGTATATAAGATCATTGCTGGCTAGGTCACCTGAGCTGCAATCTGTCAAGGTAATAGTAATCATTAAATTATTTATCTAGGCACTGTTGTTTGTGCCTGCCCCTCAGTTAGATTGTAAAAGTAATCCTTAATTTTTTTAGGTTCCTCTGGTTGAGAGATTTTTAGAGAAACCTACCACTGGA
This sequence comes from Cynara cardunculus var. scolymus, assembly GCF_001531365.2. NCBI lineage: Eukaryota > Viridiplantae > Streptophyta > Magnoliopsida > Asterales > Asteraceae > Cynara > Cynara cardunculus. The sequence continues at coordinate 14,183,608 of NC_037532.1, forward strand.
CGCAGCAGAAGCTCCAGCAGAGGCAGCAGCCCTGGAAGATCTCCTGTGCGTTATGATCCCAGCATTAAGAATGCTCTAATTGATGAACATATGCATGGTTTCAGAGTAAATCTTAAGCCAGAAAAGAAGTCGAAATTATCCTCTGTTGTTCTGAAGATACGCGGAATTGATCAGGTGTGTATGGCAGAAAATATTTCATACTCAGTTTCGTTGATGGTAATTTCAAATGATGGCAAGTTAGAAACTGTGTTTTTCACTGTTTATTTGTTAGTCCATCCTAAGGTGATTGAATTTCAAACAAGTATTTTGGCTATTAGCTAATTCCCTGAAATGCCCTTCTATTTAAGGTGGTGTTTGATATATGTGCATCACAATACAGGATGAAATCTGATGAAGTTGATCTCTTCGTATACATCATGTACCTGTGTTCTCTAATTTTTGGGCCTCATTGTAGTTCTAGTTGCTTCAAGTAATTGGGACACATAATCACATTTTCATTTTCCTCAAACCATATGTGACAAAATGGAAGTGTTGAAATGTTAAATGGCCTAAATACCATCTATTATTTATGATAGAATTATAGTACCTCAATTCAAAAAAGAGGGAAAAAAGTTGTTTCGGTTAAGGGTTGGGTCATATTTCATCCATAACAACAATGAAACTGCTATATGAGGAATACTGCCTCAAGACTTTTTTGCAGCCCATGTGAGGAGAAGAAAAGAAAAAGGAGTTGAACTAGAACACATGGACTTAGGGATAGTTCGGTGGGTAAATTTCTGTGAAATGTAGCATTACTCTTGTAAAACAAACAAAAATACCAGGTAGAAAATACTTAATTTATTAGGGAGTGCTTATGAAGATCTCCCTCACATATAAATCTTGGTCTAGCTTCTTTAAATGTATGAATAAGAAGCCTGCCTAGGTCACTATGTAGAAGCAGAGTATATGTGATTTTTTCAGCTTTACTCGACACCTTTCTGTGTCTTCTATGTCTTGAGAACAGAAAATGATTTGATCCTAGCATGACAGTTTGCAGTTCTGGCATTTTGTTTTGTTTTGTTCGTGACTTGTAATGTTAATTTCACTCTTGAAATATTGTCTGACATGTAATCAGCGGATGAGTGACTTTGTAATCAATTCTAAACTTTTAGACCTGAAGGAGTAGTGCTTATTTGTAACACACAGAACTGAAATGTACAGGAATCTTGGAGACAACACGTTACGGGTGCTAAGCTCAGGGAAATAACTGATGACGCAAAAGCATTTGCCACCGGGAACAAGGCTCTTGCTGCCCTTTTTGTTCATACTCCTGCTGGAGAGCTGCAGCGTCAAATCAGATCTTGGCTTGCAATGAGCTTTGACTTTCTTTCTGTGAGTGGCATGGATGCTGTAGGTGGGGTGACGGGTCAGTTGGAGCTTCTTTCTACCGCAATAATGGATGGTTGGATGGCTGGGCTTGGTGCTGCAATGCCTCCCATTACAGATGCACTTGGACAACTGTTAGCAGAGTATGCAAAGAGGGTTTATAATTCCCAACTGCAGCACCTCAAGGTAAGCCACCTTTCATCAAGTAGTTTACAAAGTGCCACCCCCAATTACTAGATCTTTTTCATTACAGATCTAGGTCATTGATTGTTATGGTGTGATGCTGTATTTAAAAGTAGTTATAGTTCCTATATTAGTATTATTGATATTTGCTAAACTTATATATTTACATCATCAGGACATTGCTGGAACATTAGCAACTGAGGCGGCAGAAGACTCATCACAAGTAGCAAAACTGCGTTCAGCTCTGGAATCTGTTGATCACAAGAGAAGAAAGGTAACCTAATCATTTGGCTCGGCAAATGTCTGTCAAGCTTCCATGTTTGCTTTTCTAATCATTTGTTTGATATTGTGATCAGATTCTGCAGCAGATGAAAGATGATGGTGCATTATTAACATTAGAAGATGGTGGTTCACCTATCCGGAATCCATCTTCTGCAGCGGAGGATGCCCGACTTGCATCTTTAATTGCTCTTGATGGCATTCTGAAGCAAATCAAGGTTTGTATCTTTATTTTTATTTTCTTTTGGTTGGCTACTTAATATTAATGCACTTTTGAGTAAGTAAATGTTAATGTGACAGGATATAATGAGACAATCTTCGGTTAATATAATGAGTAGAAGTAAGAAGAAAGCATTGGTGTCATCATTAGATGGTCTTTCAGGACAAATGTCTTCTCTGTTAGAGATTGACCATCCATGTGCACAGAGACACATTGCAGATGCTTCCCGTGTTGTAGAGGTAATATTATATCCTCTGTCAAGTGTTTGCAAGAGTAATAATCTGAGTGTTATATGCATAAACAAATATTTTGATTGCAGTCGATTGTTGAAGAAGATGAGGTAGTTTCAGCAGGCGGCGGCGGTGAAAGTGAAACTGAGGTGGCACAGTGGAACGTGTTGCAGTTTAATACAGGATCTACAACTCCTTTCATCATTAAATGTGGAGCGAATTCGCATTCAGAGCTGGTGATCAAAGCAGATGATCGGGTGCAAGAACCAAAAGGTGGGGGTGAGATTGTGCGGGTGGTTCCAAGGCCTACGGTTTTAGAGAAGATGAGTTTGGAGGAGATAAAAGAGGTGTTTGGTAAACTACCAGAAGCGTTAAGCCTGCTTGCCCTGGCTCGAACCGCAGATGGAACAAGGGCTCGATACTCCAGATTATACAGGACCCTAGCCATGAAGGTTCCAGCACTTAGGGAGGTTGTTGGTGAGCTCGAGAAAGGTGGTGGCCTTAAAGATGTCGTCAAGTCCTAACTAACTCTTATATAACATGTTTGTTTATATCCTTCTTCTCTACAGTCAAAGCAACTCAACTCAACGCTATTATGTGTGGTTTCAGAAATCTCTCTCTTCTCAACATGCATTTCTTCTAGTCATCGATCCCTTTGGTTGTGACAAAACCCACGTCAATCAAACTATCGCTGTTAAAACAAGTGAGATCTGAATCAAAAGGACCGGTTACATTTTGGTATAAGTAGGTCTGTTTGGCTTGGTGACTTATTCATACAAGTGTAAATGATGCAAGTCGAACTCCCATTCTCCAGGCTCAAACTCTTCGGTAGTTAAAAATCCAAACACAACAGCAATAATCTAAACTCCAACTTATCAATATGAAAGCTAAGCATATTTTCTAGAGAGCACAATTTTGATATTTAGTACAACATTAAACATAGCTACTAAATTTTGCACCTATAACTATGGATTTATGTATGGTCATTGTTTAGGTGACTATTGCGAGATTAATAGATTTTACAGTAACAAATATTTGTAGATTCTGAGATTAACAAATTTTCTAAAAATGAAGACTAAATAAAATGGAAGTTTCTTTCAGGTTGGAAAACTTGAGCTTCAGGTAGACATTAAGTTTTTGCAAGTTTAAACATAACAAACTATTTTGCAAGTCAATACAATATACGTTTATTACCAAATGTGCTAAATAGCAAACCGATGGTAATTGGTATGATCGATTCATTTACTGATCATTGTTAGGATACCGTAGTTTATATCGACATAATTACTGATATAAAAAATGAAAAGAAATCTGACTGAACATTTAAATTTATAATGGGAAAGACATAGTATACATTTTTAGCAGTGAACATCGCCGTTATGATCCATTCACTTAGGGGGCGTTTGGTTCGTAGAATGAAATTCGATGGAATTGAAATTCATCAAATGAATTTGACTTTGAAGGAATGAAATGAAATTTGATGGAATTTGACTATGCCTTGTGATTGCGTTTGATTGCATGAAATTGGAATGGAATTCTTAACGAATTAGAATTTTTTTGTTTGGTTCACGGAATTCAACTTTGGAATCAGAATTAAATATCAACAAATGTCTTTTTATGATTTTTGAATAAAGGAATTGGACTAGTGATATCGATAGCTAGTTATTTTGAATTGATTCCTTGATTACTTTTGTTGTCTATCGATCTCGTATAGATAGAGAAATTACGAGAGAGAGAGAGAGAGAGAGAGCGCGTGTGTGTTAGCGAGAGCGTACCAGATGGAGATCGAACTAGAGATCAATTTGTCACACCCCGCTAAAGCGGAAACACGAGGTATGACAGGTAGAGTCTCGTAGCAATAGAGTATAAAGAAACACAACCATACAATTAAAATTTTAATTACACCATTAACCAAAGTTTACAATTCCAAAGACAAGTTTGTAAATTAAACACAAAAAGAAATTTAAAGGTGATAGTTGTGACACGG
>NC_037532.1:14188566-14190628 GCF_001531365.2 Cynara cardunculus var. scolymus
AAATAGCTCATATAACACATTCAATCGTGCTTTTCACCCCAAAACGTAATAAATACTTTGAAAGAGGGGCTGTGAATACTCACTTTTTTGCAATGCTCCGCAAATTAAAGATACGATCCGGTCACCACACGAGCTTAACGATTCCCTATCAAAGAGGAATATCCAAAACCATCACTTATGGGTTTAAAACTACTTATGGGGATTTATAAGTCCTAAGTMCATAAGTATCTACTTATATCCAACTTGATTATCTRTAGTMCAAATATACATAATGTCCATATGCTCGTTAGTGTAGTAATTTATACCGGAAGTAATGCTATAGTCCAATAAAAAGATCAAAATTTACAAAATCAAATAATCCCAAAATCTCATTTTTGGGCAGAAACTAATGATACATAAAATGATCAATTCATAGACTTCTAAAATGAGATAGTTTCCTATCTTTTTATATGAGATATAGCACTGAGTTATGGTCATCGTGRCCAAATTTTATGCATTTTGAACATGCAATAATGATTCAAATAATTTATGCAATACAATATATCACAACTGATATGGCAGATTACACCATGTTAGTAAAATACTTATTTAAAGAGTTCTACTAAGTGTTATGAAGAAATTCAAGTTGGATTATAAACTTAACACTTATATGAAACTTTTAAACTAAGAATCACTCATTTTGGATGAGTTGAGAGGAAGATATGRCACATAAAGTTACATACACACATCCGTCATTAGTTGACAGATTGCGCACTTAACTTAATTAAATTGGTTAATGCCTCAAAACTTCATATTTTTTAGTGATACTGGGTTCATATGAACCCTAACTCATTAGAAAACATTTTAGAAGAAGAATCATACACTAAGAGCAAGTAAATAAAGAGATATTAGCATACAAAGTAGGAGTTACCTACTGGTGGTTTCACAGTTTGCACACCTAAGGTGTTTTAGGTGTTTGGAGAACAAAACTCCATATTTTCATGTGATTCCACTTGCATGCAGAAGATAACTTATATATTTAACTCGCAAAGGAAGAATCATCCTTTTTCATCTAGTTTTGAAAGAGATATGGCCATTGGAACATACATATACAAATCTGTCAGATTCGGACAGATTGCATGCTCACTTTGTTTTGAGTAGTTAAAACCTCAAATCACCACATTTTTGAATGAAATCAGTGGAATTTGAAAGGTAACTCATTAAGTTAACTTCCAGAAGAAAAATCAATGATTTTGAATGATTATTTAGAGAGTTATGACTGTTTAAAATAGGGTTTACCTACTGAAAAATTGTTAGATGCACATATATAATGTTTTGAGTATTTGGGGAGTCAAAACTCAATATTTTTGAGTGAGACCAATTGTATTACAACCCAACTCAATAAATAAACTTTTAGAAGAAGATTCATAACCTTTGAAGATATTATTTTCAAGATATAGACGATTTGTGCACATGCACATAATCTGTCAGCACCAAAAAATACCATTTTTAAGAAACAGACCCACATGCAACATGATTTTACCTAGTTACTTGAGTTCTAATGTTTGGGTCATAGATTACCACCATCATATGAATATTTTTACATGTTTTTGGTGTGTAATCTCTCCTTAAAACTCAGAATTTTCGGAGGTTAGAAGATAGTAAATAGAAATGCATAAAAAGTGGGTTTTTCTCCCAAAATTTGCAAGAAAAAGAGGAAGATGAAGATGTTACATTGATTATTGATGTAAGGAATGTAATATCTTCAAATCCTTGCTATTTTGATGAAGAAATATAAAGAAATTTGCTGGAGTATGAAGGATGAATAAAGTAACCTTGAGAGTCTCTTGAGTTTAGAGAGGGAGAGGGAGAGGGAGAGAGTTTCATATTTTGAAAATGAGATAATGAGTTGAAAATGGAGAAATAAGGATTTTTATATGTGGGTATTAGGAGTGGGGGCTGGCCATGGGAGCCCAAGCCCACAATAATAATAACTTTTTTTTATAAACTTTAAGCCCAAATTTGTTAAAATGTCATTTTTCTCAAATTTGACATTTTTCTTCAAATTAAAAACCCATGATGG
>NC_037532.1:14190908-14193716 GCF_001531365.2 Cynara cardunculus var. scolymus
ATTTGGCACTGTATAGGACGGTTCAGATAATTACGGGTCGGAACCGGACTTTCTAAGCAACTACCGAAATTTCTAGAAATTTTTCGGCCAAACTAATCTAACTAACTCCTAATCTTATAAATTATCTCCAATAACACTAATATAAACTTAATAAGAGCTAACCTGGAAGTTCAAATTTGACAGTTGTCACACAATTAGATGAGATGGTAGACGCAACATTGAATGAATTTGGATTAGGGAATGAATTTGTCGGAAAGGAAATGAAATTCGAGGGTATTGCCGTGTAATGTAAAATCCATGAGTGAAGAAATTTATTGGAATTGAAAGGATTTCTTCATTTTTATTCCATAAACCAAACATTGTATTTGGAATTTGGTCAAAGGATTTGGCCGTTCCAATTCCTTTCAATTCCATCCAAATCCATGAACCAGATAGCCTCTTAATTGTTCTTTTAAGGTATTTGGTAACTGTTTCATTCATTTGGAGAAAATAATGAATACTTAAAAATTTGAATTAAATTATAATGATCTAAATTGCATTTATTTATGTATATATATCTATATATATCTATACTATATTATAAAGCATTTGACAAAAATTCTTAAAAGCCATTTTGTATGTATGTAGACTAGACCTTAAGTCGATCTTAGAAAAATACTTTGCTCCTTGAAGTTTTTTGAAGTATATAATATTTATATACGGCAAATAAAACAAATAAACTCATACACCCTCCTCACCTTTGGTGAGGTTTGAACCCTTGACCTCCTAGAAGGCCAATGACTCACATACCACTAGGCCAAATGCCTTTTAGTTTTGCTCCTTGAAGTTGATCGAAGAGATCGTCTATACGGGGTAAAGGGTATTTATTACGTACCGTGACCCGATTTAGTTCACGATAGTCAATACACAATCGCATCGATCCATCTTTCTTTTTAACAAATAGGACCGGTGCACCCCATGGAGATACACTAGGTCGAATAAAACCACGATTTGAAATATGTTGGGTTCTAGTTAGAGCTTAAAAGTTGTATTCAAGTTTCTCCTTAGTATAGTTTCCTTGTAATAGCTTAGTCTTTACTTTTCCTAGTGTAAATAGGATTTACATTGTAATTGTAATTAAGCTTTGTCATTAATCTGAAAATCAAGTTTTGCTGATGTAAGATTCTCTCTCCTCTCAATCTAATCATCTCCTCTCAATATCTTCTTTCTACTTTAAAGTTCATCACAATCTTTGAAGATCATACCATGTTTGTATGAAATCTAGACTCATCAATTGGTATTAAATCGATGAAGTTATTTGAGCTTGTTCATATTTTTCTAAGTTTTTTAAATCGCTAAATCTTTGAGCGGTTTAACTTCCTTTGTTGAGCGGTGTTCATCTAAACCTTACATGCTTTGAGCGGTGTTCATCTAAACCGTATGTGACTTCAGCGGTTTAGTATCTGGATTAACACTTAGATAATATTCATTCCATAAACCGGACACCTCTTCACCAGTTTATTCTAATCCGGATAAGCCTTGAGTGGTTTAGCATATGAACGGTTTTTGACCTTTGACTATAAATAACCTTCTCATTTTTTTTACTTTATTACATTCCTTCACTGTTCATCGTCGTCTCCGCTCATTCTATCCGCTCAAATCAAGTTCTTTGATTTCATCTCATCGATCTCGTCTTCTATTCATCGTTTTCAATCAAGGTTACGAATCCATTTAATTGATTACTATTCCTATTCGTTGATTGTTTCGATCTCTATTGATTATATGGACTGGTTTTGACTTAAAATGAACATAACTTCATAATCGATCCATAAACTCGTATTAACTTGATTTAGACATTGTATTTTAGTATATTTTGTGTCGTTTTTACATTTCGAGTGAGTCTGTATTGAGTATTTTGAATGTATTTGATTTTCTTTTACGTATTTTGTGTTTGTATTCATTTTGTGTCTTGAACAGATATCTCACCGGACAAGGTGATCGGACTTCAATCCGATCAACCTTAAACCGGTTGATGATTGTCCGGTTTATGACTTGTGTTTTGTGTGAAGTTTGGCTTGTTGTCCGGACTTCTAATCCGGACAAAATGTTTTTTAGTTTCTTAAGTGTTGTGTATTGTCCGGACTTCTAATCCGGACACATTTCTTTTATTTTCTTTAAGTGTTGTTTAATGTGTTGTGTTGTCCGGATTCCTAATCCGGTCAATGTGTTTTTTTTTTTACTAAGTGTTGAATTTTTTTTACTATTTGTTTTAGCTTATTAGGTTATTTTTTTTTAAAACTTCATTTTTTTTAGTTTTTGTTTGTGTGTGTGTGTATTTTTTTTGTAATTTTTTTTGAATAAAATCGGTACTAATGTTTTAGAATTTTTACAGGTAAATGGCTGATTCCAGACATCAGTCTGATGAGGAATCTCGTATTCCCTCGGTCAGATCTGAAAATGTTCCTCAAAACTTACCTGCTCATCCTATAACCTCTGAAACACTTTACCCACAATTTAAATRCCTRGATATAAAACCCAATAAYCATCACTTCTCTTTCGATATGCCTGCCGAATACCCAATCATTTCAGAAATTTTGAAAGGCCACCCCATTTCATATTCTTTATCTGCCCATACATCAGTTCCAATGGTGTATCTTCAACAGTTTTGGGGAACTCTAAATATTGAAAAGGACGGAGATGCGTTATATCTTCAATGAGAGGTCGATGAATATGTCAGTCGTCTGACATTAAGAAGATTAAGAAGAATACTTCATCTTCCTGCTCCTGGACCGAATGGGTTTGAAGATTTTGTCTCAGATGTTCAGTTAT
>NC_037532.1:14194086-14196309 GCF_001531365.2 Cynara cardunculus var. scolymus
TTAAACTAAGGCTTTGATACCAACTGTAACAACCCACATATTCTATGTAACAACCCTCACATCCCATATACACATAACTGACATCATAATACTCATAAATATTGAAAACAGTATTATTACAAAACATGGACTACCAAAAATGTATCTTTAGTACATATACGACCAAACTATTATCAATGTTTAAACTTTTCCCTTGCCTTTATCTTACAAAGTACGCTGACCTGCAAAACAGGTTAATCCAACAATTGAGCATTAGACCAAAACGGTCTAGTGAGTGTATATATCTCATACAAAACATTATACATTCCAAACAATCAGTCTAAAATCAAACCTGTTCTGAAACATAAACATATTTTATGTTTCTCGTGGTTACACCGCCTATACAACCCTTTCGCGGTTACACTGCCATTACATCCCTCTCGCGGTTACACCGCCGTTACATCTCTCTCTCTCTCTCTCGCCGTTACACCGCCGTTACATCTCTCTCTCGCGGTTACACCACCGTTACATCTCTCTCTCGCGGTTACACCGTCATTTTATCTCAAAAACATTTCAAAAACATTCATTCTTTTTATCCGGACTTGAAGTCCGGTCAATCTTGTCCGGATAACAAGTCCGGTCAAAACACTTTGAAATAATTTAAGATCTTTGTCCGGATTTCAAATCCGGACAATACTTCACTTTCTTTGCTAACCGGTTTAAAGATAAACCGKACAATACATAGTCCAACCATTGACCAGTTTAAAGTAATCCGGTCAACACACCGTACAACACTTGAGCGGTTTAGAATTACATCGATCACCTCTTGGCCGGTTTAGATGAATATTCGGTCACCTATTGGCCGGTTTAGAAGATATCCGATCACTTCTTGGCCGGTTTAGAAGATATCCGGTCAAGACACAAGCGGTTTAATTGTCCGGGTTTCAATCCGGACAACACTTGAACGGTTTAAGCAAGAACTTCTAATAAAATATAACAGAATTCATGAAAACCAGTTCCAAATGCTTATCAAACTGTATGTAAGCAATTCATATCCAAAGCTCTTAATACACTCACCTTTAGAAATTGAAAATCAACACCTTTGAAACCTTCTTCTTCCTGTGAAATCTTCCAAGTCTTCAGAGAAAAAGCTTTCCAATTATAGTATGTATGTGTGTRTCTTTTTCTTCACAAAAACTATTTATACATGCACATAAAAGGAGAGGTGATGGGCGGTCTCATAAGCCGACCTCCCCTTTTAAAATTTTAAATACTACCCATACACATGCACATATTATATAATCATACTCATATATATATATATATATATATATAATCATACTCATATATATATATATATATATATATAATCATACTCATATATATATATATATATATATCCTGAAATAATAACCAGAATATTACAATATTCCCTCCTTAAAAGAATTCCGTCCCGGAATTTCACTTAAACGAAAAGGTAGGGATATTTCATCCGCATTTCCGATTCTGATTCCCAAGTGGCTTCTGGTCCTTTATGATAACACCACTGAACTTTTACCAACCCAATCTCTTTGTTTCGTAACTTCTTTACCTTATAGTTAGTAATCTGTTCAGGGGTTTCTTCAAAACATAACTTTTCATCTACCTTAATCTCAGGTAATGGTAGTGCCACATCTGGACTTATTAGACACTTCCTCAAATTTGACACATGAAACGTGTCATGAATTCCACTTAATTCTAAAGGAAGTTCTAACTTATAGGCCACTTCCCCAACTCTTCCAATAATAGGGAATGGTCCAACATATCTTGGACTTAACTTCCCTCTCTTTCCAAAACGTACTATTCCTTTCCAAAGGTGATACTTTCAACATTACTTTATCAACTATTTGAAATTCAATCGGCTTCCGACGTTTATCTGCATAACTTATTTGTCTATCTTGTGCCGCTTTCATTCGTTCTCGTATTACTCCAATTTTATCTGCAGTTTGCTGAACTAACTCAGGCCTAGCTAACTGTTTTTCACCTATTTCATTCCAGCATAAAGGAGTTCTACATTTTCGTCCATACAGAACCTCAAAAGGTGCTACCTGAATACTTGAGTGGGCTATTGTTGTATGCAAATTCAACCAAAGTCAAATGACTATCCCACGATCCTCCAAAATCAATAATACATGATCTCAACATATCTTCTAAGGTTTGGATAGTTCGCTCACTCTGTTCATCGGTCTGAGGATGATAAGTTGT